>NC_085987.1:17710755-18037620 GCF_910591565.1 Cydia splendana
TAATAGTAATTGTGACTGTTACTATCAGTCAAAAGTACTCGCAGAAATAGGAAGGTTAGGGTTATTTTTTTTTGCTACGCCCTAAAAACGAAACTGTTCCCAGAGATTGGTAGGTTAGGGTTATTTTTTTTCACCTCAGCAGCTCGAACAAGGGTACTTTGCTTCTTAAAAACAGTGAGCAAAATGCGATTTTGCTCACTGAGTCATTTTGTCTCACTCAGTGAGCAAAATCGCATTTTGCTCACTGAGTGAGACACGCTCAGTGAGCAAAATGCGATTTTGCTCACTGAGTGAGACAAAATGACATTCAAGTGACCTTTATAGTCAAATGTCATTTCAACATGCGGGGTCTAATACAAGTTCGATATACTTGGGTTCTATTATCTCTGTCCCTCTAGGTATGTTCTCACTGCTTAGGGTGAAAAATTTTGTGTACTACACGAGATCAAATTTATTTACATCTCGTGCGCTTTTGAATCCCTTACTACGCTCAAGATTCTAAATTAGATTCACTCGCTACGCTCGTGAATCTATTATAGACTCTTTCGCTTGCACGGGACTCAAAATAAGCACTCGAAGAAATATCAAACTTTGATCTCTTGTTGTACAAATAACTATTTTGCTACGCCCTAAAAAGGAAACTGCTGCCAGAAATAGGTATGATTTTCAGGTAAAACTACTTTTGACCAACATGCTCAGTCAAAAGCAGTTTTGCCTGTTTTTGTCGGTTAAAAGTTCTTTTGACCAGTTCACACTTTTGACTGCAACATATACATACGAAATCCACACACTAGCGAAATTGGAATAGTGATAGGAACTCTTTCAACTCTTTTGACACTTCTGTACAGTCGAGTTCACAAACATCCTTACAATTCAACGTTCCAAAAATATATTTACCTACACGCCTCTAAGGGCCACTTGCACCAAAAACTAACCCGGGGTTATCTGGTTAAACCTGGAGTTACCATGGTTACCACTGCTAGTACAATTTGACACTGGCTTAACGGTTTAACCGGTTAACCCCGGGTTAGTGGGATGGTGCAAGTGGCGCTAAGACACTGAATATAAATGTGTGAATATATTGTTGGAACGTTGGCTTGTAGAGATGTTTGTCAACTCGACCGTACATAAAAATGTATATTCGAAAAGAAGATGAAAGTTTGCGAATAATCTTTATGTAAGTAAATGTGTTTTCGGATTGTATTGGTAGATAGTTAGAATAATCGTAACGTCCAGGTGATCCATGTATTAACTTAGCAGCTATCTACTTCTAGTAATTTTGGGAGTTCTGTGGGTATCTGAATGAGATCACGGCGACACATCATGCAGAATCAAATTCGATCGTCCTTATTACCTATCCAGCTCAAGCGTGTAAAGTAAAATGTTAATGCAGAAAGACAATCACCACGTACCGTACGTACTATTCTTATTACTTATAAACTATGGGTATATAGGTGAAGGTCTACGAGAAACACTTTTTATTGTTAAGACTAATGTATTTTATAATAATTCAGCATTTAATACTTTTGTTTTTAATCGAATTTATTAAAAAGACAATATTTTCAATAAAATGAGCCGTGATTTCGTATAAATCTGTCTTAATTTCGTACTCGTAACACCCGAAACGAACCATGAGTAACACCCGAAACAGGTAATTTATTTCTAAACCTATTACAAATTAAAACTTATACCTAAACACACTCGATCAATTAATAAATTAACTCTAAATTAAACTAAATTAAAACTAAGCTACATAAAGCCACAACCGAGAACTCAATCAAACAACCCGTCCCGCGCCCTTCCAGATGCAAAGGTGCCCATCACGCTCGCCGCGTTGCCACGCTGGACCGCGATAGACAGCCTCTGCATCAGGAATGACCCGGAACGAGGGTCATGACCTCCCTCCCTCCCTCCGGTGAAGGTAGGTATTAGGCCGCAATTAGAGTACCATAGAAATATGATCATAGTCAGGAGTCATTAAGATATGAAGAACCTAAGATGGTGTAATAACAACAATTAAAACAAGTTTGACGTATATGGTCATGGTCATAATTGTAGGATTACTGTCAAATAAGCTCCCATATAAATGATCATTTTTAGGGTTCCGTACCCAAAGGGTAAAACGGGACCCTATTACTAAGACTTCGCTGTCCGTCCGTCCGTCCGTCCGTCCGTCCGTCCGTCCGTCCGTCTGTCACCAGGCTGTATCTCACGAACCGTGATAGCTAGACAGTTGAAATTTTCACAGATGATGTATTTCTGTTGCCGCTATAACAACAAATACTAAAAACAGAATAAAATAAAGATTTAAATGGGGCTCCCATACAACAAACGTGATTTTTGACCAAAGTTAAGCAACGTCGGGAGTGGTCAGTACTTGGATGGGTGACCGTTTTTTTTTGCTTTTTTTTTCGTTTTTTTTTTTGCATTATGGTACGGAACCCTTCGTGCGCGAGTCCGACTCGCACTTGCCCGGTTTTTTTTTATTATAATCTCATTGCGGCCTTAAGCTGCTCCAATCTTTTAGGATAACGAAGCAATGATTTCTATTATACGTCACGCAGGCTGATAGTACCTGGATCTCATAGAGGTTATCGTGAATCTCGCGTTGCCGGCGCGCGGCCGCGGCGCACGCGCATCGCATGAATGAGCCTCGGCGTGGGCTTCACGGTCAATCGACGCCGCGTCCGCCACCAGCTGCATACACAATCAGCTGGCTCTCACGACTCGACACCGCCGCCGCTCCGCACTCTCCGTTCTTAATATCACCGTACCGTTGTAGCATTTATACAACATGTGTTGCTAGAGTTGGAAGTAGATCTGCCGTGCTGTTCATATAAGACAAACAAAACCGCGAGGGACCAGGGAATTAATAAAATCAATATGTGTTAGTATGCGATGAACATATTAGGTGACGTCATAAGTATCCAGCTGTACAAATAAGCACCTGCACATCTATTAAACTCGAGAAACAATATAGGTATCTGAGTTGGGAAACGCTGTACCTACCTATACCTACTCATAACTTGCATGATTAATGCCGCTAACGCCCCGTTTTCAAACTCGCTTGTAGTTTGAAGTTTAGTGAGAATACGTAATTTGAGTCGAGTTTGGTATCTACTAGAGATGGGCCGAATATGGACTTTACCGAATACGAATATTCGGCCGAATGTTCGGTTCAGATCATACCGAACCGAATATTCGGTTGGGCTAAAACTGCCTAATAACAAATTACGCTGCAAAAAACGCTGAAAACAAATTCATACGCAGGTCCGCGATCTGCACTCCGCACGTGTTTTTGACCTTTCCCCTCTGGACCGGAATGTTTATGAAGAGAAACGGAACCGTCTCCTGCCAGTTATGTCTGACCGCGAAGTGCACACGTGCCAATTAGCGGACGCCCTTAAAAAAGAATTTGTTTATTCGGTAAATATTCGGCAGTTTGAACCGAACTATTCGGCCGAATACGAACATTGAAAAATATGCCGAACATGCCGAATACCGAATAATTACCGAATATTCTGCCCATCTCTAGTATCTACATACATAATAATATCCTATTGTCCAGTCTCTGGCACAGTTTCGCACTGCCCATATAATATTGACTTACATGGAAAGCAGGTACCTATATACCTGACGCTTTCCAATATTAGCATTCAGAGCTAGTTGTCGCATGAATGAACGCACCATTCGCAAGGAATGCGGCGGGATAATGTAATGCCATATTATTGTTTAGCATTCGATTCAACTCCGACATTAAATAGGTGACAGTACAAAACACACACTTGTGTTAATGTTGCGATGGTGTTCAGAATGAAAAAAAAAGCTGGGAGGATGTACTCGAATATCATCGTAACCAATTTAAGTTCGCCCCGAATTGAGAAGTCGCGGTTTGCCAAAAAATATATAGAGCGATTGACTTTGTTGCACCTACTTACTCGTATAGTTCGATTTAAATAAGTAGAAAATAATTTTCAAGAAAAAAAAACCGACTTCTATGGGGGCCGGTGAAAGATTATTGTACATAGATGGTGCACTATGTAGAAAAGGAGGTAAAACCACCCACTCTTCTAATAGGTAGCATTTCTTTTCTGTAAGGGTCGCAGTTTTAGCCTCACTTCTCTGATAGCAGTTCGGTTCTGTGAGGATTGCAGTTCGAACCTAACCAAAACCACTTTTCTAGTAGCATTTCGTTTCTGTAAGGCTCGCAGTTCTAACCTAACCTAACCCACTTTTTTTCGGTTCTGTGCGGGTCGCAGTTCAAACCTAACCTAACCCACTTAAAGGCGCGTGCGGTGCGGTGTACAGGGGTTTGAGCGGGAGGGGCTAGTAACTTTGGCATGATTACTATACTTTATACCTACATTTTATGGTAGGTAATCATAGTGGTTTATTATATTTAGCTTAGGTATCAGTGGTTTTCCGGGTCAAGGTCCGGGTCCGGGTCCGAGTCCGGGTCCAGTTCCGGGTCCAGGACCACGTCCAGGTCGAGGTCCAGGTCTTGGTCCAGGTCCAAGTCCAGGTCCAAGTCCGGGTCCAGGTCCGGGTTCAGGTCCAGATAAGAGCCCGGATCCGGGTCAGGTCTGGCTCCATGGCCAACTCCGTCAAAATCGAAATTCGAAATCGCCAAACGTGTAGTCATTGAAGAGTTCTGTTCTGATCATCATCAGCAGTTCCACTTCATCAAATGCGACAGTTTTTAATATAAATTCTTCTATACGCATGCCTTTAAGATTTGAGTAGTTCCCTCGATTCCTCGTGGATACCATCATCAGACCTCGAGCTTGACAAAAATGTGGCTTAAAAACTTAACTTGCTTAACAAACATAACGAAGAGGACAAATCGCCAAACATGAACTATGCGTCGTTGAAGAGTTCCGTTCTGATCATCATCAGCAGTTCCACTTCATGAAATTTCACTTTTTTGAATGTATATGCTTGATTTGTTGATAAAACACATAAATCACTATATGTATGCCTTTAAGATTTGAGGAATTCCCTCGATTCCTCATGGATCCCATCATCAGAACTGGTTTTTGACATAAACAGGACCAATCTGTATGCATATACATACAATCAAAAAAAAAATTTTCAAAATCGGTCCAGTATTGACGGAGATATGGAGTAACAAACATAAAAAGAAATCACAATCGAATCTCCTCCTTTTGAGATTTGGAAGTCGGTTAATAAATGAGGGCGCCACTTTCTACGTAGCTGTCACATTTTTGACGTAAAATGCTTACAGATGGCAACAATTTATAGTCTGTCAAGCCATTTCCGTCAGTAGAAAAAAGCGGCAAAAAAATGTAGGCGCCAAGGGTTATCGTCCCATAGAAAATTTGAATATCGCGCCCTTTTCTACTGACAAACTTGTTTGACCGACTATAGTATGGCAATTTTAGAGTTCCATTTTATTTAATTTCTACTATTTTATGTTATGTCCCACTATAGGCGGCAATGGATCAAAAATCGCGTGGATATATTACAAGGTCTGTGGAGCCCTTAACTGATACTCTATTTGTGGTAAGCCGAAATATTTCCTGTCATATGTCAAATACCTATATTATGTTTCTTTTTATCTTGCTAATTATTTCAAAATGGTAAATTTAAAAACGATATTATATAAGTGCAAGCCGAGCACTTTCATTTGATACCAAACTCGACCATACTTTCTTGCAAAAAGATGTCCAGAATAGCAAGACCCCTCACAAATAGCTTTTTAGCCTTCTAAGCTCTTCTAGCTCAATAACCCCTTGATCGAGCCTGCTCATAATTTATGACTAAAATATAATGCCCTCAACTACACGTTTACCCAATTTCATCAAACTATCCTCTGATGGCTCTGATAGTTCAGCTTAAAAACATCGAAATGCCGGGACGTGCCCCTAGCAGCCGCGTGTCCCAAGTCGAATGTAAGAACTTCGTTCGCTTCGCTCGCTCGTTCGATTATTATGTATTCACGGCTTCTTAGTCTAGTTGTTATATGACTCTACCCTAAAAGCTGGGCGTTGGCGTGGGTTCCAAAAGCCTGGCAAGGGCATTTATTTTTATTTACCCTTATTTGTATGTTTATCACGAATATTCGTTCCTAGATAATTATGTTCTTGTCCGGTTTGAAAAAAAATACCTGCTTTATTGAACTCACTGTGGGACTAGATCGATTTAATATTATGTTATTGTTATTATTCGTTAGGTAGGTACATGTACATATGACGGGGACACAAATTGACCTAAGCTTCATAAGTAAGCTTAATATTATTATTTATTAACAAATAAAGAAACGACCTCACAACTTTATATCTCAAAACGCATTTTCAAAGTTTATTATACCTTCTTTTCAAAATGGCGAGGCGATGGCGTGTAGCTTGGCATTCTCGCGTGATAAATAACCATACGCTTTCAAATTGATTACGCGTTCTATTCAACCCAAAATCAATTTTAAACAAAAAGAATGGGCACTTCCTAAGGTAGGTAGAGTTAGACCAAGCTAAGTTGGCAGCGATTTTGATAGCCCAGACTGTGCAAGTGTTATATAAGTTATGTTAATCGTCAAACTTCTTTGAAATTATGACTTTTAAATAACACTTGCACAGTCTGGGCTTTGGGCTATCAAATCGCTGCTAACTTAGCTTGGTCTGACTCTAGGTAGGTACTAAAAACAGACGAGTGTCATTGCTTACAGAAAATGGTACATAAAATTTAAGAAATTTAATAAACTTTAAACCAGGTCTGTGGCAAACAAGTATACGGTGCGCCTGATTTGACTTGTATTGTAACTAACAGTGTACCAAACATGAAAGCCAATTTTAATCTAGGCAAGTTAAGTATACTTACAATGTATTTTCTTTCTTTCTTTCTATTAAGTGGTAAAAAAAAAAAGGAGTAAAAGCAGTACCGAATGCAACATTTCAGGACTAGCCTAAGTCATTACATTTCTTATAAAACTAAGGCTACAAATATAATGACCACCAAAAAATACTTTGGTACCCTAACTAAAAAAATCATGCTTACCAAAAAAAATTACTGAACACCAAAAAAATAAGGCCTAAAAATACAAAAGTACCACCATTTTAATTACGACTGCACTTCAAATTGTATTCAAATACCAAATATATTGAATGATCACCAAAAATCATTAATGATCACCAAATCTTGAAGACCAAATTAATGCGATATTTACACCTAAATAAACCACTATGATTACCAAAAAATGTATACATATTACCAAATAAAGTAAACCGATGCCAAAATTACTAGCCCCTCCCGCTCAACCGCCCGTACCCCGCACCGCATACCTACCTTACCTAATCTACTTTTCTAGTAGCATTTCGTTATGCTACTAGAAAAGTAAGTCAAACTGCTATCAGTTAAGTGGGTTAGGTTAGCACTGCGACCCTTACAGAAACGAAATGGTACTAGAAAAGTAGGTTAGGTTAGGTTTGAGCTGCGACCTTTACAGAAACGAAATGCTAGTATATAAGTGGGTTAGGTTAGAACTGCGATCCTCACAGAACCGAAATGCTACTAAAAAAGTGGGCTAGGTTAAGTTTCAACTGTTACCCATACAGATACGAAATGCTACTAGAAAAGTGGGTTAGGTTAGGTTTGAACTGCGACACATACAGAAACGAAATGCTACTAGAAAAGTGGGTTAGGTTTGCTATCCTATTAAAGCAAATGACTCCAAAATAATAATTATTCTAGAAACGAAATGCTACTAGAAAAGTGGGTTAGGTTAGGTTTGAACTGCGTCACATACAGAACCAAACTGCTATCAGAAAAGTGGGTTAGGTTAGGTTTGAACTGCGACCCTTACAGAAACCAAATGCTACTAGAAAAATGGGTTAGGTTAGGTTTGAACTGCGACCTTTACAGAAAAGAAATGCTACTAGTAAAGTGGGTTAGGTTAGGTTTGAACTGCGACCCTTGCAGAAAAGAAATGCTACTAGAAAAGTGGGTTAGGTTAGGTTTGAACTGCGACCCTTACAGGAAAGAAATGCTACTATAAAAGTGGGTTAGGTTAGGTTTGAACTGCGACCCTTACAGAAAAAAAATGCTACTAGAAAAGTGGGTTAGGTTAGGTTTGAAAGGCGACCCATACAGAAACGAAATGCTACTAGAAAAGTGGGTTAGGTTAGGTTTGAACTGCGAACCTTGCAGAAAAGAAATGCTACTAGAAAAGTGGGTTAGGTTAGGTTAGGTTAGGTTTGAACTGTGACCCTTACAGAAACGAAATGCTACTAGAAAAGTGGGTTAGGTTAGGTTAGAACTGTGACTGTTACAGAAATAAAATGCTACTAGAAAAAGGTGACAAAGTGGATTAATTAATTTAATAGGATAACGAAAATTATATTAAATATTTGCACATTTTTAATTAAAATGTGGTTACAATTTTGGTGGTCATTTACTATTTTTGGGTTTACAATGATTATTTTGGAGTCATTTGCTTTAATATGATATCAAGATTTAAAAATTTGGTTATAATTTTACATTAAAATGGAGTTCTAATTTTGGTGGTTATTTACTATTTTTGGGTTTACAATGATTATTTTGGTGTCATTTTCTTTAAAAGGATAGTAAAATGTAATAAAATTGGTAATCATTTCACATTAAAATGGTGTTATAATTTTGGTGATCATTCATTATTTTAGGGTGGTAAAATAGATTTTTTTGGTATTAAATTTTACTAAATCTGGTGATGAGTTAAATAGCAGCCATAAAAAAATCATGCTTACCAAAACAAATTACTGAACACCAATAAAATAAGGCCTAAAAATAGAAAAGTACCACCACTTTAATTACGACTGCACTTCAAATAGTATTCAAATACCAAATATATTGAATGATCACCAAAAATCATTAATGATCACCAAATCTTGAAGACCAAATGAATGCGATATTTTCACCTAAATAAACCACTATGATTACCAAAAAATGTATACATATTACCAAATAAAGTAAACTGATGCCAAAACTAGTAGCCCCTTCCGCTCAACCCCCCGTAGCCCGCACCGCATACCTACCTAACGTAATCTACTTTTCTAGTAGCATTTCGTTATGCTACTAGAAAAGTAAGTTAAACTGCTATCAGTTAAGTGGGTTAGGTTAAGTTAGCACTGCGACCCTTACAGAAACGAAATGGTACTAGAAAAGTAGGTTAGATTAAGTTTCAACTGCTACCCATATAGATACGAAACGCTACTAGAAAAGTGGGTTAGGTTAGGTTTGAACTGCGACCCTTACAGAAAAGAAATGCTACTAGAAAAGTGGGTTAGGTTAGGTTTGAACTGCGACCCATACAGAAACGAAATGCTACTAGAAAAGTGGGTTAGGTTAGGTTTAAACTGCGACCCTTGCAGAAAAGAAATGCTACTAGAAAAGTGGGTTAGGTTAGGTTTGAACTGCGACCCTTACAGAAACAAAATGCTACTAGAAAAGTGGGTTAGGTTAGGTTAGAACTGCGACTGTTACAGAAATAAAATGCTACTAGAAAGAGGTGACGAAGTGGATTAATTAATTTAATAGGATAACGATATATTAAATGTTTGCACATTTTTAATTAAAATGTTACAATTTTTGTGATCATTTACTATTTTTGCGTTTACAATGATTATTTTGGAGCCATTTGCTTTAATAGGATGGCAAGATTTAAAAATTTGGTTATCATTTTACATTAAAATGGAGTTCTAATTTTGGTGGTCATTTATTATTTTTGGGTTTACAATGATTATTTTGGTGTCATTTTCTTTAATAGGATAGCAAGATGTAAAAATTTGGTTATCATTTCACATTAAAATGGGGTTTGAAATTTGGTAATCATTGACTATTTTTGGGTTAATAATGATTAGTTTGGTGTCATTTCCTTTAAAAGGATAGTAAAATGTAATAAAATTGGTAATCATTTCACATTAAAATGGTGTTATAATTTTGGTGATCATTCATGATTTTAGGGTGGTAAAATAGATTTTTTTGGTATTAAATTTTACTAAATCTGGTGATCAGTTAAATAGCAGCCTAAAACTAAGTTCAATAAATAATAATATAATAATAAAAATACAATAGGCGTAGGGATGTGACGACCCCATCGCCCGCTGGTTTTACCAGTGCAATCAGTCAACGCAGGGCAGCTTGTGGCGAGCTGTTGGGGATTAGCGACCTCACGTACCCGAGTGCTCCTGGAGAGTTCTGTTACCCGCAAGGAGGGTGGGTGGGACAGGATTCTCTGCCTCTGGCTTGCCTTAGCCGGCCGGCCAGAGTGGAGTCGTTAGAGCTATAAGCTCCAGGGGTGGAAGTGAAATATGCATAAGACGCGAGTTGGCACAGTGGCTGTTAACAGCCACTGGGTAGAAAGCGGCGCACACCTCTCGACACCCCTGAGCCGCTCACACCGGTGTTGCCCTTGAGCCATCCTAGATGTCGCTTTTTGTGGGGGCCCATCTTGTGAGGGCGAGTCACCGTCTGCCGGAAATAAAATTGCATACCGTTTTATTAGGCAGGCGTCCGGTTTTTTACCCCATAGCTCAATTCTTAGTCCATCGCTTTCACCCAATAACCTAGTTCATTTTAGATTCCATCAACTCCCAATAGTCCTTACACCCTGGCGGGTGCTGCCTCTGCGTGCGTCCCATGACACGGGCAAGGGCAGCCTCCGCTCGGTGTACCCCTTACATTTCATTAAAGTGTCAAAAGGGCCTCTACGTGTTGGCTTCGGCTCCGCGCACGCCTCCCAAAGGTCCGGAACACCATTGTTCCGTGATGGGAAAGACATACAAAAAATACAATAATAATAAAAGTATATTCCATACTTATTTTATATACGATTCCTATATTAAATTAGGTAAATAAATGCTCATTTACCTACATTTGGAAGTGAAACTAGTGTTACCACGTCCTTGAGGAATAAGTTGGTCTCCGCGACGGTTTCGCTCCCCAGTTGTTTATTACTGCGTCACGAATGCTCATTTTAGCCGTCATTGGCAGCTTCTAATGATATCAAATTGGCTACGTAAATAAAATGAGAAAACTGCGCTGTGTTTGCTGCAAATAGAGCCTACAGCCACACATATGTATCTCGGGACTTATCTACTTAATAAAACCATGCCACGAGATAAACAGTTTCATAACGTTATTTTACACCCTCACAATGGTTATATCCTGGTGTTTTTAAATGGTAAAGCAATTTCGCAACGTACCTACTGTAACTTCGTTAGATCGCCTTAAAAAAATATTGATTCGGTCAAATTGTGTTTTTTGAAAAACAAATTATAGCCAGCATTCAATGAATGTAGTACCTTATATACTATATACCGTACATACCTTTGGGTATGGTGCTTTACGCACACTAGTGTCCCATCCCCTCCCCCTGACGCAACTCTCCCTTTTAGCATGAAATATGTCCCGGTTGACAGTTTTTTTTATTTTTCGGGGAAATTATACAATATAGGAAAAAAGTGACAATGAAAGAAATAATCGTTATTAATTCTTAACAAAAAAGGTTATATTCATTTTTTTGAAATGACTCGCCATATTCATGTTATGGCTAGATGAACTTCGACAAAATTTAACCGTTGAAAAACTTGTTGAAGTTCAATATAACATAGTACGTAGTAGTACTGAAAGAAATCTTACACGGAGAATAACCTTGCAAGCTTATTCTCCGTATAAGATTTCTTTCAGTGCTATCACGTACTATGTTATATTGAACTTCAACAAGTTAATACATGAATATGGTGAGTCTTACCAAAAAGTTGCATATAACCTTTTTTGTTTGAAATTTATTAAGGATTATTTCTTACCTTGACACTTTATTCCTAACACTAATACTTTTCTAAAAAATTAAAAAAAACCGTCAACCGGGACATATTTCATGCTAAAAGGGGGGGTTGCGTCAGGGGGAGGGGTTGGGACACTAGTGTGCGTAAAGCATCATACCCAAAGGTATCATACTCTGATCATACTACATTCATTGAATGCTGGCTATAATTTGTTTGTCTTCCCCACACAGAACACAACTTGACCGAATCATAAATATATGATCGAGTTGATGACTAGCCGACTACCTACTTTATTTAGAACCAATGTTCAAAACGAAATATCGCGATAAATTACGGTACGGCATGAAGCCCATGAAGGTGTAGTACATATGTCCCGCGAACTGTTACGTAGTTACCGACTGATATGATATTCGACAAATCATTACAGAAATAATTATGTTGATGGGAGTAGTCGTAATACTTAGTTATGTAATGCGACAAATTTCAAGATCATATCCGACCAGTTCAGAACACACTTCTCTCAAAACGACTTTTGCAAATCATGTTGTCGTGAGAAAGTGAAAGTTGATGTAAAAGCAGTCAAAACTTTTATAATAACGGGTGCTTAACGCATTAAATTAAGCAAACATTTTGACAATACTAAGATTGCAGGTATACGTTGCCACTACAAATACAATGCGACAAATTGTCAATTTCTCAAAGAGCTTGTCTTTCTATTCCTATTTAGGCAGGTACTTACCGCAGAAAGGTCAACCGGGTTCAAAGTGGGTAGTGGAACTTATGGTGTATAACAGCCGTTTTAGCCCTTAGATTTGTATCACGGTCGCCATCACACATGCGAATTCAGACTGTCGGAGATTTAAAATATTTCATTATAGCGAAGTCCCCGCCAATCTCTTTTACTCCGATTGACCTTAGGTATAAGAAAAGAAAATGCCTGAGTTACGAGTACCTAATATGCGAGACAACACCAATGTAGGTACATACTTACATAATTTAAGTACCCGCAACGAGAGCGACGATAACAATGAAATGCGCCTTCTCCCTAGCTTTTTAAGTTAGCTTAACGAATAAAATATCAGCCTTATTTATGCCATAAAGAACGGGTTTGACGGATAGTTACTTTCGTAATTATTTAAGATGTTCCTTTTTGCCATAAAACTTGAAAATACAAAGAGACTCCTCGTATGAAGTACATAGTTACCTACATATAGTGTTAGTCGCAGTGCTGGCGGTATTAGTAAGAGGCGAGAGCAACAGTCAGCAGGTTATTGTTTCCGCCGCGGCGCGGGTTGCGTGCTGACATGCGAGCGGCTCGTCGACCTTGCTCCTGGCCAGTTTTACGACTATCCAACCTTCATTACTCAGATATCGCTTTGGAAGTAACAGCCCTTGTAAAGGTTCACTTTCTTGATTTGTTTTACCTTTGAAGGGTTACTTTCCTCAAAAACATTTTTCTAAGCATTAATATTAATCAAATTAAACTTTGCTGTCTGACGAGCTTTCGCTGCATAGAAGCTTGTACAGCACACGTTTAGATGGTGTAGTTCAATTGCATTTCTACGGATCTCTTGCATAATATCAAAAACCCAATTAGAAATAGTGATACGAATGATTTCGGTCACGATATGGATGTTGACCGACAGTTAACCGTTTTAAATAATGAAACTTCCGGATCACTATGATGAAACTATCGTTCAATTCCATTTGGCTCGAGGACAGGTACGAGTAACTATTAACCTTTTGAACGCCAAACGGCGCATCCATTTGCCGTGCCACTGACGCCACGGGGGTAAAAATTTGTTTTTTGAATAAATAATGCCAACCTAAAAGTGGGGTGTTTTTCAGTAGATTTTCATCAAAAAACGATCGACGTCAAATGCCGTCATTGGTGTCGTTGTCACGATTTTGCGTTGACGTGTCGTGACTTCTGTGGCGTTCAAAAGGTTAAGTCTAATATACCCAGTACCTATCGCCGTGCAACCATAAGGTTGACACTAAGTAGGCCAAGTCTAGACTTGTCTAGACAAAACCTAAACATTCCTCGAATCCTTTTAAATTATTAAGCAGTAGCATTACTTCTTACTTACATTATACTTCAATTTGAGGGGGCTGACAAATAGGGTCAGTGGATTATAATTCGTCTATACGATTGCAGCAGTTGTCCGTCAGCGATGAACGGGCGCTGGGCGTTAGCCAAGCTATTCCCGCCATCCCGAACGGTTTAAATTTGGAACACACTTTTTTCTAAATCCCGTAGCCGAGCGTATAAGCGTCGGAGGTTAACAATCTCTATCCATGAATAAAGCTATGCTATGTAAACGGCAACATTTAATAGATTAATTTCAATGTTGAATCACACTGCTAATTTTGGATGATAATAAAATACGGTCAGGATCAATAGTAGCGTATATTGAACAACGCGCCAAAAGGATCTGCCACCCTCGATTACTTTTCTAAATAGTGATATATCTGGACATTTCGATTTCAAAAGTATCTGCAACAGTTTAATTGTTCTATAACACGTGCTTTTTAATAGTGTCTGGTGCTTTCTCACGTCACAAGCCCATCGTGGAGCCAGAATCACCTCAGCTGGGTACCATGCTAGATAATGACTCGCTGAAAATAGTTGTGGGACTCAGATTGCCAGATAGGGGTCTTGTCCCGAGATAGAGGCAAATGGAAACGAAGAAAAAAAAAACATTATTGAATCCACTGGGAGTCAATAATGATGATGATAGGATCCGCCGGAAACCTAGTATTTAATTTAGGAGCTGCATGCGCCCAGCCACAGGCATCGTAGTGTAAAATAAAAAACGGGCAAGTGCTAGTCGGACTCGCGCACGAAGGGTTCCGTACCATAATGAAAAAAAACGGCAAATAAAAACGGTCACCCATCCAAGTACTGACCCCGCCCGACGTTGCTTAACTTCGGTCAAAAATCACGTCTGTTGTATGGGAGCCCCACTTAAATCTTTATTTTATTCTGTTTTTAGTATTTGTTGTTATAGCGGCAACAGAAATACATCATCTGTGAAAATTTCAACTGTCTAGCTATCACGGTTCGTGAGATACAGCCTGCATGGTGACAGACGGACGGACGGACGGAATTAGTATGTAATAGGGTCCCGTTTTACCCTTTGGGTACGGAACCCTAAAAATGTTACGTATACAGTTCCACTTAAACTACTTAAGTTTGTAACCGTTTAATCATAAATTGGCTGGAAAACCGCAACCGCACGGCGACCGTGGTTTAGTTAGTGTACACCTCGTGGATTCAATTCCACTGAAGTTCACTCAATCGTCGTCAGGTCGGAATATTTAAACTTACCTCCTTACGGCATCGCGCGAGTAAAATAACTAAAAATATCTTTAAAATTTCAAATATTAATATCACTTTGACCCTTGAAACATTATCTAGACACGCGGTAGCGTGTCCAGCCAAGTTCAAAGAAAAAGGAACTGGCGACGCAGCAACCGTGTGTAATATTACACGAACCATTTTTAGCTACTTTTGACCCCTTCACAACTTGAAACCTACTTAACCTACACACATGAAATTTGGCACATATATTCAAGCTCCTTAGCTTGTCCAAAATATAAAATTTCATAAACGTAGCTTAAACAGTTATTGATAAATTAACGTTTAAAAACCGGCATTTTTGTGACTGACTGACATATAGATCATAAACCTAACCCACTTCTAGATGACCTAGAAACTTGAAATTTGGCATCAAGGTAGACTATTAGGTGTCTATAGAGGGAAAAATCTGAAAACTGGAAATTATAGATATTTCGATGGAAAAAAAAAATTAATACTTATAGACCAAAATTTGACCCACTTCTAGATGTCTTAGAAACTTGATATTTGGCATCAAGATAGACTATTAGGTGTATATAGAGGGAAAAATCTGAAAACTGGAAATTATAGATAATATAATGGAAAAAAAAATATTAATACTTATAGACCAAAAACCTAACCCACTTCTAGATGACTTAGAAACTTGATATTTGGCATCAAGGTAGACTATTAGGTGCATATACACCGTGTTTTTTTTGATTTCCGTTAATTTCAAGGGTGCATTCCTGAGCTTAAATCAAGTAACTTTCTCAAAGACACCGATGTTCTAATTAAGTCCATTTCGGAGATAATCCATAATTTATTTTTTTCCTATAAGGCCTCTACAAGCACAGATTTCAATTGTTTGGTTGAGTTAAATGTAATGCCCGTGTTACAACAACGCTATATGCTACATTTAATTACTTTTTAAACAAAAAAGAAAACAAAAAAAAATTTTTTTTTGAAAATTAACTATGCCATTTAGTTCTTATAAACGTACTTAACTATACCCCGAAGTTAACGGAATTCAATAAAAACACGGTGTAGAGGGAAAAATCTGAAAACTGGAAATTATTAATAATTCGATGGAAAAAAAATAATTAATACTTATAGACCAAAAACCTAACCCACTTCTAGATCACTTAGAAACTTGATATTTGACATCAAGGTAGACTATTAGGTGTATATAGAGGGAAAAATCTGAAAACTGGAAATTATTGATATTTAGATGGAAAAAAAATAATTAATACTTATAGACCAAAAACCTAACCCATTTCTAGATCACTTAGTAACTTGATATTTGGCATCAAGGTAGACTATTAGGTGCATATAGAGGGAAAAACCTGAAATCTGGAAATTATTGATATTTCGATGGAAAAAAAAATAATTAATACTTATAGACCAAAAACCTAACCCACTTCTAGATCACTTAGAAACTTGATATTTGGCATCAAGGTAGACTATTAGGTGTATATAGAGGGAAAAATCTGAAAACTGGAAATTATTGATATTTAGATGGAAAAAAAATAATTAATACTTATAGACCAAAAACCTAACCCATTTCTAGATCACTTAGTAACTTGATATTTGGCATCAAGGTAGACTATTAGGTGCATATAGAGGGAAAAACCTGAAATCTGGAAATTATTGATATTTCGATGGAAAAAAAAATAATTAATACTTATAGACCAAAAACCTAACCCATTTCTAGATCACTTAGAAAGTTGATATTTGGCATGAAGGTAGACTATTAGACGTATACAAAAGAAAAAATCTGAAAATGAAACTTTTTGACAATTAATCGCGCGTTAGCGAAGGTCTCCTTTCCAGCTTAGGCTAACTACTTTCATGATGAATACTATAGTAATTACTGTACAAAAAGTAATGATATCCCAACAAAAACATAAATGTGAAATGAGAGCCAAGTTCAATATTAAGAATATGTGTCGTTGTTGACTCGCCGTCAAAAGAATTGAGATATATATGGGTGCCAAGTTCTGTGCTGTGTAGAAAATCCTGAAATTATAAAGGATTTGTCTTGGCTAGTTTTTACGTATAGGCATGTAGGTACTTAATATATATTTATATATGTTACTTTTTCAAAAATTTGGTTTGTTGTTAAAAACTAGCCAAGACAAATCCTTTATAATTTCAGGATTTTCTACACAGCACAGAACTTGGCACCCATATAGATCTCAATTCTTTTGACGGCGAGTCAACAACGACACATATTCTTAATATTGAACTTGGCTCTCATTTCACATTTATGTTTTTGTTGGGTACATATTACACTATTCGGCGATGAGTTTTGAAACCTGTGCCAGGAGCTCAGGAGAGCTAGTGTATTTCAAACTTTTTCAAACATCAAACATCAACATTTATTCAGCAAATAGGCCACAAGGGCACTTTTACACGTCAACATTGAATTTACATACATCATACAAGCAAAACTAATAACACCAACAATTTTATAAAATAAAACTAACAATTCAATCTAACGTATTACAATTACTAAGAGATGTATATGGTCTCTTAATGTCGAATTACATAAAAAATACAGATACAAAACAAAAAAAAAATCTATAATATTTAGAGGTGTAAATGTCTCTAGGTGTCAGAACTATAAGATTATATAGTTTATCAAGTTATCCTTAGAGATGTATAGGGTCTCCAAGAGTCAATATCCTGTATAATTAATACATTCATTAAGAGAAAAGAAACATACGAGAGCAGAATGAGGCGTCTCACTGTAATTAATTAATAAAAATAAAGTTACTAAGTATAATAGCTTGTGTTAGCTTAAACAGACCAGTCTCCACAAACAGCACCCGTTCACGAGTATGACGCGTATCTCAGCCATCGCCTCCCTCAACCTTCATTCGGGAATGTGGCCAGGGACGTATTTACCCTAGAGCCATCCGGGCCATGGCCCGGGGCGCCAATCCGCCAGGGGCGGCGTATGGGCCGTATGGCGCCCCTGCCGAATTGCCTTTTGTTTTTCTTCTTTGACTTCTGGGGCGGCGAAACGTATTGGCCCGGGGCGCCGAATTTCAAAATACGCCCCTGAATGTGGCGACCCGATCAACGACGCCACCGTAAGCAAAGACTTTTAAGCGAGCAAGACATGTTCAAAGCTACCGGCCTATATTAATATTAAAATAATAATAACATGTACCTGTAAGACACGGCATTTTGTGCTCGTATGTTACATATAAAGACAGTATAGCTTCACATAATTACTATGATGCGACCCACTGGCATGAGGAAAAATTTCGCGACCACCCTTGGCATAAGTACACAAAAACATTATAACCATGTTATCGATATATAAAACGAATCGCCAAGTTTCTTGGTACAAGCAATCCTCTAGGTTTTGTCGAAACAGTTAGGCACAAATTACAGTAGGTAATAAAAACCGGCCAAGTGCGAGTCGGATTCGCACACGAAGGGTTCCGTACCATTATCTACTAGCAAAAAGCAGAGCTTTGTAAGGGCTCGCGGAGTTTTTCTACCTAAACGTACCGGACCGCGACTTTGATCCAATCCAAGGCTTGTTTCATGTTCGATCGAGTGGGTACGTAACAAGTCCGTTAAGAACGCAACAATAAGTGAGAGCAAGAAAGAAATATAGTAACCGGACCCCGGTTGCTGTCCGGTACGCCTGTCTGTTACAGCTTTTACTTTGTCCATTAAAAACGTGTCCAGACGACAAAATCAAATTGCCAATATCATACACACGTAATATACAATTTCATAAGCGCTTTTATTATATCCTACACGGTCGCCCAGTACTTTTTGTAAGGAAGGAACTGGCTTTCCTACATAATGTTGGGTCAGCGAGCCAATGTCCTTGAATTTAATTTTTGCGTCAACTCCACACAAATGAGCGAAAAACTATCCCGTCTGGATACCTACTGGTGGTAATCACGCTGCTCCGCATATAAACACACACACACACACACACAGTTCCACTAGGTACAGCCAGGGTTCAGCATCAGCTCTATCTTGGGTACTGCTCTTCTAAGTACTCATTAAGACGTGTCAGATGACCAAAACAGCGTGTGCCTATGTTGCACCAAACCTGAGTTCCACTAGGTACAGCCAGGGTTCAGCGTCAGCTCTATCTTGGGTACTAATCTCCTAAGTGCTCATCAAGACGAATCAGATGACCAAAACAGCGTGTGCCTATGTTGCACCAAACCTGAGTTCCAATAAGCACAGCCAGGGTTCAGCATCAGCTTTATTTTGGGTACTACTCTCCTAAGTGCTCATCGAGACGAGTCGGATGACCAAAACAGCGTGTGCCTATGTTGCAACAAACCGGAGTTCCACTAGGTACTGCCAGGGTTCAGCATCAGCTCTATCTTGGGTACTGTTCTCCCAAGTGCTCATCATGACGAGTCGGATGTCCAACACAGCGTGTGTCTATGTTGCATCAAACCTGAGTTCCACTAGGTACAGCCAAGGTTCAGCATCAGCTCTATCTTGGGTACTGCTCTTCCAAGTGCTCATAAAGACGTGTCGATTGACTAAGACAGCGTGTGCCTGTATTGCACCAAACCTGAGTTCCACTAGGTACAGCCAAGGTTCAGCATCAGCTCTATCTTGGTTACTACTTTCCTAAGTACTCATCAAGACGAGTTGCATGACCAAAACAGTGTGTGCTGTTGTATAAAACCCGAGCTCCACTAGGTACTGTCAGGGTTCAGCATCAGCTATCTTGGGTACTGGTCTACCCAGTGATCACATGACGAGTCGGATGTCCAAAACAGCGTGTGTCTATATATGTTGCACCAAACCCGAGCTCCACTAGGTACTGCCAGGTTTCAGCATCAGCCCTATCTTGGGTACTACTCTCCTAAGTGCTCATCAAGATGAGTCGGATGACCAATGTGCCTTTGTTGCACCAAACCTGAGTTCCACTAGGAACTGCCAGGGTTCTGGGTCATTTTGTTGAACTGCACGCCGACGTTGCAATTGGCGTGCAGTCGGCGTGCAGTTCCCATACAAGTTGCAGTCTTGTATCGGCCCTAAGTCACTGAACTGAAGTTTGTATTAATATGATCTTTATTTATAATTTTAGCAGTTCCAAGCAATAGTAACACTAAAGGCGCCATTCATTAATTACGTAAGACATTTTTTGCCAGTTTATGACCCCCTCCCACCCCTATGTAAGAAATAATAAGAATATGCTGACCTCCTCCCCTTCCCGCCCCTATATTACCATATATTACGTAAGAATCTAAAGGAAAAAATGAGTAGGTACGGTACACGTTTGGTTTGTTTTAGTGTTATTTTTCAAAAAAATATTTAATGAATGTTTATTTGTACGTACGTTTGTACAGGACAAAGGTACTTGAGCTCGTTTAAGCTAACTCTGCACCGTGTTTGATAGCATAGAGTAATCCCCCTAGTAAGAAAAAAATGGAAAAATAAGATATGTTCGACCCCCCTCTACCCCAAAATCGTCATACGTAATAAATGAATGGCGCCAAAACTGTTTTTCGAACTGAAAATACCCGATTTAAGTTTGCTAACACAACATGACTGATCTGGTCATCAGCGTCACAAAACATACGAGTAAATTGACCTCCGCAGTGAATATACAGCAAGATTGATTGTTCTAGTAGGTATTCACAGAAACTTTAATTGCTAAATTGGGAATCAAACCAAGCGAAGCGAGGTAGGTCTGAATCCAAAATTTTAACCAACTTTTGTATTCATCGTTGTTAATGGCGTAAGCGCCATCGACATTATTGAAATTGAAAACACCACATAGGTATCCTTGTCTGAGTATTACCCACAACATAAGCCTTCTTGAGCTTTTCTGGGGCTTAGTCAATTTGTATAACAATGTCCAATATTTATTTATTTATTTATTTATTTACTACTAACGCCATCTGCATCTGTTAGAGCAGTTAGAGCAATAAATAATTAATATTAGCACGAATGTTAATTCATTATTTTGCCAACAGATGGCGCTAGTAGTAATACAAAGTGTTATTACATTATTTTATTTTATTAAGTTTATATAATGATATTTTTTTGTTTGATAACACATCTAGACATGAATTTAAATTACTATGTTAAATCTCAAACCTAACAGTGCAGTAGTTTTTCCGTAAACTGTACCACAAGAATGCATAGTTTGTCGAATAGTGATAGGGCTGGCTTCGCTCGCCCTAATAAAAACGGTCACCCATCCAAGTACTGACCCCGCCCGACGTTGCTTAACTTCGGTCAAAAATCACGTTTGTTGTATGGGAGCCCCACTTAAATCTTTATTTAACTCTGTTTTTAGTATTTGTTGTTAAATTTCAGCTGTCTAGCTATCACAGATCACGAGATACAGCCTGGTGACAGACGGACGGACGGACGGACAGCAGAGTCTTAGTAATAGGGTCCCGTTTTACCCTTTGGGTACGGAACCCCAAAAAATGACCATTCCCACCCCTTTATCTCCGAAACTACTGAGTCTAAATTTATTTTTTAAATACATTTTTATAAAATAGTTCTTTACCTATAGATGACATGAAAACCTATTAGAAATGTGCATTCAAGCGTGAGTCGGACTTAATGTACGGAACCCTTTTGGAACGCGAGTCCGACTCGCACTTGGCCGGTTTTTTTACGATGGATCATCCTGAAAAGTATACGGCCTATTTTTCCTTATTAGGCACTAAGTATAATTATGTAGGTATGAACATTTGGGCTCTCGTTGATTTTGCATGCTGGCATTCGTGGGGTATATATTTAGATTCATGTTTTCTGACGTATATATGTGCATGTAGGATTTTTTTTACTTGACTCATTTGGAACCTACGGATGTCTTAATCTGATGATATGCGACTTTTTTTGTTCCTTATTATTATTGAGCACACAGTTGCGATTTTAGTTTGGAGAGTCACTATTGAAAGACTGCCTCATCGATTATCATCCGTAAGATTAATATGAAAGCAACAATTTTATAAAGCCTACCACAAACAATCGCACGAGAACTGGGCTCCATTACAAGATAATATTCGAATCCTGGTATACCTTGTTGTCGACTAAGGGCACAATGATTTTTCTAGCACAATACTAGCATGAACAATGTATCAAATTAAATATTTTAGAAAAGCTCGACATACAATTTTCCAGCATTCCTTAAATACACACCACACCGAAATGAATTGTACCTCAAAAAATTGTTAAAGAGTTAGATTTTCAAACAATAAGTCTGCTAGCTGGAGCGGGTGCACGGAGCGGGTTAACAAAAAGTAAGTAGTAGGTACTCGTATGTGCAACGCTACCTGGCGCGGACGCGTGCAAAGGAGTTCGTGTGTGCCCCCGCTCGTTATAGGAACTTTCAGTATTGCCCATGTAAAGTAACTTTAGACACATGCCGTTGCAGTGGTCCCAACATCCAACCAAGATTCGCCTACATCGCTATTGCCCATTTCCCGACCAGAATTCGCTATCACGCATAGTGATCAAATCTTCTGTGTTAGGATATCTTTGTCAGGAGACGTGCCAATCAATACCAGTACTCGTAAAGGCAGTTAAAATATTAAAGTTGAGAGAAGACATGTTCCAGTTCATAGGTAAGCACTATAGGTACTAATTAAAACTATACTTGCAGTGCAATGTGGTACTTACATAAATGTTAGTAGGCGCTGAATGTAGTAATTTTTACAGGAGTCATGCTGCTGCAGTACCTAGGTGATGTCATCCATCAAAGAATGGTAGAGGCGGTGCGCATTTCACTTTCGCAACGAGAGAGCGCGATCCATTCCACTTAGATTCAACGAACACCAAATTGGCAATTTGTCAAAAATGCACCCGAGCACAATATGACTTTATATCTATAACCTACCACTTAGATATGTCAAAGCGAAGGAAATTAACATTTATGTCGAATGCTGCTATATTGAACATGTACTTTAAATTCAGGGACTGTCATTATATTTATTTATCGTATACACAAAATAACGAGATAAAAGCTATGTACATTGTACATAGGTACTTACACCTAAGCTTTTGCGAATTTCGGTGTTCGCGGTCGCGGTAGGCCCTCTAAATCCTCTAATTGCAGACACGTTAAATACATTCGAGGGATGGGCGGTCAAACCCGATAAATCGAGATATTATGTCAGTTAAATAAGAACTCTACGCACGTCACATAATTAAATTATAGTTCTATGTTCAAAAACCCATTTGCACGACTTATCGGGTTTTACCGAATTACCGCACACCCAACGCATCACACGAACGTGGTGGTGGTGTATCTTCACACTAGTTCATGTCCTTCAATATGTCTGCGAACCACTTGAACAAATATGTACACCTCCAACAATAGTTATCGCCTTAACTTAGCTTCTCCGTCGAAAACAGGATAGAGTTAGACCAAGATAAGCCTGCAACGATTTTGATAGCACACGCAGTGCAAGTGTTATTTTAAACGTCAAACTTCTATGAAATTATGACGTATACCCTTGCACTGCGTGTGCTATCAAAATCGTTGCAGACTATCTTGGTCCAATTCTAGTTACTTGCCGAACTACCTACATAATTTCATCAAAAAGCTTTTTTGCTATTGGCAGTATTTTTATGGTAAATAGGTATCTTGCTTGTCCCCATTTCATGGATATGCGCCTAACCTAGGCTGTATAGGTATGTTTATTAAAGTTTCACTTTTCACTTTAATACGAGTACCTACCTAGCTACATACATTCCGCTTATAAGTACGAAAGTTCTGTCTGATACTATCAGCTTACCGTTGCTGATCAGTCCTACATAAGGTACCATAGGTACTTAGATATAGGAATTAGGAACTATACAGATGTGAATTGAGCATATTGAGGAAAGATTCAACAATGTTGGGTTGATTCTCGAAAACTTCACGTTTTTTCGAGTAGTATAGAAAAACAACGACCGTACAACGACCTCAATGACCACGACTACTCTGACAAGAGTATACGACCGAGAAGAAGAAATAAAAATTTAAGTTCATAGGTAGGTATGTGCAATAATTTAAGAAGTATAGTTTGTCAAAGGACTGTCTCATTTCAACCATAGACAGAGAGAATCATACTATCTTTGTCTTACACTAGTACTAGCAACCAAAAGAAAAGGATATAGGTATAGTTTTCCTGGTCCTTACTGACTGACAAATTGGTTTGACCAACTATATCAGAATTTTTCGTGGAATAGCTATCTCGCAGTTTTGAAATCGTTCCGGCACCTCTTCAGTAGAAAGAGCAAGCGAGGTATATAGTAGAAACTTTAATTTGTCGTTAGAATTAGAATTGGTAGAATGTTGTTGTGTAGAACAACTGGTAAAATAGGTATCAGTCTATTGGTCGCATTGGCAGTAAATAATTCGCTATACACGATATAGAATTATCCTTGTTACACGTAATGTGTACAGTTATTGCAGACAACATTGTAATGAATCAACAGTTCCTTTTTTTTTTGTCATAGGTGTGGCTGAGATTTAGTGATGATGTTTGTTTGTATTTGCGCCTATTCAAAACTCGACCTGTTGGCTTGTCTTGTTTCTGTACTCGTTACTTGTAATCAAGGTAAAACGTAGTAAGTAATGTCATCCTACCTGTGCTCTGTTGATGACATCGTGAGGTCCTCGCCATGTAGTAGCTGCCGGTGATTTTCTCTTGGCTAATTCTAAGGTGGCTTCGCTGGGACAGCGTTCAAACATAAGCACTCGTTCGGCCACGGAGCCTCGCGTCAGAAAAGGGCGCACGGGCGTCGCGCCGCCTGCAGCTGAGGCCGGCTCGCCAGCACCGGCACTGGACGCGCGCCGCGCTCGCGCTTCAAACTTCGAGCGCGCCTCGGTCACGTGCGAGCCCAGCGACGCGCGCCGCTCTCCACTCGCCCCGGCCGCCGGCTTGCGGGCGCCGGTCTCTAGACGGTCCTGGTAGCGACTTTTCGCATAGTCAACCAGGGACACAGGTGGCACCACGTCAGGCCGGTCAGCCGAGCGCTCCGCTACGACGCCGCCGGTGCGTAACGCGCGCAGCAAGCGCTCTTCCTCGCGCGCCACCTCAAGTCGCATGGCAGCGGGGTCAGCACGCCGGGCGCCAGCACCCACACCGCAGGGCCCGTTACGTTCCGGCACCAAGTCCGGAGGTAAGGTTACTTCTATGGTCTCATCCTCCGGTTCAGATCTCTGTTCAATATAGGGATCCGGTCGCTGCTCTCTCCGACCGTCAGGTCTAGTCGCCCCTGGCCGGTCGCGTCTTAGTTCGGGCCGCTGCTTGATTTCAGGTTTAGGTTCAGTTCTAGGCTTAGTTCTAATGCTATCTGTAAGCTTAAGTCCAGGCGTGGGCCTGCATGACAATATTTCAGTGGGCGCGAGACCTCGCGCTTTCCAGGTTTGGTATATGGCCTCGGCGTGGTCTGAAATCTGTTTTGCGATAGCAGCGATATCCTCCTCCCCGGTGTCGATTTCGCGGCGGGCCGTAGCCGCCATGGTCGAGCCGCTCGCCGCCGAGGCGCGCGCACCGCACCGACCGCTTCAGGGGCCTGCCGAGCGCCCCATCTATACACCGTAAATACACGTCTGGAAACACAGATCTCTTTGCACTGCTAACTCAAATCACCTTATAATGTCGTTCTGAAAGAAGTTCATAGGTTGAGGTAACTAGGTAATGTTAGGAACAGCTGTAGCTCGAGCGCGCGTTTGACAATAAACAAAGGGTCGGATCGCGTGTATCACGATGCGGCTCGGGCTGCGGCGGCAGACGACGGGCCGACGGCGGCTGCTCGCGCGGACTGCGGGCCGGGCGGCGCGCGGCGCGGCGCCGACAGGACCCCGCCCGCGCGCCGTCGCTCCGCACCGCTGCTCCTCTCCCTCCCGATTCCTCCATACTCTATACGAGTACTCATCTAATCCCGACTCACGTGCAATAATATGCCATTACCACTTCAACAATGTCTAATAGCTGGATAAAGACAAGGGTAATATACTGATTTACAACTGGAACGATATTAGAATACCTACTTACAATTAGTTAGTTCACAAAGAGTTTATTCCGAATTAATGAAATTATCCCATTAATGACAAAAATATTGTCCGACTTACGGCACAACTGATGCAACAATATACTACCTACTAGGACTAGGTACCTATAACACCTGTACTTATGTAATGGACAGTCGGTGCCCTAACATAAATATTCACCTTTCTAAATATATAAGTACAACTATTATGACGACGTTGGGTACCTGCATAGGTACATACCGTAATATGGGTTACTTTGATTCGCGGGGAAAAAATGTTTTTTGGGGAATAAGGAGTTGATTTTAGAACGCGAACTTAAACATTTTATGATGTGATTGGCGTGCTGATGAAAGCATTCAGAAACGAATTCCTTGTAGTTTAAAAATCGATGATCATTGTTACCCCACGAATCAAAGTAACCCCAGTTTACGGTACGTCGGAGCACTTACTGTACCTACTAATACCCGTGTTGCATAATCGCATTGCATAAACGATTTATGATTTTAATTTGGTTTAGAGTTAATAATAAAAACAGAATGACTGGGAGGGGAGGATAAAATAGTAATAGGTATAAAGTCGTCATCAAAATAATTATATCTGTACGAGCTTACGAGGCTATAGTGCAAGTGCTCCAACGTGTCTAACCATGCTCTCTATGATCGCGAGATCGCCGGGCGGTAAATGAAGTCTTGTTCCGATATTAGTGAGCACCTGCTTTCGATGTAAGTAAGTGTATCTACCTACCTATCCGATACTCGTACCTATACATATTACTCCTAATCTATGAATCCGACGGCGACCCTATTATACAACTTCTCTGACTCCCAAAAATACATAACTTATTCAAATTGTTCTAGTATTAGGTAGGTACAGACTGAAATAGATTTGAAAACAATTTAATATAACAAAGTACCTATATATAACCTAAAATTTATAAAGTTAAAATTTTATTTATAAATTAGAATGTCACTATAAATCAAAAGTTTTAAAATACATAATTACCTTAACTAAAATAAATTTAAAGTAATTGTCAACGATGTGCCACATTAGAATAAAGTTAGTTTTTATATATTACATATTACTTTTAACACCTAGACCTGTTTTTTCTTTAAATATAAAATAGGTAGTTAATTTTTCAATTCCTACGCGATATGTATTTCTATTATTATTGGAGTGGGTAGAGCCATCAAAAACTTTCTTCTTAGGTACCTACTTATCTAATTAAAGTTAAAATTATCTGACATTCATAGTAGAGGAAGTGCATTAAATGTATGTAACAGTATGCACTTTTGTTTCGATGTCGCTTGGCACGATTGTTCTTTGGCTCATAGGTACTTAGCTGATCTTAGCCCTAGCCAAGAGATTCACTTGCTTACCTTACCCTCCTAAAAGGGAGAGGAAAAAGTCAATTCCAGTGATCCAGTTAGCTCTCTATTTCTACATTAAATACTTACCTGTAGCTACGGTCAAGTTTGGTGTCATATTCGTATAAATTAGGGACGACGATTTCCTTTATGATAATTATAATCGTTTTAGCTTTTAGTACCTACAAAAAAAAATTACACACGTAAAATTAAAATTCTGTACAGATAGATAGATAGATAGATAGATAGAATACTCTTTATTGGCACACCTCAGTAAAAAGATACAAAAGAAAAGAACAATTGGTTAAATGTAGAGGCAGACAACAGGCGGTCTTATCGCTAAAGAGCGATCTCTTCCAGACAACATTTGGGTAGCGGAAACAGCTTTGGGTATATAGGTCCTCATTACCTACCTATGTCATTTTCTGTCACTATTTACTATTTAGCCCTTCGTCATCACAGTGTGGTGATTTACACTAAATAAAAAAATTACAAATCAGCTTATTAATATTCTGAAAAGTTTTCTCCCGCCTTTTTGGAGGGTAGCCAGGAGTTGAACTCGTGGCTAGGACATTAGATCAGCTTAGTAGTATGATCCAATAAACAATCGTACCAAGCGGCATCTTCTGAAACAAAAGTGCATAAGTACCTACCTATTTACTTACTACATTTAGGTACTTCAATCACTATTGATTAACTAAATCTACAGTAATCATTTCCTCAACAGTAAGGTAGGTAGGTATATATTTTAACAGTAGGGTAGGGCGTTATAAAATGTTAAACTCAGGTATGGAAACAGTATGATTATAGGTACATATTATATGTATTGAATACCTTGCGCTATTTTAAGGAATTATTTATTAGCGTTTCTGAAAAGTGTTATCGTTTTCTTACCAAAACATATTTTATGAGATCGGTCGGAATCTAAACTAGACTTAACTGAATTGGCCACGTTGTAATGTGAATAATCTGCTGGCATTTAAAAGCTATCATTTTCAAAGAATTCAAATTAAGGAGAGGCTGTTATTTATATCCATTTTTCCCTTCTATAAGTATATATGTATTCTTAGATTAAAACAAAGCGTCTTTCTTGGGGTACAGTACAGACAAAGTAGTACGCAAACGCTATTTTAAGTGTTTACTGGGAATCTACTGGTAAATAAAGTAGTACATGTAGTCATCCATGATTTTGACCTAAATAACGGTCATTAAATTACTTTACTACATAATGAGTACTGTTTTCTACAAATATGTATGATGATAATTAAGTCCTAGCCGAGCCACGGCGACTGTGTAAATACTGGACTTGACTGTATACAATAGTATTAAAAAACTAAATATTTAAAAGTAAATAAATACCTACATAGTAAGTAATAGGTACATTATAAATATTATAATAGATTCTCTACTCTCGAGTGCGTCCTAGCTTGAGTAAGTACCCATTAGGTTGAAATTGAAAAAATAATGCCTGAGTTAATTAATAAAACTGTATCAATGTAATGAATCAATGTGTTATTCTTATTTTGCGTAGGGATATAAAGGAAAGGATAGATTGTTATATAGCATGGAGTGTTTGTCATCATAATGGAGTTTAGTTACAAGTGTGGCTGTGACGTGTGGACCGGGGCGCGCGGCGCGGGTGTCGGCCGGCGCGGCGCGGCGCACACGCGCGTCGGCGCCACAAATAGCACGCGCCGTGTATTTATTTACACGCTCCCCTACTTCTTCCTCTTATCTGCCCGCAGGACCACGCGGTCAGCAGCCCGAGTCGCGAGGAACACGACACTTCAATATTTTATTTCCAAATCTACACGAGTGGAGTGTTATTCTACTTCTTAAGTCGTGCACGCGCACAGGCAAACACGCTTATGAGTAACATAGCATTTTTAACAAGCTTTTATTAGGTCGACCTGTATGTAACTAACTATGTAATGGAATCTAAGGTAACTAATTTAACCCTCTTCCAAGGATCGTAGCGTCATGAAAATTGGCAGCTGTATGTAGTTCTGATGACAGTACAATAATATGGTACTGTTGAACTGATCTTATGATGGAGACAGGAGGTGGCCATAGGAACTCTCGACCTGTATGTAACTAACTGTAATGGAATCTAAGGCAGTGGCGTATTTACAAATTTGC
This sequence comes from Cydia splendana, assembly GCF_910591565.1. Lineage (NCBI taxonomy): Eukaryota > Metazoa > Arthropoda > Insecta > Lepidoptera > Tortricidae > Cydia > Cydia splendana. The sequence goes on from NC_085987.1 coordinate 17,740,375, forward strand.
CGCCCCGGGCCATTTTGATTTGCCGCCCCCCTTCATCAGTGACGATAAAGTATTTTATTTAAGAAAAAAAAACCTGCAACAAGTATCTTTGGGGTGTGTAATAAAAAAAAAAACTAAACATTTACCATTTACTCACATAGGCATTTACATTGTTTTCCTATGTACAAATTGGTTGACAAAATCATCAATGACGCTGTCGTAATTTAAAACGTTTGTCAGCTCATCAGCTTCTATATTAAGAAGAGCTAAGCTATTCAGGCGGTCTTCGCTGGTAGTGAAACGTAGATAATTTTTTATTCTTTTGAGTGCAGAAAGGTGACGTCACTAATGTCACTATTCTAGATAGAGATTTGTATGGGCCGTTTTTGTCACTCAATGACGATGCGACCTCGTTATACGTATTTGCCTGATCTGATCGGTGACCGGTGGGTACTGCTGGGTTTCGGCCATTGAGAATCAAGGTGAGGCATTGGCAGTCAGGCTGGATATAGCTAAGGAGTTCGGTCGGGTCTGGCATCGAGTCTGCTCGAGGGACTATGTTATACAAATGGATCGCTAGCTTTTTTTCCGGTAGACGCATATGAGCCGTATAGTAGACGGAAGCTGCTCCGATAGTGTGGACATTACCGCTGGCGTTGCACTAGGTTCTGTGCTGTCATTGCTGCATATCAATGATAATCAGTGCTATGCAGACGACAGTAGTAGGGATGCGTATTACACAGGCCGTGCCATTATCCCTCATTCGGTGGTGCTGGAAAGTCATGAAAAGTATTGTATTTGTATCTGATATCGAGAGCACTCTATCTATACTGAGTTTCGGCATGGGATCGGAACAATTTAGTGAGATTCAATACCACGAAGACACAAGAACCACCGAATGTAGTCAGATGGGTCACAATAATGTAGGTACGTAAGTGAAAACGCGAGCGTAGCGAGCGCGAAATTTTTTCGAGAAAATAGTAGGTGAATTTTTAGGGTTCCGTACTTCAAAAGGAAAAAAACGGAACCCATATAGGATCACTTTGTTGTCCGTCCGGCCGTCTGTCTCTCAATATAAAGGGTCTTGACATGACAGAGGGCGGCAAAATCGACAAATAATGCTTGTTATTTAAATTTTACAAATAAATAGGGGAGCGAAAAAATTCTGGTCGACCCTATCTGAACAGCAAATAAAATATTTTTATGACCCACCGCCCCCTAAAATCTGCCGCCCTAGGCTTCAGCCTACTCAGCCTAGTGGTAAATCCGGCACTGCGCCGTACTAATACTTCTTGAACGAAAATGTTGCTTAATTTAGGTACTTGTTGGTAGATATTTTAAGCAATTGGTGGGGTTTGAAGCGTTCGTTTGTTTATTAATTTAAATGTCAATTAAAGTATAATAAAAAATATAGCTAAGTTTCATTAGAAAAGGCGCCCAGAAAAAGCCGCGAGGGGGCGGCTTTGCCGCCCCCCCGCGGCCTGCCGCCCCGGGCCATGGCCCCCTTGGCCCTAGGGTAAATACGCCCCTGATCTAAGGTAACTAATTTAACCATCTTCCAAGGATCGTAGCGTCATAAAAATTGGCAGCTGTATGTAGTTCTGATGACAATACAATAATATGGTACTGTCGAACTGATCTGATGATGGAGACAGGAGGTGGCCATAGGAACTCTGTGATGAAAGAACGCAACCTAATTGTGTTAGGGGTTTTTAGAATTGTCTCGATGAGTATTAGTTGTCTGTCGTAAGAAAAGTACAGTCAGCGATAAAAGCTTGTACCAAAAATGAAATTTTAGCCAAACACTTATTTAATCCAAGATATGTAAAAAAATATAAGTGTTCGTAGGGGATTCCCAACAATCCCAACGTTCTTGATTTCTACCTACAATCTTCTAACAAAATAAATTCGTGCTAGCCTAATTGTGCTAGCCATACAGGCTAGAAGCGCACAGACCCTCACTAGCTAGAGTTAGACCTACCTAGTAGGTACCTAGCCTTCGAGACTAAGATTTTTTTAAATTGCAAACCATTTTTAAGTATTCAAAGATGGTTACTAAATATTAGGTAATAAATTGACGGTTTTGAGGCCTTTGAGCGCTCTGTTTGCACAAGTTAAATCCAACACGAGTATGTACCAAGAAGGAGAATGTATGTTCTAATTGTATAATATCCTTAGTTTTAGAAGTTGGTTAATAATATAGCTTAAATCAGAACGAATCGATTGACACCTAATTCACCAAAATCGGCTTACCTTTAAGGTAGAGTTGAACATAGGGTTTGCAATCCGGATCCGAAATGTATGAAATTATCCGGATCTGGATCCGGATCCGCGGATATTCCCATACATTTCGGATCCGTCGTGCAAACCCTAGTTGAACATTATCGAACGAGCGAGCGAAGCGAAGCGAAGTTCTTCGAACGAGCGAGCGAAGCGAAGCGAAGTTTTTACTTTCGACTTGGATCACACGGCTGGCTAGCGGCACGTCCCGGCATTTCGATGTTTTTAAGCTGAACTGTCAGAAGATAGTTTGATACTCAAGAACTTAACTAAATTTGTTCTAATTTAATTGAAATTGGGTAAACGTGTAGTTGAGGACATTATATTTTAGTGATTAAATTATGAGCAAGCTCGATTAAGGGATTATTGAGGTAGAAGAGCTTAGAAGGCCAAAAAGCTGTTTGTGAGAGGCCTAGCTTTTCTGGTCTTTTTATTTGCAAAAAACATGGTCGAATTTAGTATCAAATGAAAGTGCTCGGTTTGCACTTTAATAATATCGTTTTTAAATTTACCTTTTTGAAATAATTAGCAAGATAAAAATAAAATAATATAAACATAATATAGGTATTTGACATTTGACAGGAAATATTTCGGCTTAGCACAGATACAGTTTATTTTAATCTCTATGATTTCTATGATGACTTAAATCCAGGGGAGGGACAGTCGTATATAAGCACTTTATTCGAAAAAATAGCGACATCTATATTACTTAACGCTAAACTTTTTTTTTAATATGGCTTCACTTAATTCGTCAGAACGTCTTAAATGGTCTTGTATCTAAGGCATGGATCAAACAAAAAAACATCTGTTAGAACAGATTATTTATGGACATCGTTGCCATGGAGGCGATTGTCACAAAAAACAACTTTGTCAAATAAAACTCAAACTATCATAACACCCCATTTATTAAATATACGGGTCACTCACGGAAGTTTTGTTATTAAAACCCCCCATTTATTGTCTGTACTACGATATAATTCAGATAAATAAAAATAGTTTCAGTTTTACAATGTTAAAAGAAACAAAGTTTTCATACGCCATCACAGTTGCTGAGAACTTTATTACCAAAAAATTTAGAAAAATTATGGCGGGTAGATTCACAACCTGCTGCGTGTAATTGTGTTTCGTGGTCAATTGTATGTTATTCCAGCCGTGTATGATAGGTAATTTATTTACATCAACAGTCAAGTTAAAAGTATCTGAGTAGTAGTATATCTGTTTTCGTGTAGGTATTAATAAATATCCTGAAGCCTTTTTTCAAAGTCAAAGTTTTTTACGTTCTCAACATACTTAGACGCTATTTATGCCTCTCCCCTCCCCTGATATTGACGTTGATATTTCTGGTTAAGAATTACAGATGGCACTTCAAAATGGATGCAAAGTTCCACGAGAGGACTCTCTTTGTCCTATACATATATTATACATACTACTCTTTGCTTAAATCTATCAGTCAAGGGCAGTGGCGTAGCTAGCATGGGTGGCACCCGGGGCGGAAATTGTGGGTGTCACCCCAAAATTCAATCAAAATTGTAAAATATGTTTAATATTTTACAATTATAAAATTACGTTTAATATTCCATAGCTCACAATTTACTCCATCGCTTTCATTTTAGATTCCATGAACTCTCAATAGTCTACACCCTGGCGGGTGTTGCCTCTGCGCGCGTTCTATGACACGGGCAAGGACAGCATCCGCTCGGTGTAACCCACATTTCATAAGTGTCATAAGGGCATCTACATGTTGGCTTGGGCTCCGCGCACGCCTCCCAAAGGTCCGAGTCATCATTGTCCCGTGAAAGATATACAAATAATTTACGTTAATAAAAAAAAAAAATGTTGACAAGTGCGCGATTTGAAAGAGATTCTGTAAAATCCCATTTCACAATGAATTTCAAATAGTCCAGAGTCACCCAATTAGAAACAGTGACATAGCTTCTCAATTACAGAAATAATCACATAATAAAAAAAAACCTTTCTGAATAATAAAACCTACGAGGCGCCAACATATATTATTATTGTTACATACCAGGAACCCCGAGATTTTAACCATGCATTTCTGAGGCCAAAATAAGGAAAATATACTATAAAAGAGTTTACGTCAATTTCGCCAAAATAAAATTGTTTTTCGATTTTTTGTACATAAAATGTAAATGTATGTAAATTTGTAAAACTGTCACCCAAAAAACTATTTTAACTTTTTTTTATCAATTACAGAAATAATCACATAATTAAAAAAAAAACTTTCCAAAGTTGCGAAACTTTCCACATGAGAATTTCTCGTTTATCGATTTTTTGTACATAAAATGTAAATGCTATAATTTGTAAAACCGTCACCCAAAAATAATTTTAACTTTTTTTTGTCAATTACAGAAATAATCACATAATTAAAAAAAAACTTTCCAAAGTTGCGAAACTTTCCACATGTGAATTTCTTGGTAACTTCTGAGAATGTTCTCGAGAACGAGAATTATTTATCGTAGTTTATACCATGAATATTCACGATAGTTTAGGTGTAGTATCCTTACCCCCAGAAAATTCCGACTTTTGGTCTACCGCTTCCGGTCAGAAAAATGTATGACGGCCCGGCCAAACGGTCAGACCTAGGTGGGGGGTGCTCGACCAAATGTCATAGAGGGACCCTGGCAGTTTTTGACGCCGCCATGTTTTTTTCAATATGGCCGACGTTTTTTTTTATTTTTTCAAGTTTGTCCTAGCGCGCTGAAATTTTGGTCACGGAATCTCGGGGTCCCCTAAATACCCATGAAAAATTTTTTTTTGGAAAAATGCTACAATTGTGGGAAAACTGGCCACTATTATTTTGTATGGCAACTTTTAAACGGTGCGTGATAGGTGGGGGGTGCTCGACCAAATGTCATAGAGGGCCCCGAGACAAAACAAACTGCATAAAAAAAACGAAATGGCCGACTTTTTTTTTTAATTTTTTTAAGTTGGTCCGAGCGCGCTGAGATTTAACATGGCGGGAGATAGAGGCCTCTAGATTCCTATGACAAAAAAAATATTTTGGTAAAAATCCAAGATGGCCGTACAATCATTTGCATGTTGCAGGAATGTTCTGAGAACATTCTCGAGAACGTTTCCGCTTTTTGGGAATGTTCTGCAATTTGCTGGTGGTACTGGACTATGAAACTAGGCGAATTCCAAAACAGTTTATAGGATATTTTAGTCTTTAAATATGATCAGGAATATTCTGTCAATATCTCTCGGGTTCCGCATCGGCATGTTGTATATTATTTCCTTAATGGCGGTTGTGCAATCTGCCACAGTTTTACGAATTTTTATAGATGGCACTACTGATGTTCACGGTCGGGTGTCACCCCCCAAATGGGTGACACCCGGGGCGGGCCGCCCCCGCCGCCCCCCCTTAGCTACGCCACTGGTCAAGGGCTCCACAGACCTTGCAATAAATCCAGGCGATTTTTGATGCATTGCAGCCTATAGTGCGACATGAAATAGTAGAAATTGAATAAAATGGAACTCAAAAATGTCCTTACTAAATTGTTGCCATGTGTAAGCATTTTACGTCAAAAATGTGACAGTTACGTAGAAAGTGGTGCTCTCATTTATTTTTTTCTATTTTATGACCCACTATACGATACCTAAGTAGGTGCAACAAAGTCAATCGCTCTATAATAATTTTAGGTTAACTGCGAGTTCTCAGTTCGGGGCGAACTACTAGTTAAATATATTTTAGAAGATCGCTCTTTTAACGGGCAACGGAGTATTTTTTGCCTGTATGTATATTACATATCACACGAGTACACCATGTTAGGACGAGGTGTCAAAACAAGTCGAATCAGATTGCTTGATTTGATTTGCCTCGCAGGCAGTGACTGACGGCCCCACGGAGGCGCGATAGAAATCGAAAGCTAGACATTGACTACTAAAATGGCGAGAGTAAAGTGAAAACAGGAATGTAAATGAACAAGTCATGGCCCAAACGATGCACAAACTCTTGGCTATCGTGACAAATGTATTATATTAACTTACAGGTCTAACAATAGACTCTATTTCATTATGCGTGTACTTATTTATGTGGGAGCAAGTCTGAGATCATTTTACTTATTTTAATACCTACACATTAAGGAGTAGCACTTAGGTATTTCTGCGGTTTTTTTTGTCACACTTTTATTTAGCTTCCACCAAATCTTGTAACAAAAAATCACTTCCCAGTGTCTAATTGAGCTGTAATTTGGTAAACTTCCGTATTACCGATGACAACGCAATAATATGCTAACATCTGATCAGACGATGCAACTGAAAAGATAATAGAGATAAGGACAGAAATGACAGTCGGCAATAAAAGTGTGTATCAAAAATAATTTTTGTTAACAATATTTTACTCGATATAGATACGAAATTAATATTGTACGTCGCGTGCCGATGCTGTTATGTTATTTGACCTAACGATATGTCATGTTAGGTACGAGTATAAATATTATTTCCTTGACTACGATAAAGTTTCGTACAACCCTACATTTGCCCTTTGATTATAACTAAACTAAACTAACTAAAATTGGGTAGTTTCAGGTTATTAAAGTGAGTATTGCAGCGGTTAGTTGGTACTACGATTACTAGAGTAGGTACTAGTATCTACTAGCGCGGCGCGGCGAGCGTTGACGTTCCGTATCGGGAAACAGAAATTATCAAGTTACGTATAGCCTATAGGTAATATTAATATATTACAAGCTTTTATTTAATTTCCAATGTATATGTCGTAGGCCGATCGTACGATCAGGCAGATCGTAATGTTCCTGTGTAATGTTTTGACGATAGTCACATTAACTCAATAGATAGGTAGGATAGGTTCGTTAGGTTGCCTAAGATGCCCGAAAGGCAAACTGCCCAGAAATAGGAGCCCCGCGTAGCGGGGCTCCGTCGACTCAGGGAAGCAGTCAAAGATTTTCACGTTTCACGATATGCCTAGGAATTTCACGATATGCCTGATCTTACGATCGGCCGCCGACATATACAAAAAGTAAGGACCTACAGTCAGCGATAAAAGGTATCAAAAATGTATTTTTGTACAAAAAACTTATTCCTTGTAAGTTTCATTCCATGGAAAAAAAATAGCAAGTAGTTAGAAAAGTAAGCAAGCTTTTAAACAGGTATGTGGTGTTGTAAACTGAAATGAAATGATGACTTTTATTTTCAATATTGAAATAATTATGGTCAGAATATGGCAAGTATAATTTGGCAAGGAGCCACTGTCACTGGAGCACTGCAGCATGCTATGTGTATTTTTCAAATAATATTAGGACCGCTTCAAACCGTCGTAGGTATTTTTTAAGGTTCAATGTTGTGTATGAAATTCCTGACCTCTATTATGCCGGCGGCGTACAAACTACTATAGAATCTGGATGATAGTTATTGAAAAAAAAAAAAAAAATATTAATGTATGTTGAGAATGGGTTACATAAGCTTAAATTAATTGCTACTCTAGTAGTCTCACCAGACTCTACCTTTTCAGGCGTACAATACATTTCAGGACGACACATGCAATCACATTATATAATATCAATTTAATATAACTAGTAGTTCGCCCCGAACTGAGAACTTGCGGTTTTCCAAAAATTATGTAGAGCGATTGACTTTGTTGCACCTACTTACTCGTATAGTTCGACATAAAATAGTAGAAAATAATTTTCAAGAAAAAAAACCGACTTCTATGGGGGCCGGTGAAAGATTATTGTACATATATGGTGCACTATGTAGAAAAAGAGGTAAAACCACCCACTTTTCTAGTAGGTAGCATTTCGTTTCTGTAAGGGTCGCAGTTTTAGCCTCAAGAACCCACTTCTCTGAGAGCAATTCGGATCTGTGAGGATTGCAGTTCGAACCTAACAAAAACCACTTTTCTAGTAGCATTTCGTTTCTGTAAGGCTCGAAATTCGAAATCGCCAAACGTGTAGTCATTGAAGAGCTCTGTTTTGATCATCATCAGCAGTTCCACTTCATCAAATGCGACAGTTTTTAATGTAAATTCTTGATTTTCTGATGAAAATACACAAATCTCTATACGCATGCCTTTTAGATTTGAGGAGTTCCATCGATTCCTCATGGATAGGTACCATCATCAGACCTCGAGCTTGACAAAAATGTGGCTTACAAACTTAACTTGCTTAACAAACATAACGAAGAGGACAAATCGCCAAACGTGAACTATGCGTCGTTGAAGAGTTCCGTTCTGAGGGGCTACCGCGAAAACCGAAATTCGCAAATTGCGGGGATCTTACTCTTTTACTCCAATGAAGGCGTAATTAGAGTGACAGAGAAAAATGCCCGCAATTGACGATTTTCGGTATTGGCGGTAGCCCTACTGATCACCATCAGCAGTTCCACTTCATCAAATGCGACAGTTTTTAATGAAAATGCTTGTGTTAGAATTACTCTTTTAATATACTAAGATTTATCATTAATTTGGTAATGTATTGATGTTCGTAATAATTTAATTAGTATTTGAATTGTTATCGATATTCTAGTCTCCGCCAACGCATACGTCACAGTGGCGCCATAGTTTGAGGCACCGTCCGCTGACGCCGGCCGGCGGGAATTTAGAGTTTTAGAGAGAGACAGTAGACGTTGGCAGAGACAGACGCCACGCTTGTTGGTTACTAAAATTATAACTGAAATTTTGTGAGCTGATAGCATAAATAGTCTTAATAGTAATTGTTAGTTATTACAGTAAATAAAAGATATTAAAGTTCCTGAGTCTTTTCCTTCTTGAAGCTCGCCGTCTTACAATTCAGAAGAAAGGGATCTAAAGGAGTTGTAAGTATCCACTCCTTGAGTCGAACCAGTGGTTTGAACAAATAATAAAACGTAAGTAAGTATTGGTGTGATTCTATGATAATAGTTTGGTTTAAATTGTGTTCAGTGGTTTTAAATCCATTAATAAAACAGTATACGCGTTTACGACTTTGATGCTTTTTGTTTATTTATCTATTTATGTCGTAAACTTTATTGCACAATACTTATATGATAGTGAAAATGGCGGACTTGTTTATAAGTGCAAAAATATGATAAATAAAAGATACAAATCAATTTGATATTTTATAGTTATACTATTGTTACCATTATTTTTCTTTTGTATACAATGTATACTATACATGGTGTATTTATTATGGTATTTGATGGAACTTAGTAAATAGTATATTAGGTGTAAAATGAGCCGTATTTTTTTCTCTCTCTTTGCACTTTTTGCTTTATTATTCTTATTATTTTTAACGGCAATTTACAATACAACTATTGAAGTTTTTTGTGTTTGATTACGAAACAAAAAGCAAGGTTGTTAAACAGGGATAAATTCTTGTTTATTTACAAACAGTTATTTATTCAATTAAATCTGATATAATATGATATTTCTTGCTAATATTAATACATTAATTATGTTATATACACTATGGAATTGTTTTGAACTACTAAATCATTTTTCTGTGTATGGGTTTCTTGTATTTTACATATGACTACATACATATACTTATATAATTACCTACGTAGTAGTACTAAATAAAACTGTTACTCTATGCCGTGTATGTTGGGTTTTGTGGTGTATCTCTTATAATGCTTGTTGCTTCATGCCACCGTCGTTTTTATGTTGGTTCAAAGACAGAAATTTGTGCTAGAAATGTCTATTTCAGGAAATGGAGCTCGAGCAGAGAAGGTCGAGTGTACTGACGACGCCACCTTCTGGTGAGCACCAGTCACGCAGCAGGACCAGGCATGGAGAAAGACGAGGAGGTGGTCGCTCGCGTATTAGTCGAAGCAAACGTCGGACACGCCACCGAGCCAGTAACTACCGTTCGCGCAGTCAACGTGGCGGCACGCGACGGCAGCGCAGCCGGAGCAGTCAGCGGACACGGGAGCGTGCCAGCAGACGCCGGTCCCGCAGCGATGGCTGCGACAGGCGTCGGACACGCAGCCGTAGCAGTCACCGGGGGCGCGGTCGTCCAAGCAGGTCTCGCTCGCGCGGCCAGCGGCAGCGTAGCGAGAGACGATGGGCTCACAGCAGGGCTGCGGCCGTGTCATCCTCGCTACAAGGGGGCCGACGCGAGAGCGGACCTGTACGCGAGAGCGGACCTGTACGGGAGTCTCCGAGTACTCTGCCTGTTCCCAGTAATAATGTTACAATTTTACAACTAGTCGAGGCTTTGCGTACCATTGGTGATAAGGGTTCTAATGAAAAATTGTCGAATCAAAATACAATACCAGAATTTGATCCATCTTGTAAGGAACAAACAATCGCGATGTGGATACACAAAGTGAACGAATGCGCAGTTATATATAACTGGAACGATCGTCAAACCGTTCACTTTGCGTTACCAAAACTTAAAGGTTTAGCTCAAAAGTGGTACGCTGGCCTCTCGACTGTTATGTTTTCCTGGCCAGAATGGCAGGATAAATTAAAACTAGCATTTCCTAGCGATGATAATCATGGACAGTTACTTACGACAATGCTCGCAAAGCGTGCTAGGTTTAATGATTCGTTAGAGGAATATTTTTATGACAAGATAATGTTGCTAAACCGTTGCGGTATTACTGGCAAGAAAGCCGTTGATTGTTTAGTGTTCGGCATAGATGATCGTAGTGTCCGCTTAGGGGCTGAGGCGGCTCGTTTCGGTAGTCCAGATCAGTTGTTACCTTTCTTAAAGAGCGCCAAGAATAGTTCGTATGGCGATCAAAAGGCTAAAGCTAGGACCGAGGTTAAATCAGATTTAGGTAATAATAATAAGAGCATACCCAATAGTAGTGATAAATCGATAAAGTGCTTCAATTGTTTAGAAGACGGTCATTATAAATCCCAGTGTCCTAAACCTGTATTAAAATGTGGTAAATGCATGCGTCATGGTCACTCCACCGAAAATTGTCGGACAAATAACAATAAGAACTTTGACAGTACTATCAAAACATCATAACCGCGTACCTACGTGTAAAAGTGACTGATACAAAATTAGCTAAGTACCTAATACATTTAAGCGAATAATATATTTAATATATAATGATGTTGGTTAATAAAAATAGCTTGCGAGTGTTTTTTGAGTTCGGGAGCGAGGAAACATCGAGCAATATAATTCTAACTTGTCCAACTCGTAGTACAAAAGGATAGTAAGCATAGGCAGTAATTATGCCTTCATATCTCGAAAGGTGTTCTTTCTGATTAGTACTTAGTAAATAATTAAACGATATAATTTGTATAAATTAGTAATATAAAAACTTATTTACTTAAGCTGCAAATAGTACTTACCTCAATACACAACTTTGGGAACATTTAATTTAAGTAAAATTTTGATTTGTGTTTTTTAAAAGTAGTCCACTACTGTATCCGGCCTTTACCACTCTGGAGGGCTTCGTCACTTTTTATTTAATATTTGACATCTATTTCAGTACCAAAATAAATAAATAAATGAAGATAAGTACAATAAAAACACCTTCTCCACACCCGGAGCGTAGTTGAATTCATGCACTTATTCAGCCACTTCCATACTCTTTTCTTTACATTCGCGCAATCTGTTCGTTTACTTACTAGCGGGGCACGATTATACTTAATATTTTGCTCACTAATTTAATTTTGTAGTTGATTGTTGTGAATATTCTTATGTTATGTGAATAATTGTCATTCTTTTGAGTAATAAAGACCTTTAAACCGAAAAAGACTGATGGTAATAATAGGCGTGGTATACAAACTTTGGCGATTCCCGATGAGAAATTCGAATTTGGCCAATAACTCCGGGCCTAAGGCCAATAAAGGCCAGAGCGCGTGTCTACGTACGCACATCCGATGTACACAGGCCTTAACGCGCCCTTGACGTTCCTTCCCTACGTATGATCCATCGACTTTTATATTTATATTAATTACTTCTTACGGGCAGTACGAAGTGGGCCAGTTCGTTGGTGCACATGTTTGCTAGGAATTATATGTATGGGCCGGTCTTTACTTTTAATATGGTCATCATATCTGGGTATGATCTCAGTGTAAAGCACAGCTAGCAAATTATACAAACAAAGACAGTGCCTTGCTTTGCTAGTAAACTAACGTCAGTTTATATGCAAAATGTTGCAATATCTAAGTATTTATAATAGTATTATTATAGGATTGGTTCTAAAATTATTATAAATGCGGTACTGACACTTAAACACAAAGTGGAAGTGTAGATTATCTTGGGTTTGAATTAAACTTAGAGATGTATACTAGGTGTTTGTGAAATACAGGGGGTACAGGATTTATATCAACATCGCAATAATACAGTACAAGGCAGTTTGTAGGCTTTTGTATCGTAGTTTCTTTTGACGTTTTGTGAGGAACGTTGCAGTCATCGCAAAGACACTTTTATAATATTCAGTCATTGCATGTTTTCCACTCTCTGGGGGACTCTGACAGTTATGTTATGTTATATTGTACTGTACAAAGCCCGGATTTAGAGATTTAAAGTATTATTAACTTTTTCGACGCCGTGTCAAACACAAAAGCTGTCACGCTCACGCCACATCACCGAAGTGTCAAAACTGATATTGAACTTTATGCATATGCACGTAGGTCTATGTTGCTCTGTGATATGTGACCGATTAATCGGTCTTTGGCGTTGAACCCACGGTGCGGATATATTGGCGTCTAAAAGGTTAATATTGTTACAGAATCGAGAATCAGTGAATGTCGTATATATGTTTAAGACAGATAAGAGGAAATACGCGAAATGTACTGCATTTGAAAAGTTTATATAGAATCAGTAGGAGCAGGCTCAAGGTAGACGAGACTTGGACTGCGCCATGATTGAGGTGGTTTCAAGGTAGTAGCGACTTGTACCACTAACTTGTGTAGTGTTAGATAAGTTTGTTGCGGTTTCAAGGTAGAAGCGACTTGTACCGCATTTGAAAAGTTTGTATAGTCAGTAGGAGCAGGCTCAAGGTAGACGAGACTTGGACTGCGCCATGATTGAGGTGGTTTCAAGGTAGTAGCGACTTGTACCACTAACTTCGTGGTTAAATAAGCTTGTTGCGGTTTTAAGGTAGAAGCGACTTGTACCGCATTTGATAGTTTTATATAGAGTCAGTAGGGGCAGGCTCAAGGTAGACGAGACTTGGACTGCGCCATGATTGGGGTGGTTTCAAGGTAGTAGCGACTTGTACCACTAACTTCGTGGTTAAATAAGCTTATTGCGGTTTTAAGGTAGAAGCGACTTGTACCGCATTTGATAGTTTTATATAGAGTCACTAGGGGCAGGCTCAAGGTAGACGAGACTTGGACTGCGCCATGATTGAGGTGGTTTCAAGGTAGTAGCGACTTGTACCACTAACTTCGTGGTTAAATAAGTTTGTTGCGGTTTTAACGTAGAAGTGACTTGTACCGCATTTGATAGTTTTATATAGAGTCAGTAGGGGCAGGCTCAAGGTAGACGAGACTTGGACTGCGCCATGATTGAGGTGGTTTCAAGGTAGTAGCGACTTCTACCACTAATTTCGTGGTTAGATAAATTTATTGCGGTTTCATAAGGTTATATAATAATATTTTATTTAGATATGCGTATAACATCAAAATGTAAAAGATTATAGCTATGTAATATTATATATTGTGGCGGCCTGTTAGGAATGATTTTGTGATATTGATCAATGGCTCAATTTACTTCTCTTGTACACGGGGCGTGTACATGTTGCGGATGGCCGAATTGTTAGAATTACTCTTTTAATATACTAAGATTTATCATTAATTTGGTAATGTATTGATGTTCGTAATAATTTAATTAGTATTTGAATTGTTATTGATATTCTAGTCTCCGCCAACGCATACGTCACAGTGGCGCCATAGTTTGAGGCACCGTCCGCTGACGCCGGCCGGCGGGAATTTAGAGTTTTAGAGAGAGACAGTAGACGTTGGCAGAGACAGACGCCACGCTTGTTGGTTACTAAAATTATAACTGAAATTTTGTGAGCTGATAGCATAAATAGTCTTAATAGTAATTGTTAGTTATTACAGTAAATAAAAGATATTAAAGTTCCTGAGTCTTTTCCTTCTTGAAGCTCGCCGTCTTACACTTGATTTTCTGATGAAATTACAAAAATCTCTATACGCATGCTTTTAAGATTTGAGGAGTTCCCTCGATTCGTCGTGGATCCCATCATCAGAACTCGAGCTTGACAAAAATGTGGCTTAAAAACTTAACTTGCTTAAAAAACATAACGAAGAAGACAAATCGCCAAACGTGAAGAGTTCCGTTCTGATCATCATCAGCAGTTCCACTACATCAAATGTCACTTTTTTGAATGTAGGTATATGGTTAATTTGTCGATAAAACACATAAATCACTATATGTATGCCTTTAAGATTTGAGGAGTTCCCTCGATTCTTCATGGATCCTATCATCAGAAATGGGTTTTGACAAAAACGGGACCAATCTGTATGCATATACATACAATCAAAAAAATAAATTTCAAAATCGGTTCAGTACCTAATAACGGAGACATGGAGTAACAAATATAAAAAAAAATCACTATCGAATGAGATTTGGAAGTCGGTTAATAAATGAGGGTGCCACTTTCTACGTAGCTGTCACATTTTTGACGTAAAATGCTTACACATGGCAACAATTTATAGTCTGTCAAGCCATTTCCGTCAGTAGAAAAAAACGGCTAAAAAATGTAGGCGCGAAGGGTTATCGTCCCATAGAAAATTTTAATATCGCGCCTTTTTTACTGTCAAACTTGTTTGACCGACTTATGGAAATTTTAGAGTTCCATTTTATTTTATTTCTACTATTTTATGTCCCACTATAGGCGGCAATGGATCAAAAATCGCGTGGATATATTACAAGGTCTGTGGAACCCTTAACTGATACTGTATCTGTGGTAAGCCGAAATATTTCCTGTCAAATGTCAAATACCTATATTATGTTTATTTTTATCTTGCTAATTATTTCAAAATAGTAAATTTAAAAACGATATTATAAAAGTGCAAGCCGAGCACTTTCATTTGATACCAAACTCAACCATATTTTCTTGCAAAAAGATGACCAGAATAGCAAGACCCCTCACAAATAGCTTTTTAGCCTTCTAAGCTCTTCTAGGTCAATAACCCCTTGACCGAGCCTACTCATAATTTAATGACTAAAATATAATGCCCTCAATTACACGTTTACCCAATTTCATTTAAATTAGAACAAATTTACTTAAGTTCTTGAGTATCAAACTATCCTCTGATAGCTCAGCTTAAAAACATCGAAATGTCGGGACGTGCCCCTAGCCAGCCGCGTGTCCCAAGTCGAATGTAAGAACTTCGTTCGCTTCGCTCGCTCGTTCGATTATAACTAAATTAAATAAAATCAAAATTAAATTAACATGTCATACATTTAGAAATTCGTTTATACTGTAATAACATTTCTGTATGATCCATTGTTTAACTAAGTTCTTAAAATGAAATAAATTAGTTTTAGAAGGGGGCTAAATTATTGTATACCCTCTCGTAGCAAGCGAAAGATTCCAAAATGGTTCGAAAATGGAATCATGAGCGTTGCGAGGGTTTCAAGGCACGAGGGTAAACAAACTTACACTCGGTGTGAAACAATAAAATTTTCACCTCAGCAGCTCGAACAAGGGTACTTTGCTTCTTATAAACAGTGAGCAAAATGCGATTTTGCTCACTGAGTCATTTTGTCTCACTCAGTGAGCAAAATCGCATTTTGCTCACTGAGTGTGTCTTACTCAGTGAGCAAAATGCGATTTTGCTCACTGAGTGAGACAAAATGACATTCAAGTGACCTTTATAGTCAAATGTCATTTCAACATGCGGGGTCTAATACAAGTTCGATATACTTGGGTTCTATTATCTCTGTCCCTCTAGGTATGTTCTCACTGCTTAGGGTGAAAAATTTTGTGTACTACACGAGATCAAACTTATTTACATCTCGTGCGCTTTTGAATCCCTTACTACGCTCAAGATTCTAAATTAGATTCACTCGCTACGCTCGTGAATCTATTATAGAATCTTTCGCTTGCACGGGACTCAAAATAAGCACTCGAAGAAATATCAAACTTTGATCTCTTGTTGTACAAATAACTATTTCACCACACCCTGTTTGGTTCCTCAGATCAATTTGCATTTTATGATCTAATCATAAATTCAAGTTGGCGGTCATATTTCACTACTTCGACGACGGGTTAAATTAAGGGGCATTTCGGATCCTTTAATATCGATTTTCATTATGTACACACTAAAAATGAAGAAATTGAAGATGGCGGCCGGTCTTTATAATTTCGACTACGGGTTCATTTAATAAGTGGTCTTTCGGATCCTCAGACATCAAGTTTCGTGATCAGTTCAATGAAGAGATTCCAGAAGGCGGCCGTTTGTTATTATATTGACATCTGATTCATATTAATTAAGCGGCCTGTCGAGTTCTCACTTACTAATTTTTATTATGATTCAAGACCAATTGTGAGGTAATTTAAGACAGTGAAATTTGTAGCCTAGTTTTGTATTAAAGCACGCCCTCAGATCCCGATTTCTAACTCACTCGGAACTGTGACATATTATTATACCTGTAACTACCAATGTTTGATATGCCACCTAAAACACCC
Organism: Cydia splendana; assembly: GCF_910591565.1. NCBI lineage: Eukaryota > Metazoa > Arthropoda > Insecta > Lepidoptera > Tortricidae > Cydia > Cydia splendana. The sequence continues at coordinate 17,757,217 of NC_085987.1, forward strand.
AGTTTTCCGCGTACCCACCACCATTGAGCAGACAACGTCCCACCGATCCTACCTATGGACCCACGCTATGACCACGCTTATTTTATTGTACTTAAATGAGTTGACTAGTACAATTCGCAATCCATCAAATTGCGGTTTGCCTTCTAGCTCCATAAGCCTCTTAATCGTATATACTCATCATAATAGTATTCATCTACGATTTTACCTAATTTCATTTAAAACTATCAAAAATAAAAACATCAAAATGCCGGGAGGTGCTCCAAGCCTCGGAGTGGATTGGGCTAACTTTCACGAAGAATAAAGATATCGCCGTTGATGTTGTAACTGCATGCACTAAAGTAAACTGTTCAGCTGCTTACCTGAAAAGTAAAAAAGTTAATGTAGGTAATATATATAGTACCTACGAATCATACCTATATCTTCCTGAATAACCAATTCATTAATCTAACTTAATAATTGGATGGACATTATAATCCGCAATGAAACATTTACTGTCATTTACAGAGCGTGCAATCCCAACAGGAAGGAGGACATGAGAGGATTGAGAGGTACGATTAAATCATGAAGTCTATTTTAGTGAAATGGCACAAAAATCCTGAAGAAACTAAGTAGGTTTAAAGTACTAGAAGGCATTGATGTTACTTATTATCAAACCAAACATATTCGGAATCTGTTGCATTTTAAAGCCTGTTACGTGAAGTCGGTTTTTTTTTATTAAAGATTATGTATGTATAAGTACAGCACTAACCTAGTGTACTGAGGAAGCCGTGTTCTTGATGTATGTGAATCGTAGAGAATAACAAAAATTCAACTCTCCGTTAGACTCATGTTAGACTCGACATTTCGGCACACAACATTCGTATTCAAATAAATAAGTACTTAAACATAACAACAAGAGAAATAATGTCTAGGGATGAATTTATTCAAAAAACACACCGGCCCCGATAACTAACGATTATTATATGAGCAATGAACTCTACAAAGAGAAAATAAATTAAATATCCTTCATACGAACCAAATACGAACTACAACAGATAAGAAATAAGTCAAAATTTAATATGTTATTTTGAATAACAAAATAATTAAACGGGAAAATACATTTATTTGTAATAAAAGTTTTATTTTTCAAAATGTTACCCATTTTATTCTTATCCCTCTTGCAACTAGAACCTGAAAATTTTCATTATAGCCTGAAAAGCGTGATGGAAAATTATAATACTTGTATTTACCCGTACTTACATATTTTATGAAATTCCTCCATGGAGCTTAAATGTCTGACAAAAAAATTACTTTTAGAATATCCTCGATATAAAAAATCAATTGGTCTAGGTCGTGAGGTGGCCAGTGCGGGTCCTTCTTTTGGCCCCCTTTCTCTTGGTAGAGTCGGAAGGAGAAGAGTCGCGGAATGTATTGGTTTCCATATACTTCACGACTCTTTTCTTTCCGCACAGACTCTATGACAGTATTACAACCGGGACATTCGGGAGATATTTGAATGCTTTCTTATTGACATTTATTATTTGCAATCAGTTTATATAATGATATAATGTCAATTAAATGTTTAGCTTATTATATTGATATGCTATATTTTTTCTAAAATTGTACTGTTGTAAATAAAATATGAATGGTAAATTTAACAAAAGGTACATGGCATAAAATCTTTTCATAACATAAGGATTATGCTAATTATAATTGTATTAGACAAGCCGAGATGGGGAGTCTAAAGGACGACCCGCATAAGTCGGGTTGCAGTATTGGACACTCTTTGGAAATTTTCTTGTTTTCGAATGGACAACGAGACTCCCCTCCTAGGAAATATAATGTGCCTGTCGATGTCGATGACCGGTGTGATACCACGTTGAGCTTCTTGGCGCGCTCACAGAACGGATCAGAGTAAGATACAATTGGAATTAAATCGATATGAAGGAATAGGTGTTTCACCGCTACCGATAAGCGAAAAGCGACTCGCGAGAATAATAAGTGTTTCTTTAACGGCATAAGTCTCTGAAAAAGTTGTAACAGGCAGTGCAAATAGTCAGCCATCAAGACGCCGATATGTACATCTAAAGTACATTTTACGCGAGAAAATAAGTGGTACCTACTCGGTTTCTCGTGGTCGGTCGAACAGCTACTTTTTACGATCTTGCCCGTATTCTTGTCTTATTTGCAGTGACTTTCCTTTAACCTTTTGACCGCCAGCAACCGCTGTACACGACAACACTATACAATAACGTTTAAAATTCATCTTCTATCATTTTGATAAGCTTTAATTATCCGAGGTCAATATAACACTATACTATTTCTGCATACAATAGCTACCTACCTATTTATCTATTGTTAATGATAAAAATCTGGGTGCACAATTCTGGTATTGATTGTTCTAGACTCATCTGTGAGTGCGCGAATCTCTAGGATACTTACAAATTTTCCCAAACCTATTGGCTAAGATTGCTAGATCGATTGACTTAACAGTTTTTGATTTCAGACACAATATAGAACTCTACACTACAGATGGTAAAAAAATAGGAAGAGCTCAAGAATTAAGCAACGGAGCGGCCTACGTAGCAGTGGAGCCTCCGCAGGCGTTCATCTCATCCGATTATAACGACTACCTTCTGAAAGCATCAAGGCATGTGTCTATTTCAGAAGATTCGTGTTTAATTAATTGTGTTATAAATATTATAAATCATAAAGCAGTTCCTGATATGTACTCTAGTACGTCAGTACGGCACGTTAGGTTACCAAAGGATTACACTTTGAACATTCTTAATGTGTATTCAAGTTAATGTTATTATTATGTGTGATGGCGGAGCATTGCTCGTAGAGCCGATTGCTCTGGCGCGGGGGTATTTCTTGACTAGCCACTACGTACGGTAAAGAACCCTGGGAAAACAACCAAAGTTTACTGCTGATCTGTACCTTGAATTGAATTGAGAGTATTGAGACTTCATATGACCAGTTGCTTTCTTAGAACCAGCATCCCATCTTTCAAGTTCGTGTGATAAAAAGCGCAACGCAAGGAGCACAACGTTGGTTTTTCAAATGCATACGAACTTAGACAAAGCATTATAAATACCTACTTCAGTGGCTGTGGCTATCCGAGTGTAATCTTTATAGTGATGTACCAATAGGCATGTTGGCAGTAACAAATAATCATGGAAATAATGGTTTCAAAGAAACATTATATGTTAATATGATTCTAAAAAATGGCCCATTCTCAGTATAAACTGAAGGATTATTAATATATTCAATAAAATAAAAGTGCAAAATTCTCCAATCGGCCATTATTACTGAAACGCCAATCAGAAGCGTTCTAAGCAGTGACGTCATCAATCCATAACATATTTCTTAGAGCAACATAGACAACCTCATTAACCGAAATTCATACGTCCTCTCCTCACCAAAGAGTTCGAAGGTGCAAAAAAAATATTATTTCGCCACTAAACATTTATTACGTCCAAAACATATTATTACACGATATAAAGTAGATATCTATAATATTTGTTATTATCTAAATAAAATACTAAATAATACGATATTCCACAAACAAACTTTTTTAATTATTTGGCTGAATGGAACTATCATTGCCATGTTGGCTACCCTAACTAGAAAAAATGAAAAATTAAAAAGTAAAACCGGCGCTCGGTGATTTTCACTCAATATTTACATGTATCTAAATAATTCATCTTAAATTGCAACCGTGTGAGAGTTTTTGTGTAAAATGAGTTATTGTGATAAAGGCCATAGTCGGTTTTCCATAGTAAGTTATTTGATTCGGGTTTTTTTTTGTGAGTACCTCTTATGGTGAAGGATATTTTTGCTGAGTATCAACATCCTACTATAGTGTAAATAACATTATTTGCGGTATTTGACACATTATGACTGACGTATATAGAGATGTAACTAACGCAAATCGATTGTCACAGCAAGCGATTACGATTGGATGGCACGTAGACTGCGGTATCGAATTGTGACGTATAATGAATTTTTATTTGAGATTTAAATAAAGCTAGAATTATATGGTTTTCCCGCAAGCTACCGGTCGGTCGGTGTATTTAATACACCGACCGAGTAGGTCGCACCCATTGTCAAAATTGAAACTAAGTAACTGGGGATCTATTTTAAAGTTTATTTATGTTATTTCTGTGTCAAATTTGTTGTCTGTTAAGTGACGATAAATATATCCATATTTACAGTTAATTATCCACCTTTTCCTTATTTTTATTAAAAGAAAAATGAAAAATTCATATCGATTTACTTAGACGACTACCGATTCATAACGGTGGTGTCCGGCCAACCCTAAAATTAAAAAAAAAAAGACGTAGAACGTAAACGTTCGCAGTGCAGTTGTTTTCCTTTGTGATTTCGATGTGCAAAACATTTTACGTAGTATTGCTGTTGTGAGTGACAGACGTCAAATACCGTAAATAATGTTATTTACACTATAGTGACAGTTTTTGACTTATGATTTTATTTTTATTTTTCTTTAATGTATTGTTTTTTGGGATGTATTCAAGCGATTTGCTTCAGTTTTTTAAATAGTGTTCTTTATTTAGGTATGCATCGATACTCAAAAAACGAATACCAGTTGTCATATAAAAAAAAAAAAACAAAAATTAATATTTTTTTTTATGTTGTGGTGAAGTAGTGACACCTCTAATTTTTTTTTCTAGTTCTAGGCCAGACATTGGCCTACTACTTGCCTAAATATCAAAATTTTCCAAACGGTACTTCCTGTCAAAAATTAGCAATGTGTGTGGTCAAGTTCTGTACTCCATCGGTGTTTTTCAATGTAGTATACAAACAATAAGTTGTCATTGGCATTTTACTCTTAAATACGACAACCTGATAAGAAATCGCAAACAGAATCGAAGAGTTTGTATACTACATTGAAAAACACCGATTGAGAACAGAACTTGACCACACACATTGCAAATTTTTGACAGGAAGTACCGTTTGGAAAATTTTGATATTTAGGCAAGTAGTAGGCCAATGTCAGGCCACCAACTAGAAAAAAAAATTAGAGGTGTCACTACTTCACCACGACATAAAAAAATGTTTTATTTTTGTTTTACTTTTTTTTCCTTTTTTTATATGACAAATTCGTTTTTTGAGTATCGATGCATACCTAAATAAAGAACACTATTTAAAAAATTTAAGCAAATCGCTTGAATACATCCCGAAAAACAATACATTAAAGAAAAAAAATAATAAAATCATAAGTCAAAAACTGTCACCAGTGGGATGCTGATACTCAGCAAACATATCCTTCACCATTACTGACGGTACTCACAAAAAAAAACCCGAATCAAATTGACTTAAGGGCCAACTTACTATGGAAAACCAACTATGGCCTTTTTGTAATGTATTTATCATCCCTAATCGTAATAATGGTGCTGAATTAACAATATCATTCGCATTCAAGGGAAATTCGTAACTGTAAGTATGGTTGCTGCTTGTTAGGGCTGAACACCTGGAGCCTGGCTCCCGCGATTGGAACGCTTCGCGGGCCGGATTAGGCCCGCGGGCCGGGGTTTGGAGAGCCCTGATTTATATTAAATCTTATGAGTATAGCTGAAATATTGTGTTTTTCGGAACCAATACAAGTGTACCGACAATAATAAAAGGGATTTCAATATTTGTCATCAGGCCTATTATGGACTTAGCCAACTAAACTGCAAAACGTAATTCAAGACCAAAAAAAGTAAGAAAATGTTGCCACTTTTTACTAGCGCGTCTTGTATTTATGTAAAATTAAGTAAATAAAAATACTTATTTAAATAGTAGGAGTAAAATTACTAATAAATTATCTTAGCGTGATTATTTATCAACAGGAATTTACTATTTTACAAACAAATTATTGCAGTGGCAACATTGTCTTACTTTTTTTTGTCTTGAATTACGTTTTGCAGTATAGCAAACCAATCGGCCTACCGGGCGCCGATTAGTCGGCTCCCGTCCCAAGTCAGCTAGACGGCCAAATCTATATAGGTAGACAGTTAACACCTCTCCGCTGCACCAAAAATGCTATAAAATTTACGATGTCTGCTTATTAGCAATTGGTTACCTTCTTAACTTAGTCGGATTATCATAGATATTAACTTAGTCGGATTATCGTAGGTACATTAGACACAAGTGATACAATGAAAAAGCGCGCGTTAAATATCTAGGATTACGAGCAAGTGTGTTGAAAATATTTAATAACGTTCATTTGAATTTGATTTGTATTGTTTTACAGTTAGTATTTTCCATGTGTTGGTGGTTTCCACTCAGGAGCAAAATTTGTTTAAGGCCCTCCTCTTAAGAGTTCAGGTTCTTCTCTTACTCTCACTGTGCGTAACGTAAGTGTGAGCCAGATGGTTGTGCGTGCCCGGGATTTTTCGAATTTTAATTTTTTGTAAGTTTTAACAAATATAGTAAACTATGAGCTCAATCAAAAATAAATCGCTCATTTTTAGAAGCAATTTTCATGTTTAGCTTTTACGTGATAAAATTGTTACAACTGACAAGGTGCGTTTTAGACTAAGTATGTTTTTTTTATATCGAGCGAAAGTCAAGAAATCAGGTTTGGAATCGATGAAGTTACCGCTGGATCGGTTATCAATATTAGCGCGAGGGGTAAAACAACAACTTTGGCCCCTTGTAAAACGAGTGCTATATTAACAGACATTTATTGTTCTAGATCAAGAGACAAGCGTCAGGAGAAATTACCTGAGAAAGACTCAATAAAGCCAGGTGATTTGTAAAACGAGGTACAGATAGGTAATTACTTTCAACTATTTAATATTCTACTTCATAGAAGCACCTATCTTATTTCCAGATAAAATGAATTACAAACATGAAGCGGAAGAACAAATACAAGATGGCACAAATATAAAGATAATTCAAGATATAACAATACGGCCCGTAAGTATCAACCTATTGATTTTATAAAGCACCTACATGTTAAACTATATTAGTCACTATAAATTGATTAGTGTAGTAACCATAAATTAGAATAAGATTAAGAATAATATTTATTTGAAAAGAACCTTGTTAACAAATATCAATAGGTATCCTGTGGCCCCACACTAGGCTAAGCCTGTGACGTGGCAGCCGGATTCGCAATTCGTAGGCTTCGTCAAATTGCTCGAACACATTCTGTTTATAGACCAGCAAGACAGCAGTTCAAGAAAAAGATGCCACTACAGAAAAAAACAAATCAGACACTGCGAAAATAGCTAAACCAATAGGACGAATAAATAATAAGCAAGCTCAGAAAAAAAATAGTTTACTTCCTCAGCCGAACCCGAATATTTTAAGAAAGAACACAAATAATGTTACACCTCCCGTGAAAAGAAAGAATAATATTTCCAAAATAGACGCTATTAACAAAAAAGTTGAATCATCTTCCTTGCAAAGTACAAAAACTAACCCAATTACAAAAACAATGGAAAGTAAGTCGAAAAGAGACATAGCCGGCGCCATTACAATTTTTGAAAATAATCGAGAAAATACTGATTCTCCTGAAGCATATGATTTATTGAAAAATATTTATAGAGGTGGTGGGCCTTATAACAGATCAACAAAACAATTATTAGCAGTTGATTCTGTGCTTATACAGAAGAATATACTACTTCAGATTTCTCAGGAAAAATACCCGCCTGAATCCAGGTGTACAATGCCAGAGAAGACTAAATCTAAAATAAATCTGTTATCAAACAGTGTACCTGATCAAGATGCAAAACTTGTCCCCGAATTACTTAGCAGTCCACCCTTGCGCGAGAGTCCGTTGACTGATTATTCTAAAGATAGTGATAGAACTCAGCTCAAAAGGACTAAACTAACAGAAGTGCCTAATGGCTCCCAAAAAAATATTTTAATTTTCGGTAATCAAACCGGCGACAATAACTTCACCATATACGTTAAACAGAGCGATGTAAGAAATTTAAATCTTAACATAGAAGTCAAAAATGTATCCGACTCTATGATTGAAGCAAGTCATAATCATTGTGAAAAACCAACGACATCGGTCGTAAAAACTCCCGAGTCCGACTTCCAAGACTGTTCTAAGAACCGAGCTGAAGCCAAAATCTATCACGAAACACCAACTCTCACCGAGCCATGCCGTGCGCCACTCTCCTATGTGCCATTACAACCAAAAGCCAACGGCCAAGAAGGAGTTTGTCGATGTAATTGCTGTTCGTGGTCCGGAACAGAGGGTGCAGCACCCATTTATGTTGACAATAATAACTACTTTATATTGGTGCCCTCAGAAGATATAAACAAGCAATTATTAAGGTACCAGTATATTTACATTGTTTAATTATTAAGTATTATTATTTTTCGCCTTTTTCTTCATTTTTCACTGTATACGCTAGCATTATAGTATTTTTCTACTAGACGACAGTAATTCTTGAATTAAGATTTCTTACACCAAACTGCAATTGGGTATTTTTAATGTATGGGCTCCCAACTCAACTATAATATTCATTTCGATACATTTTAGTCAACTATAATGAAATTGACCAATCACAGCTCGCCGCGATCAAGAGGACGAAACAAAACCATAGCTCAAATTAATTATTTTAGGTTGTATAGTAGAAACAATTGCTTCATAAGTCAGAAACGCGCACGTGACACCCTTAATATAGCAACATCCATAGACTACGAAAACCACTTAGTGTTGCTTGTTAGTTCATAGGCTACGGTGGCCAAAATCAAGAAAACAACTGTCTAAAAATTGAATTTAGCGCGGAGCAAGTACCAGGGCCTCATGAGTTACGAGAAGGTGTCGTTGACCAACCCGCCGCCGTAGGGCGCGGGGCGCGGCGGCCGGGTCGCGTACCAGTATGAAGGTATCGCGGCTGCTCGCGAATCTTAGCTGTATACTTTTGGTTTGGTTTGTTTGTATGATTGTACTAGTTTAAAGTATTATTTTTGTTGACTAGTAGAAAAAGTATTGTATACAATAGTGATATAATCAAGCTTTTCAATCTCGTACCTTACTTAGGCAACTCAGCAAGCTTCGTTGCCTAAACACGGTACTCGACTGAAAAACTCTATATTATATCACGATTGTATAAAATACTAATTTCACATAGTTAGGGTACGGTGATAGGCTCAATATGTCAGTTTTGACACTGTCGGTGACTCATGGTGCGGGTACTAAACCCAAAGGGGCTTTAATAGCATGAAGGTTGATTAGACAGTGTTCATCATAATATGTACTTACAAGTAGGTACCTTCGCGTTAGTGGTGGACACAACAACTCATGACATCCAAAGTAGGGCTTACTACTTATCTAAAGTTGTGCCGGGTGGGCCCTGTACCGTACCATGAATCACTGACAGTGTCATAACTGACATATACGTTAACGTCTATACTTTCTGTACATCTCGCTCGCACTAATATGCGAGTACGAGCGAGATACATACAAAGTAAGTTTCGTTCTCGAGAGCGTTAATGTCAGTGCCAAACTGGTGGTAGCCACGCTGTAACAGGTGCAACAAGTTAAACTGTAGGCTGTACTCCTCAAATTGACCAACATTTGTATAGCGACTTTTTAAAATAGCTTGTGTTTTTTTTATGAATTCTGTTATGTTTAAAGCGTGACATGATGATAACTTAGGTACTTACATGAATTTGTATGAAAAATAGGAAGTCTAAAGCTGTCTGTCTGTACATCTGAAACAGATGATAAAGGCCTATTATTAAAGCTGTCTAAAGACTTCATAATTTATAAAGTATTTAGACAAAAGTTTAATCGTTTTAGGAATACAATTCATGTTTTAATTGTTTGCTCGTGTTACAGGGCCCACCCGGTATAATTAACTTATATACTACCTACCTACTTCACTTGCAGCTGCGCTTGCGCTTGCAATATGGAAACTAACCAAGAAACCAATCGTGAGATGCCCGATTGCGACGAGTTACCCAATGTTAAAAACCATATTACTGGTAAACTAGACGGCACTAAAAGTTCACCAACAGATACAAGCGACTTAAAAAAACATTTCGAAAGCAGTAAAGGTAAAATGATGGGTACAATGTACTCGGTACATATTATAATAATATATTAAGTCAAAACACATACGTTTAGAACTGAATACAGTTATAATAGTTAAATTCAAAATACATACTGTATCAAAATATATAAATTATTTGACATAAGTACCTAGTTGTAGAATCAATTATTCATAATAATTGTTAGTCCTTATAGTTTTTTGGTTATATGTTTCGAAATACTAAACTTGGTATATACCAAGCTATTAAATGGTATACCAATAATTACAATATTATATAATATCCTAAATTCATATTTGTCATATAAATCTTAACATACTCAGTACTTGTTAAGAAAAAGGGTCTAAATTGGATGTAAATTTTGATTAAGTAGGTACTTAATCTAAATTTACATTGTAAAATGCCAAGATTTAAATTGGGTACCGTCATTATAGCCAACTTTGCCACCAGGGGAAACTTTGCCCAAAACGACAATTTTAAACAAATTCGTTAATGTAGAAAAATTTAAAATACTTATGGCCACCCTGCTATTTTTAGTAGAAAATAGGTTGTATTTGTGACAAAACTGTATACTTACCAAACATTGACTTGGGACCAAGGCCTGTTCACTTCCTAAGAAAGTTATGTCCCCTTATAATTGCGCATGGGTGCAACTGAAGCTTCTATGTGTACTTTGGCCTCCTAGAAAAAGTTGCCAGTAATCAAAATAAAAACATTTTTCTACAGCAACATTGCTCCCAACTAAGATTAAAAATTTTCACGAATTTTTTACATTATTAATCATAAAACGGAACTTAAAACACTTAAAACTTAATTACACGCGATTAAGTTTTATAATGAATATTTGCTTCCAACTGTCTTTATCAATGTTCATAAAATATATGGAGGGTAGGTACGTCTACCCACCATAATAATAAAATATATTTGTCAATGACTCTGTCCAACTGCTGTGGTTAAAGTTCATAACGAAAATTTTATTTATTAAATCTTTAAATAATAAATACAACGTAGCGGTACTACCACTTAACACTCTGTAAGTCTGTACCTACATGGATTACAGCAATGCACATAGAAAATGTGCTAAATGCGGGGCAACGGCTGTTGAAGATACATATTTGAGTGAAATTCACAGCTTTAGGAGCTGGAAAGCGTATTAATTAACCGTGAAGAAATGTATGAATACAAGTTGGAAATCTGCGTAAAATGCCGTGTGTAAAGTGTAGTGTATCTGTGTGTGTAAAGTGTAATAGGTAGGCATTGCTAAAGTTATTTGTATTATACTGAAAACTTTGTGAATGCGCTTTATTAATGTCTATTTTTTATTAAGTTTAATTTTCAGTGTATATTTCTATATGTAATGCATTTTATTAATAAATAAAATAATACAATGTTATAAACATAAATATGCCTTTTATTTAAATCAATTGATAATACCACAAACAAGGGGTAATATTTGCATCTTTCATATATTTCGTGATATGAAGATAACAAATATGTTTATCAACAGAATTACTACCTACCAATATCCGCCAGGCTAAACCGGTTGTCAACTTTAGTTCTTGGTACACAACGACGGCGCCACTAGTATAAACGTATAAACGGTTGGGGACATTTTTTTGTATGGAGTTACCGTTCTTCTCCTAGTGAGTATTATATTCTTTGCTTGGGACACAACTTGGCACAAGTTGACTTGGGAATTTTCAGCGAGTGGTCAAATATAGGGTATATTTCGGCGGACAAAAAATTGTTGAAAAATGAATGCAAGTAGAAAATAATTGAGAACCCTTTGACAAATAAACTTGGTCAAGCAGATCTTGTCAGTAGAAAAAGGCGGCAAATTTGTAAAAATGTAGGCGCGAAGGGATATCGTCTCATAGAAAATTAGAATTTCGCGCCTTTTTCTACTGACAAGATTTGCTTGACCATCTATATTTCCGCGTTTCAGTTGTAAAACAGAAAGCATAGATTATGTCCATTGAGGTTTAATCTAAAAACGCCTAAAGACACAAAAGTTTTGGCGGTGGGCAATGTAATCCGGTAATATACAGACCTATGGATGCCAACATTGCCCACCACCAAAAACGGCTTAGGGTTGTCACTTTTGACTAATTTACCCAACTTCGCAAGTAAAAGAAGGTTATGTTTGTACACTAAAGTAAGTTTATAAATATATACTGTATTTAATTGGTCTTATTATCCTTTATTTAGATGTTTTATCCCTTTAACGCATGAAAAATACAGCAAAACTCATATGTTAGGCCATTAAACTATTGTAACAGGTTTTCTCTAAAGTGACAACCCTAGCCTTTGTAAAATGCTTAAGGTGAGTTTTGTATGGAAAAGGCCAAAAACGGGTAGGCAACATTGCCCACCAAATTTATTCAAAAGTTTTTACACTTATCGCCAAGTTATTAACAGGGAACGATAGGATTGCCCAAAACCTTTAAGTGATTCTTAGACATCATCATCATACGAGCTGTATTTGACCACCAAATTGACGTGGGCAATGTTGGCGCAAACCCCGGATATCCTTGACCGCCCTCTAAAACGCCAAACATTGGGTAAAAACATGATTTAGATTTTTGCTTCAATTAAACTGATGCGTTTGATCACTATGGACGTGCTGAGCAAAAAAAGTCATATGATATGATATATTTTTTTTTGAGAAATACGTGTTTAAAAAAAAAACGGGCAAAGTTGGCTATGACGGTATGGCTTCTGGCGTCTTCGTCAGAGTTCAACCTAACACGCTGCTTCTCGCTTCGCTCGTCGTCGCACCCATTTTTTTGTTTCAGCTTACAGACAATTATTAATACGTTTTATATTGTTTATTCAGAATCTTGAAAATTACAAAATGTACCTACCTTCATTCAAGACCCAAAGTTAGGTGCGACGATGAGCGTGTTAGATTCAAGTGTGATCAGGAACAAAAGATAAAAGTTATTATTAAAATATTAATTAAATGGGGACTTTGGCTACCCAAAGGTGGGTAGGGTCAAAGAAGGAACAGTGACTCGGAAAAAAATAGCCAGGTACAGTAAGCTCACTCAATCGAATTCCAATATGAAAAGAGGCTATTTGCTTTGATTTGCTTCCTTGCTAATACAACGGAAACATTCAGTAATCGAACAAATTCAAATGGACGAGCAATGGTTAAATTATTTTAACATTTATAGGTGCTACTGTGTATAGCGATATTTGGGCGACTGAGCCACTGTTTGCATTGGCAAACAGTTGGCAAACAATGGCCCAGACGCCCAAATATCGTAATACTCTCATGGCTCCTCTACACGATGGGCCAGCGCCGGCCACTCCAATAGGGACGCATTTATGCATTAGAGGGAGCAAAGTGATATTGCTATCTCATTCTACCGCATGGCTGTGTCCCTTGGAGTGGCCGGCGCTGGCCCATCGTGTAGAGGAGCTATCAAATGGTTCAACAGCCACTTTTTCCGCCTTGACCCTACTCAAATAAGTGTGTAAGAAGTTAAGTTTCTACGAAGATAATACTTAGTCTTAGTAATATACTAGCGACCCGCCCCGGATTCGCACGGGTTACACAAAACCGTAACTAATTATACACCTAAACCTTCTTCAAGAATCACTCTATTGATACGTGAAAACAGCATGAAAATCCGTTCAGTAGTTTCTGAGTTTATCGAAAACATACATACCACATACACACAAACAGACAGACGCGACGGAAACTTTGTTTTATAAAGTGTAGTGATAGTGATATTTCGATCACTACTTATGTAAAAAAAAACCGGGCAAGTGCGAGTCGGTCTCGCGCACGAAGGGTTCCGTACCATAATGCAAAAAACGGCAAAAAAAAACGGTCACCCATCCAAGTACTGACCTCGCCCGACGTTGCTTAACTTCGGTCAAAAGTCACGTTTGTTGTATGGGAGCCCCACTTAAATCTTTATTTTATTCTGTTTTTAGTATTTGTTGTTATAGCGGCAACTGAAATACATCATCTGTGAAAATTTCAACTGTCTAGCTATCACGGTTCGTGAGATACAGCCTGGTGACAGACGGACGGACGGACGGACAGACGGACGGACGGACGGACGGACAGCGGAGTCTTAGTAATAGGGTCCCGTTTTACCATTTGGGTACGGAACCCTAACAAGCGTATGGATTATAATTGTTATTAGATACTATTTCAAATGAATACGCTCAATATGTAGGTAATAACTTCTTTTTTCTCTAATATATTCTTTCTGAAGTTATACCTACATTTTGAGCTTATTCATTTGAAGCGTATGCATTATAATACCCATAATCGTAAGCATTTCCGAGAATATTGGAAACGTAGGTAAGTACTTTATGAATTCTGAATGTTATAGGTACCTTATAACCGTTATGTATTACCTACTTATTCTGAATTTATACATTTCAAGCGTATGTACTTTGATTTTATATATTATACATGTACCCAAAATAAAACATGGTCATGTGTAGGCTGATAACCAATCATCTTCGGATAACGGGTGCATTGTAGGTGAAGATTTGGATAAATGTGACTGCTGTGACTGTGGGCAAAGTTTGTATCTCGAGGTCCCTGTCGGTGACAAAGAACAAGCCACTTGTCGTGACTGTGTTACCAAACAACACGCACTCGTCAATAAGAATGACACAAAACTCAAAGAAGCCTCCACACAAACTGACTGGAGTGGTATAGTGGTAAGATTACCTATATCGCTTTATTACACTTTAGTAGAAGTATTACATTAGTTAGGTACTTAAATTATATTATTTTTTGTCACTGCTGTTCTGAAACGTCCTTAGTCCTTAACATACTTAATTTTAATAACGTTTAGAAAAACCTATAAATGTCTATAGACATAGACATAGACCTATTAGATATAGCTGGTCCAGCAAATCTTGTCAGTAAAAAAAGGCGCGAAATTCAAATTTTCTATGGGACGATATCCCTTCGCGCCTACATTTTTCAAATTTGCCGCCTTTTTCTACTGACAGGATCTGCTTGACCAAGTATATATTACTTCGTAAGGGCGAGCACTACGAATGGGGCCGATACAAGGGGTGTGAAAATCACATTTAGTCACACCAGCGCGCTCAGTCGGGAGACTCGGGAGCCACTAATAGGAATTACCGGTATTTTTAATTTGCTAATTACTGAACTGAAGAACTGAACACAAAAACATTTTATGATTGATTTGATGTACCTTATTGAGGACGTCTTATGATTGATGGATGGATGATGGTGCCATACGCGAACACATGAGTTATCTAAAAGCTCTAAAAGTGACAGCGGACAAATAGTATTGGACAAAGTTATTGCATAATTTATATTTTTTTATGTTGTGCCTTGTCGTCGTTTGTTTTACCCCCACTATGCACTTTGTTGCAGCTGGAAGTCCGACCTCTAGAAAACGGGAGCTACGAATTCCACATACCATCGTTAAAAGTTCTCAAAATGGCTGACTCTTTATACTAAAGAGGACTTCAAATCAAACCGCTGTGATAAATTTACATATATTAAATATTAATTTATTAGCACAACTTTACTGTACAAAACAAATAATAATCTAAGAAATATATTTGTATTGACTCTACATGCCGTGTCTGCCATCAGAGCGTCGTACTCCTTAAGTTTTCGAGACATAATGTTCCTTACTTTCCGTTTCAAATACTTGATCTGCAAATCTCTCAGGTGTTTTATATTTTCCGGCCTCATTTCTGCCATTACCTTTAAAAGCAATAAGTTTTATCAAAACAAATTGGTAGGCGTTATTTATCACTGATTGTACTTTTCTTAAAACAGTCTAGTCGTACTACTTATCAAAACATATCGATCGAGTTCTAGTTAGTTGTAAGCCTACGTTGTTTTAAAACAGGCACCACCAGTTCGATTACACCATAAACTAAATCTCTACAGGATTAGATAAGACCGGTCCTTATTAAGAAGTATTTACTCACGTGGGCAGAGACCCCGGCCATCGCCTCAGGGTCGATGTTCGCTAGGGCCGAGCCCTCCACCTCGGCCAGCAGCAGCCCCAAGCGCGACACGTCTCTGGCGCTCCAGCTGTACGATTTCCCCAGCGCCTATGAAAATTTAAGCAGCAATCTTTGAGAAAGCGTTTGTAGTAATTACTTTGCCGATTGTTTATAAATAGCAGTAATTTCTACATCTACTTGTACTACTGTATACTTATTGCTACCGTATACTGTACTTGTATTTTCTTGTTTTTTTTTTAAATATTTTGCAAATTTAAGTTTTCAATTCTAGATGAATTCTAGATTGGTAACAAATCAAATTATTTTTATCAAATATTTATTTTTATAATATTAGTTACACCAATATACAGCGTAGAAATAATTATGGGCCCTGGAGGGAAAGTACCTTAAAACCTTAAGTTAGCTCATTTTAATTAAAGGAAATATTCTCTTGTACTTTAGAAAGAAACAATTATAAACTGAAATAGATGTCATATGTATAGGTATACATATGTGTTAAAGAAAAATTGACGCAGCCCTCCAGTGCTGAAGGCCGGATTTTTTCTTTAGTAGGTATATGACATCTATATCAGTTTATATCCAGAGATACACGGAAAGAAAGGAAGTAATAGAACACGCAATGAACCAGCGACTCGCGTAACTTTTGCGGAAGGACCCCTCTGACATACTCGTACTTTAACTTGAGGAGTTGTTTAATTACCTATATAAGTATCTTCTGTAAAACTTCCGACATACTATTATGGTCGAATAAAATATATTTTCACGCCACTGTTCGGAAATGTGGCAATAGATGGTCTAAAACCAAGCTGGAAAGTAGGCAATAGCTGTAGCACCTGAACCACCACTACTACAATGTTTCATAGTTATCATCATCTGTCATTGGTGATGGTTCGCTACAGCAATGAGTATCATTTAAAACATAAAAATCAATAAAAGGTTTTTTTTGGCGCAACTTTTTCCTTCAAAAATAAAATTAGGTTATTTTATAGGACCAATTTCTTGTTTAAAAAAAAGAAATGTCAAAAACCATTCAACAATTTTTCACTAACGTGTCGGCCCTCAAACTCACTCGTCCATCTTTTAGCGGTTTTTCGTCCTCCTACAATGTACTATTGTAAAGGTAAACTTAATTGTATTAATATAATGTAATAAACATATTAGGTACCTGAGTTCTAGTCATCATGTTCAAGTAGAATCGCTTTTGGAGGGGGTCACAAGCTCGTATGTGATAAAACACCTTAAATCGGTAGATCCTATTAGTGTTTTATATACAGCAAATGGTACATCTGTGGGTTTACACTGAGGCAAAAGTGACGCATTAACAGCAACGTCATACATAAAATAAATACATTTACAGCGGTCAAATCTTATTATGATTATGTACATATTACTTGAAATAATATAATGTAGAAGTAAAATCTGGTGACCTAGCGGTAAGAACGTGCGACTTTCAATCCGTAAGTCGCGGGTTCAAACTTCGGCTCGTACGGGAGTTTTTCGGAACTTATGTACGAAATATCATTTGATATTTACCAGCTTTTCGGTGAAGGAAAACATCGTGAGGAAACAGGACTAACCCCAATAAGGTCTAGTTTACCCTCTAGGTTGGAAGGTCAGATGGCAGTCGCTTTCGTAAAGACTAGTGCCTACGCCAATTCTCGGGATTAGTTGCCGGGCGGACCCTGGCTCCCATGAGCCGTCGCCAAATGCCAGGATAACTCGAGGAAGATGATGATGACTTAATTGTTACTTGAATGTTCATGAATCATGTCAAATTTCATGTTACATATTTTTGACCGGAGCGTAGCGAAGGTCTACGTTTCGACTGGAGCATTTTGCTTTTGTATGTCCGGATGTTCTCCTCTACAGGTCGTAATTCTTAACCGAATCTCGTGAAATTTTGTGACTGGATTCTATGTCTAAATAATTTTTTTTTGTCCGTCCGGTTTTTTTATTTTTTTTTAAATGGCGGAGTTGTGATAGCTCGCGCCTAAACAAATAGTGGTATCGGTACCATACGAGTGTTTTCTTTTTGAGATATGTTTATAGATTAAATGGCCAAAAATTCAGAAAATTTATTTCGCTGGTTTCGAAGGTATGGAGATATTTAATTTTAACTAATTTTAATTTGAGAAGGAGTACCTAAATTTCGTCAACACATCTAAGAACTATTTGGCTCAGTTTGTAAACGTTCGCTTTTTCTGTTTGCACAGAGGGTCTGGGTTCGATCCCCAGTAATTGTATGCTGGGATATTATTATAACTTTTTGTATTTTTTTACACATACATTTCGTATTGTTTTTTTTTTAATTTACTATATTTAAAACTCTTAGCACCATGTTATTTAAAGCTCTGCTCGCGAGGTCTACAGCTCACAGAGCCACTAGTAATAGTTTTATGTCTTTTACAAGTTGTTGTTTAACCGCTCGTGCTAATATTGATACCCGAGCAAGCGAAAGATGCCTAAATTGAACCACGAGCGTAGCGAGTGGTTCGAAAAATGGAATCTTGAGCGTTGCGAGGGTTTCAAAGCACGAGGGTTAAACAAAATTTGTCCCCGAGTGAAACACAAAATGTTTCACCACACCAACCCGAAGCAAATATTAAATGTAAAATATCAAACAAAATCAAACCTAATCAAATCCAAATGAATGTTATTAAATATTTATCATCCAAAATCATCATTTAAAAGTCAATTGTACCAGCAAACATAAGAAAACAACTCAAAATTTGCATTTGATTACTTTGCCTCACAAGTGAATAAAATGCAACTTTGCTATCAGTTTTTGAAGTGCAAAGTAAGCCTTTCTTCCGAGCTGGTGTGGTGAAAAATGTTTTTTAGAATAATGTTAATATAATTTTTAATTAAGAATAAGAGTCATCGATTGTATGGCGGCGGTTAGGTTCGTGTGACTCTTACTTAAGTAGTTAGGTAGGTATTATTTAGATATATATACAGGGCGAAATCGGGGTCGTGATTCAAACCTATTGTACTTAACTCGGTAAATTAATGCGATGTTAGGTATAAAGTTAATTTTTAACTAATTGCAGCTATCCATTAATTAATCAGCAATTTAAGTATCCCAGTTGAAAACACAAATTATGGTTACCTTACAATTAATGTTAAAACCTATTTAATAAACAACTGATTAGACGAGTAAGAAATGTCAACCGTCACTGTTATGACAAAGTCAAAACTTTAAAATAAATAAAATCGTTCAAGGATTGTGCATTGAGTTCATTAATTCTGGCAATTCTAAAGATAATTAAGCAGAAAAATGCCCGCGGCATATCCGTTTTCAAATGTTGAGCGGTCTGACATGGTAATGTTTTATTACCAAGCACGTCGTACTACCACTGCTCGGATTTATTTATTTATTTACTGCGAGAAGTGCCGGAACATTACTTGCATAACTTACACTATCAAAACGATGGTGCTTCGGCTCATTTTGAACACCGAGTAGGTACGCAATTACCTCGATGAACAGTTCCCGGGACGTTGGATTGGCCGCGGCGAACCCGTGGCATGGCCTCCTCGTAGTCCCGACCTGACGCCCTTGGATTTTTTTCTCTGGGGCGAAATCAAAAGATTGGTGTATGAACAAGAGACAACACTATCCTTCGATAGTTCGATAGCTTCGTCAGCGAGTTATTGGAGCATTTGAAAGTGTGAAAATGAATCACTTTGCTCTGGGCAGATTAAAAGATAACCTAAGGCGACGAGCCGAATTGTGTCGACAGCAAAACGGATCACACTTTGAGCAGCTCTTGAAGTAGGTATGTTTAAGTTTTGGTCGTATTTGTTAAAAGCTTGTGGAGTCTCCGTCCCAGTGCTTGTAATATTATTTTAATAAATTCTTTAAATTATTTTTTTTACTTTTTAATTGCTTTTACACTGAATGTAAAACCGAAGATAAGTGTTATCAATTAATTATCGTAAGTTACCACTACTTTCTTTACTAGATGTTTGTCTTGTCAAGTCTGTACAGGTTGACCATGACTTATAAGAAATTATTTTGTATTAAATTTTTGTATGTACGAAAAAGATACAAATTAATGCACTCTAATCTACAGTGTTGTATTCCTAATTAAGTGGCAAGTCTTATTTTTCTTTCTTGCTACACGACCCCGATTTCACCCTGTATAATGTATGTGTATTGTGTAAGTAATTTTCATTTTAATGTTAAAACTAAAATTTCCGCAAATGGGTTATCGTTACCAAGGAGAATTTAAAATGGTATAATTGACTATAAGAGAGGCCCCATTACTAGCGTCTCCTGAGCGTCGGCGTCCAGTCTACTGGATGTTGCTCGACGCAACGTTGACGCAACTGGGTGCCTAATAGCCAAATGTCAATCGTTTGCTCCGTAGCGAACGATACGGTAATCTCTTTATCACACTAATGAGAAGGAAACTTTTACCCTTCTTTTACCTGGTGTTCCAACTTAAGGTATTCGGCGCCATCCAATTTCCTCATAAAAGTCATCGGCACTCCACATAGTAGGTTATTCATGTTATTTAAAGATGCTATTTTACGCCAATTCGGGTTAATTTTGATATATTTACTTGCCACAACGCCTACCTAAAAATACTAAGTATTTAGCTATAACTATTAAATTAATAATTTATAAAACCCCCTACGCTATATGCCGAAAAATAACATTGATGCCAGAAATGCCTTACATCATTTTGTAAAAGAGCTTATACTCGTACTCTTCAAACAGCTGGGTCGATTTCTATCAAACATAGCTAAGAACCACCGGAATACAAGAGGCCGGGAAACAAGGGCTTGCCGGCCGAATAGGTTCAAACGTTGTGAGATAATGAGATTACATACTTTACACACTTGCAATAAAATGTACTATTTCTTTATTCTAAGGGCAATCAATAGGGGATATTACTGCAATGTTCTGCCGACAGAGTGCAGCACTACCGACTCAGTAAATTCATAGACTAACTTATACATACTGTGCCTTAAACTGTTTTTCGACAAGTTTTCACAGACAATAAAATATGACATTGATGCATCAAGGCGGTTTGTTAACAAGGGCCTACCGGTAAACGCGAAAATCGAAATTTAGTTATCTGCCTCTTTATCGCTCGAATAAGTATGCAAGAGTGATAGAGAGATTCGATAACGAAATTTCGATTTTCTTGTTTCGCGGTAGACCATGTGTCAATGTGGTTTGTTTACTGTATGTGCCACAAAGGTGCCACCTTGGTGCCCACCTACGCAGAGCTTTGCCTAATATTCCCTATTTAGTAGGTATCTTAGACCCAAATGAAAACATTCCTATGTTTTACTACCTACTCAAAACGTCGCACACTGACGCGCAGTTACAGCTGTCACAAGTGATGACGTGATGTGATGATGACTATGTACAGTCGCCATCAGATATATCGGAACGGCCAAGGTGTTCACAATATCTGAACACGCACTCTAACGCCTTGACAATAGAGGCGTGTTCAGATATTTGTGAGCACCTTGGCCGCTCCGATATATTTGATGGCGACTGTACCTACGCAATATTAGGTACTTTTCCGCTCGAAAATAAATAAAAAAATAATTGAACTGTTAGATAAAAAATCAATTAAATTCGTTTTCGGTTGTCAGTTGTATTAAAAACCTAAGTATAAAGAGCACACTCCATACAATGCTTTCCTTACTTGTCATTCTTATTAACAATAACTTGTATTAGGTCATTACCTATGAAATTGGCGTTTTGTTCGGAGAATTTCAACGAAACACGAATTTCCATACAATTAATTTTGCGGATATTTTTTTGATGGCTAATTCAAACCAAACAAAATTTACAGTAATTTTTGACACCTTTAAGGTATGTTTTCAATATCTCCATTTCTTGAAAATTGGTACCATTAGAAAAATATAAGTAATTTTAATACTCGAACCGACAGCACATGAAAAGACCTATTTTCAAGGCTTAATTCTGAACACTTAACAATAAAAAATAACAATTAATTGTATGTAAAATCGTTGTTTATTGAGTGCACTGTAGTTTTATTGTAATTGTGTATGTACTTTTGTAAAAAAAAAAAAACTAGGATCAGACTTATATCTATGAACAAAAACGCCAATTTCATAGGTAAGGACCTAATATTTGTATTAATACAGTAATCTTATACATTTCGCGTTTGCGTTAAATCCGGTAGTTCTGATTTTTTGCAGACGTGTTTATGATGTTGGCCCAATGAATAATACAAGTTTGTGACTTCGAGCGCCGAACGCAACTTTGTCAAATATCGAAAAACCCGCGAAAATTTCGGTTTTCTTTTAGATTTGGGCGATTATAACCCTAAATTTTTTTTGATAGTGCCTTCTCAGGACGTTTTTAAAGTGGACTAAATTTGCTACAATACGAGACTAGAATTGTCTCTGTACATCTAGTAGTTTTCGAAATAAAACCTTTCAAAATTTATAATTTTTTGAAATTGTATTCGTAGGTTTAGTAAGTGCAGTGAGTATGCACTTTTGTCTCAGGGGATGCAGCTTGGCCCGATTGTTCCTACGGTCAAACAAAGCTGATTTGGCCAGGTAGCTTGAGATCGTACCATGCCTACCCCCCAAAAAGGGAGGCGCAAGGGTCGAATCACCAGGTCCAATCTATGCTATATTTCTCCCTGCTCTTAGCAACTAGGGCAAGTAATATATCATTTTCATATAATTTAGGGATTCCTTATTCTATGAACTATCACTTCAAAGCAGGCAGTCATACATTTTTTTGGAAAAATATCTAGCGGATTGAGTGACGATTTCCATAGAAATGTAATTATGGCCAAAGTCAAAGGTTAAAAATTAGGGATGTACCGACTAGTCGCCGACTAGTCGGGAAAGCCGACTATCCGGCCACATTTGTAGTCGGCGATTAGTCGGCGACTAGTCGGCAAAAATGGCCGATTAGTCGGCACTTTATTAGTGAAAGAAAAACAGAAAAAAGAAATGAACAGTCAATATTTACCATATGTTTTATATCTAATTTACTAAAATACCTATTCAGGGTGCATACGAAAACTTTTGTTCATATAAGTGACCGTTTGATCGTTATCGTATGTTGGTTGGCTGGTGTTTTCCTCTACAGGTCGATCTCAACTGATTCTCGTGTAATTTTCATATGCAAGTTCGATAGTTAAATAATAATAATAATAATTTATTCAGTTTTTGTTTTTCTTAATGGTGGAGCCATGGGGAACTATTAATGTTATTGCAAATTTAGAGACTTCTTAGACAGGGCACGTTGCTCGTAAAGACGCTGACCACAGGGGATAGGTTCTTAACTGGCGACTACGTAAGGCAAATAGAGCCTTGGAAATACCTCCTACAAGCTGTACCTACTGACGGTCTGCTCAGGATCGCAATATAAAAGAAAGACAGAAATTGAACGAGGATTCTTGTCATATGTCTTAGAACCTGTAGAGAACACCTTTTAGCTAAGCTAATATGATGAATAGCGCAACCAAAGGAGCAAAACTATTGTTTTTCACCTGAACTTATACGAAAGTAATGATCTGGCCGACTAGCCGACTAATCGGCGCTCGAATGGCCGATTAGTCGGCTGACTAGTCGGCTAGTCGGCCAAATCAATAGTCGGTACATCACTATTAAAAATGTAAAAATAAACACTTAACTTGGCATTTTAAAAGTATGAATATAATGTGCTCGTCCTTAAATTATATGAAAATGATATATAACTTGCCCTAGTTGCAAAGAGCAGGAAGAAATATAGCATAGATTGGACCTGGGGAGCCGACCATTTCCCCCCCTTTTTTGGGGGGTAGGCACGGTACGATCTCGTGTCTACCGACTCAAATCAGCTTTGTTTGACCTTAGGAACAATCGTGCCAAGCTGCATCGCCTGAGACAAAAGTGCATACTCACTGCACTTACTTACCCTACGAATACAATTTCAAAAAATTATAAATTTTGAAAGGTTTTATTTCTGAAACTACTAGATGTACAGAGACAATTCTAGTCTCGTACTGTAGCCAATCTAGTCCACTTTAAAAACGCCCTGAGAACGCACTATCAAAAACTAGTCCTTTAGGGTTATAATCGCCCAAATCTAAATGAAAACCGAAATTTTCGCGGGTATTTCGATATTTGACGCAAAAGAGCCAGGTTACAAAATTCGACAAAGTTACTGGATTATATGGGAGGTATGGTAAAATTTATGATATGAATAAGTAATTAATAAATCTTAAGCTCGCTTAAAAGTTAATACTTAAATCTTATTAAAATAAGTTTTCGCCTTGGTCACTTAAAACTTATTATTACTCGTAAATGAATTTTTATCTATGCAAGGAGAGATCATTCTTTGTTTACTTACTTAATTATTTCTCTATGACGGGACTAAATTGCGTACATAAAATATTTATTTACCTACCTGATGTCTGGTAAGTTCAGGATGGGTGCCTATATAGTTAACAATCCTGGGATCATTCAAATTTAGCTGCGCCATTTGCTGCCCACTGAGATACTTGAATAGAGGTCTATAAATCTCTAAAGTCTTGTATGTGATCTCCCTAGGCTTCCGTCCATTCAACACGACGTCCCACATGGCACTTAACTTCTCCTGCGGTAGTTTCATGATGGAAATTGTGCGTGCCTGAAAGGTTATACATATATCATATATACTTACTATAGAGAAACGTATTTTTTTGTACGTTGTGTGTGATGTCTGGTGATTTACATGCTAAAAATGACTTTGTTTATTTTTTAGAGAGCCCCGTTTTTGTTTTTGACTAAGATTTTATTTTATTTTATGCAAATTCGCCTACAGAATGTAAAAAGCAGACGCACCGATCGCAGCACATAGTCGGCGGGCAAGGCCCGCACGTCCGCCAGGCTGCCCTCGAGTATAATGGCGAAAGCGTCCACGGCCGTCTGCAGGTAGTCGGGGGTGAGCCGCAGCCGACAGTGCCCCGTGTGCAGCAGGTCGGGTGATGGCAGGTGCACGCCGGTCTTGTTTAGAAACATTTCGCTGCTGTAATATCAGTCAGATTAAACACCGGTAAAGGTCGCCGCTGACCAACGGTTCTTATCCGGTGGTCTGCCGACCACTGTAAATCCCTGGTCGAATTTATAAACAGTATAAGGTATTAACTTCCAAAGAGTTGGCGGTCCCTGGTCAAACATTTGTTGAGTAGTTGCACATTACTGAAACCACTGCTTCAGAGGGTTAATTTTTCAGATTTATCTCCAAGTTACTCAAGAACATAGAGTAAGACCAAGAAAAGTACTCGTAGGTACATTTTAATTATCTGTAGTTGTTGTGAATCTGTCTATAACCTCTCTCCTCATCTCTTCAGCACTTTCCCTAATGCCTCTTAACCTTAATCTCTCCATGAATTTCAATTAAGTACGAATGTAAAAATGACTGCTATGGCTTACTGCAGTAAACGTCCTGAGGGGAACTGCTTATAATTCTCGGAACTAAGACTTTCAGCTGCGGAATCTTCGTCCGAATCTTGATCACCTACAATTTAGACACACTAAATATTACAACAATTATAAATAGGAAGTTCATAGCTAGAGATACACCGGATATTCGGTTACTATCCGGTATCCGGCCTATCCGGCCATTAATTTACTAACCGGTCGGATACCGGATAGTGACCTACTATCCGGTATCCGATTACAGGTTAACGGTATTAGGTACCTACCTCGGTTCGGCATTTTCAGACCATTTTGTATTAGACTTACATGTGCTAGTTGTACCTAATACTTATATTAGCTTTGACACATTCTTACCTTCTGTTATACGGCCATATAAATAATCCGATAAAATTGCTTCTAGTGTCTTCACAGGTTCTGAGAGAGAAGGATTCATTATTTATTAAAATATTAAACTTTTGGATCTCTTAATCTTTGCCTGATTTTTGATTTTTGATTTTTGCCTTTGCCTTCGCCCACAGCCTCACACCTAGGGGGGCCTCGCAACTAACCCAACCTTTTGCTTACCTTGGGAACACACATTGAAAGGGCCTCACACATGTGGTTTTCGCCCACGCCACGGCTAGATTGGTTCACGCTACGGCACTGGGAGTATAATAACGTGATTAAACAGTTCAACACTCACTAAACTAACATCTCTTCATACCATAACGGTACGAGGAAACAATGAAACACATTTACTAGTCTGCAAACAGAATAGGTATAAGCAGGAGATACAGGGAGTAGCACCTAGGATCTCTGTGGGCACCCTATAATACCTACAGGTATAAAGTAGTAAGATCTTTTGTAAGATCCTGGGACCTATCAAGAGAGACAACGGCACGTGGAGGATACGGAAGAACACCGAAATCGAGGAGTTGGTGGCCGGACCCAATATCATCGGCGAACCGAAATCCCACAGACTTCGGTGGTTCGGTCACCTATTAAGAATGGGAGAGGATCGAGCTGCCAAGAGGGCGAACCTGGGAAGACCGACTGGTGGCCGCCCGGTAGGTCGGCCCAGATACCGCTGGGGAGACAGTGTGGAAGCGGATCTGCGTCAGCTTCAAGCCGATAATTGGCAGGAAACGGCGCAGGATCAGGAAAAGTGGCATGCTCTCGTTTCGGAGGCCAAGATCCTCCTTGGATCGCTGAGCCATATTAGTTAGTTAGTTATAAAGTAGTAGTACAGTAGCGTTACCTCTTTCACCTATAATAAATAGGATATAATGAACTTGAAAATGACAACTGATTGATTAAAAATGACCTGCTGGGGATTTATGGGCCACGTGGGATAAGCTCGTATCTCCCGTCTCAAAATCGTGGTCATCGTGCTTTACATCCGACAGCTTCTGCAAATGCGACCTCCCAGTCTCCAGAACACATCCGCACGGGTCACCATCATGTACTGATAAACACACAAACAATACCGTCTTTACCATAAGGGCACATGGAGCCCGTGCCCAGGGCCCCCATCCTCAGGGGGCCCCGAAGGACAGACGGTAACAGTATATTTGATTACCCATAATAAATAGAAGATCATAGTATAAAAATGTTAGTATATTTCGCTTTCTTTACTTTCCAAAAGGGCCACAAATTCTTATGTGCCCCAGGGCCCCAGCATAGTTTAAGACGGCCCTGCACACAAAGGTTCTAATCAGCCACATTTCTAATAAGTATGTACCTACTCACATATTGTCATTTGAACATTGTTCTACAATAATATTTACCTCGATTAGGCTCGTTTAGTCTTAATACTGGAAGCATTTCATTGCAAGAAATAATTAACCAGTGGCCAACAAATATTGTGAGAACACAGAGCATTTTGCATACATCAATATTTATTTTATTATGTGGACATTTAACGATCTAGGAAGCCACGACTTTTTTGATCTGCATAATAGCAAAGATATTCAACTAACTGTACTTGTAGGTACCTAGAATCTAGATGTAATATACCAACTAATATACAGGGTGACTTCAAATTGGTAATACAAAATACTTGATTGGGACTCAGTTAATGCCCAATAGTATACTACAGAAACTCCAGTGTTAAAATTAGCTGTATTTAATTATCGCTAATTTTCTAATAAAACAAATAATTAAAGTCCCGAAGTGTGGTTACCCGACATTAAATACCTAACTGTCATACCTGTCACTCGATGTTATCAATGTAAGTTAATAATTATCGATATCACTGATTGACACTCGTGTAAAGGCCAGTGCAGACGGGCGGGGGAATTATGGTGACAACCGCTCTAAATTAAAAATAATGCCCCTAAACGCGCATACTATCATCACAAATTAGTATTCTTGCGTCCGCACCTCCATTTTATCGGTCATTATCTTACAATCGAATAAAAGGGGAATCGGCGAGCCAAATGGAGTTTACAACCACACCACCTGATTTGATCAGACAATTTAATCAGATTGGCGCAAAACTGTTCCCGTCTGGACTGGCCTTAAGCTGTTTAGTGTTTAGTTTGAAGTACCCTTATACAGTCGACGTCAAAGATATGTTTACGTTTTTCGCCTTATTACAAAGAAGTAAGGTGCAAAAGTGTAAACATAACTTTGAAGTCGACTGTACAATCTGTGGTAAATGATAAGCGAATTAATTTAAATTAAATCATTTAATAATGTACGTAATCTACCGAATGTAACACAATCTTAAAATACCTACGTTTCAATAGAGTCTGGCTACTGAAATATTACACAAATGTTTGGCGGGAAATTCAAAAAATCTTGGGCTGGTCACACTTTGTATAGTAGGAATTATAGTTTTGATACTAGAAAATATTTTTGATTTTCTGTGGACACGTAAGGTACCTAAGGATATAAGTTAAATATACGTTGACGTGCACTCAAAGTCAGCTCACATAATTTCTACCACTATGTAAAGTACAGTCAACAATAAACACATATGTAAACACGTTCTCACCATATACCATTGTTACATGGCGAAAAATGAAATGTAGTGTAAATAAGACCTAGCTCGATAATACCGTAATATTAATCCATCACCAAAAAAATACTTAAGTACTATGCCAAATATGCTAAATGCTAAGTATCAAAATATTTATAGAGCACCAACCTCCTAATTTGTTTACATTTGTTTAGGAGTTGTAAACATTGCAGTTTTTCGTTATACAACGCTACACGTCGACTTCGCACATTGTCGTAGAGTCTGTGCGGAAAGAGAAGAGTCGTGGCAGAAACGGGAACTAACATTTTAAATTTTATATGGCAATCAAACCTTTGACACCTGTCTTGTAAAAAGTAAACAAACTTCTGTCATTGTATATTTTTATTAACAAAAACCGCAAGTTTTATGTATAAAATATTTTCAAAACACAATGAAACCGTACATAAAACCACAAGAAAAATTATATTTAACATTGTTCGGTTTTATCAGCGGGAAGAAAACGGCTAA
Source organism: Cydia splendana (assembly GCF_910591565.1). Lineage (NCBI taxonomy): Eukaryota > Metazoa > Arthropoda > Insecta > Lepidoptera > Tortricidae > Cydia > Cydia splendana. The sequence goes on from NC_085987.1 coordinate 17,786,090, forward strand.
AAGCCGACTATCGACTTACAAAAAGTCGCGGAACGTGTTTCCGCTATTCACGGGTATTGGTGTTGTATTTAATATTAAATAATTACCTATTTAATAAGCCCCCTAAGTAACTTGTCTCCCGTACATAATCGGTAAGTATATTCATTCAAAATATATTAATTTTCGTAAATATGCAGGTCGTTCATGATCTTTAAAATAACTGACAAATAGTCTTGATACTTGCCATTTTATGCATATTTATATGTAATTTTTTTTTCAGGATTGTGTAAAAGTACCTACGGTATCTCGAATAAAAGACCGCTAAGTAGGTGATATGCAAGAATTCGTAATCTACGTGCCGGATTCAAGCACATCCAGTTCCTCACATCAGTCCCTGGTTGTTCTGAAGCTAGCTCAAACATAAGTGACATTGAATATTTTAATTCAGACTTCGATTACAAAGAATAAAACTTTTTCATAAAAATATTTCTTTATTTGTAAGTTCGTTTACTAGGTTCTGTTAGTTACGAAATTATATTTCATATGTAGCAGACTTTTCGGCGAAGTAAAATATCGTGAGATGAGAGAACCGGACATATCCCAATAAGGCCTACCTACTGCACTATTTTTATTCATATTCATATTTATTACTAATAATGTACACATACATTACAAGTCAAGTTTACAATAAAATAAATAAATCCCAGATAAAATATATCCCAGATAGTATAAAAAATAAGTTCAAAAACTAAAACCCGACTACTGCAAATCGCGCTCTAAAAAGTATGAAACAAGATAGAATTCTTATCTGAAATTATCATATAGGAAAATTATAAGAGTTATCATTTTTTTATATATTTACAGAGAAATTCAAAGGATCACCGTGGACGTATGCCACGATTATAAACTTTAAGGTAAAGTGGCATACGACCACGGCTATCCTCTGAATCTCTGTAAATATATAAAAAAATGATAACTCTTATAATTTTCCTATATGATAATTTCAGATAAGAATTCTATCTTGTTTCATACTTTTTAGAGCGCGATTTGCAGTAGTCGGGTTTTAGTTTTTGAACTTATTTTTTATTTAATTAATTTTGGGGTCAGGATTTCGTTACTTACAATAATATTTGAAGTCACCTTCGGCGCCCGGCTTTGGAAGGCGTACATCGTACCTCGTACGTCGGGCTACGCCCGACTCTTTTAGTATGAGGGCGCCTTCGGCGCCCGGCTTTGGAACGCGTACATCGTGCCTCGTACGTCGGGCTACGCCCGACTCTTTTAGTATGAGGGCGCCGAAGGCGCCCGGTTTTGGAACGCGTACAGCGAGACTCGTACGTCGGGCTACGCCCGACTCTTTTAGTATGAAGCGCCGAAGGCGCCCGGCTTTGGAACGCGTACAGCGAGCCTCGTACATCGGGCTACGCCCGACTCTTTTAGTATGAGGGCGCCTTCGGCGCCCGGCTTTGGAACGCGTACATCGTGCCTCGTACGTCGGGCTACGCCCGACTCTTTTAGTATGAGGGCGCCGAAGGCGCCCGGTTTTGGAACGCGTACAGCGAGCCTCGTACGTCGGGCTACGCCCGACTCTTTTAGTATGAGGGCGCCGAAGGCGCCCGGCTTTGGAACGCGTACAGCGAGCCTCGTACGTCGGGCTACGCCCGACTCTTTTAGTATGAGGGCGCCGAAGGCGCCCGGCTTTGGAACGCGTACATCGTGCTTCGTACGTCGGGCTACGCCCGACTCTTTTAGTATGAGGGCGCCGAAGGCGCCCGGTTTTGGAACGCGTACAGCGAGCCTCGTACGTCGGGCTACGCCCGACTCTTTTAGTATGAGGGCGCCTTCGGCGCCCGGCTTTGGAACGCGTACAGCGAGCCTCGTACGTCGGGCTACGCCTGACCCTTTTAGTGTCGCCTTTTGGACCGAGTCCGGTGCGTCACATAGGTACGTTTCAGTATGCTTCGCCTGACCACTGCGAATTTTAACGAGGTGAATATACTAAGATTACTAAGCAACTTTTACCATGGGACCTAACCCGATCTCGTAAAAAAATTTGCTGATCTGGACTTCTATACCTATTCACGTTATAAAATATTGCAGGTCATTTTAAAAAACACCATGTATATAGCGGCCAAACAAATTTCTTTTGAAAAATCCTTCTTGTATCGCCGTAGTCGCGTAACACGCGGATAGATAGAATTACCTACCAGATAAATTAATGTTTTATCGGGTGCATGCAAGCAAAGCCGGGTGCAAAAGCTAACAATATGTATATATTTGAAATGTGCTAATTGAGCTCTTTGAAATGATATACAACACGTCATCATTACTTATTTTTATTTTTTTGGTTCGTGACTTTATGACCTCTAGAGGGCGCGGTGTTCATTTTTTTGTGACGTCATATAGCCTATAACCAGCGGAAGATTAAGACGATTCGAATGACACGTCGTTTGGCTAATTTCAATGAGTACTTTAGAAGTTATGAGGGAACAGATGAACATACATACATACATACATACATACCCACAAACATACCGGTCAAAATCATAACCCTTCTTTTGCGTTGCCGTAGTCGGGTAAAAATTACAGTTCTATTGCCCAATTTCAACCCGATCTACCCGGTTTTGTATTAAAATAACTGTTGAACTGCACAGATTAGGCAGTACATAAATGAGACTCTATCTTGTTTGGTACTAAAATTACAGTTGTATTGGGCAGATTCTTAACTAGTTTTAGCAGTTTTGTCAATCGCACTGTCACTTTTTAGTATCCGAGTGAAAAACAAGAGTGTGTTTTAAAAAGAAAACTAGTGCCTGCGCTAAATCAGAGGGTTGATTTGACGAGCCGACACCACCACCAGGCTCCGTTTAGTAAGCCGTGGTAAAAAACCGGAACAAAAGGGATACAAGTATCATGACCATTAGTGTCGTACTATAATCACGTGACCAGTGTTGTCAGCATAGCAAAAACCATAAAATAGCACTGGCGCGCCCTCAAATCCCACGACTCTTCTCTTTCCGCACAGACTCTAATTATTTACGAGCTTAAATAATAGTTTGCGAACCTCACTCAGTATAGACATTATTAATATTATTTAAAATAAACCCATTATAATCCGCAAACAATTTGAATGAAAGACATAAATTGACAACTGACTTTTAGCTTTTTTTTTAATCATAGACAATTGGTAATACACACTGAAATAGGAAACCTATGGAAGTGAAACGTCAACGAATAATGCGTGCCACTGTGACGTCATCCGGCCGCTAAACATGGCGGTTTTAGTGCTGCCCAGATGATTTTTGCTGTTACTAGGTTTATCGATACATCGATAACTTTTTAACGCAGATGATTTTATTTAAAATACTAAGTATGATTTATTTGTAGAGTTTATGTTTTAATAGGAAGTAAGTAAGTAAATACATATTCTTTATGAGTATATTGTTATGTGAAAAGATACTTTGATTGAGTAAGATGTGTAAAATCTAAGACAATTTAGTACTTCGAATTTGACACGTAACCGAGATGACACTGTACAACTCCATACATATTGCGATGTTTGCGTTAACTCTGATTTTCAAAAGTTGACGTTTCACAACTCAGTGACCGCAAAACACATGGCGCAGTACAGCGCGCGTGTTTTTCTTAGACTTTACCTCTCTATTACAATCAATTTTGTTGTGTTGCTAACCCTAAAGTCCGTAACACACTACCGCACCGCACCTCGACCTTGGTGCGCCTTACCTATAAGTGAGAGCGCTACAAAATTCAAACTCATTAAGCGACGGGTGAAAAAAACAAAACACCTTCAGAACATTTTTTTTAATTACAAAAATAAGGAATGCCTTCCGCTCTTCAACTTCTTCAACATTTATTCAGCAAATAGGCCACAAAGGCACTTTTACACGTCAACAATGAATTTACATACAAGCAAAAATAATAACAATACATTAACAATTTTATAAAATACAACCAACTGCAACTACCAGTTCAAACTAACATATTACAAGTACTTAGAGATGTATATGGTATCTTAATGTCGAATTATATAAAACAAACTATAATAATAATATAAAAAAAAGCCGCAGGACAGCTTCTGGAGTAACGACCCCGCGGACCCGATTGCTCCCGAGAGTCGGTCAGGGTCTCCGTCTCCAGACACTTTTTCTTTTTATGTTCATTTCTTGGTAACCTATAAAAAATATTTTAATTACTTAATTACGATAATTTAGTAGGTTTTAAAAGGGGTAGCTTGATAAAATAAGAAAATATAAATAAGCAATCATAATACATCGATATCAAAGTCGATAAATAAAGTACAACCCTAGCTAAAATGTTTACATTATTTAATCGCAAAAATATAGTTAAATAAATCAAATCACTTCATGATCTATAACTGCACAGAAGAACCTTGCTATTTATAATGTGAAACATCCTTAAATTTCCCAGGAACATTAACAATAACCAATATTTTTAATGTAAATTATAGCGTACCTGTGTAAGGTTAAAGATGGCTGATTTTGTGGTTTTCTTATGCCGCACCCTAATACACTACACACTGGCATATTCGCGACGTAATTATTCACATTTGGCTTCAATTATTTTCAATCACAAGCAAAATATTGAAAGATAATTAATAATTTTAATTTTCACCACGACTTTTTGACAGGACAAGTACCGGCTGAACTGACAGACAATGACATTTGGGCCGCTAAACATGGCGGATTTTCGGCCGCATTAGGTATTTACGTATTTTCATGGAACACTTTATGTACGTACTGAAATACTGTCATCTTTTTTTGCTGAGGGTAACAGTGCTGAGTAAAAACGAGATAGATATATATTTATGTGTGTGCCGTCAAAATGGGTGCTATTTGTATAAGCAATTGTACGTATAGAACAATATGTCTTGTCCCTATTATATAGGTCTTTGGTAATACAACAACGAAATATCTGTCAACAATTTTTGGCTAGCCAGACTCTACTTTCAATAAGTAGATAAGTGTGCACCTACTTTAATTAAACGTATTTTAAGATGTGTTGAAAATGACCACCGCGTATCTGGACACAAGTCTGATTCATATGATTACTCTTGAGATTCTTGATTCTGCCAAGAATAAATTAATTGGTTTTCACAGAATTGAACGCCTCAATTATCTTTTGGCGAAGTTCATCGAGGGTATTTGATTCTCGTGCGTGCGTAGACTCTCCTTTTAATTTCGCCCTACAAAGGAAGTCGAGGACCAGGACCGGCCATGCGAAGATCGGTACTTCGAGGCAGCAATGCGACTGGGCCGTTGCGTCCAATCCATCTGCCAGGGAACTCTTGGTCCAAATGATATCGCACACTTAGAACTAACTGTGCTGGTGCACCATCTTGCTGGAAATGGAGATTCTCCAAATTTTGCTCACGCTTGCTTGCACGCGTCGAGATCGATTGCTTTGTTTTTTGCTCATTAATATTGTTTAAAGTGTAATATCGATAGCCTATTATACAGTAAACTAATGTGGTAGTGTGCAGTGAATGGAGAATTAATCTTGAAGCACGTTTAACCATCATTTTGGAGTCAACGGCCGGTTGTCCAAGTGTTCCTTGTAAAGTTCGCTATCGCTTTACAAGAGCTAAATCACCAATGAGAATGGATGTTTAATGGATATGACCAAGACTACTGAAGACATTACTATCGGAATTGACTTAACATGAATAGTATTTACTGAAGACGTTTACCGGATTGAACTTACTGAAAAGACAAAAAATCTACTTATGACTAGGCAGTATGGCTTAGAGCTTTAGCCTGTCCTGATGGACGAAAAAGAAAAAAAAATATCATTGTCATCGATTGTCATAATTAAATTTTTCAGTTAAACCGCTGCGCTTGTTGGCAAAGAGCATATAATCACTACGTTCTACTTGTTGGTTACGATTTGATTTATAATTAATACCTAAACAGTAGATTTCATTGCTTGATAATATATCAAAAAGCTTGTTCCTACGTGTGGGAATAATTCACAAAAATAATGGTTCAAATCATAAATAAAAGGTCATTGGTTCAAATCCACGAAGACCTACAGCGTGAAAGATGGTGCCGTGAATTAAACTTGGAATAAGTACCTACCTACTTCAAGTGTGACACACAGTATTGCTGTGACGATCACGTCGATGTAAGTATAAAATTAATATTATTTTACTACAATTATTTAAAAGCTCACTTTATTGGTAGGGTCGTGGTACCTATTTATTTTCTGTGGTAATGTAGCCAGAGTATCTAAAGGCAAACCGTTAAACAGAGATGGTGCCTACTAGAAAGAAAGAATATAGATACAAGAATACATAGCCATACTCAAAATTCAGCCTGAAACTGCTTTAAAAACCGGGCAAGTGCGAGTCGGACTCGCACACGAAGGGTTCCGTAACATAATGCAAAAAAAAAAGCAAAAAAAAAACGGTCACCCATCCAAGTACTGACCACTCCCGACGTTGCTTAACTTTGGTCAAAAATCACGTTTGTTGTATGGGAGCCCCATTTAAATCTTTATTTTATTCTGTTTTTAGTATTTGTTGTTATAGCGGCAACAGAAATACATCATCTGTGAAAATTTCAACTGTCTAGCTATCACGGTTCGTGAGATACAGCCTGGTGACAGACAGACGGACGGACGGACGGACGGACGGACGGACAGAGAAGTCTTAGTAATAGGGTCCCGTTTTACCCTTTGGGTACGGAACCCTAAAAATATAATTTCTATTTCCAGGTACATGTTGCAGTTCAAGCTGCTGATATCATGGCGAACAAGAAGTAAAGTTAATAAAGAGTTGTGAATAATAAAACATGTTTTTGTTTACCTACTTTTTTATTATTCAGGAAATATATGCATAGGGGAAATGCGGATAAGACGGGGACGCTAAGGTTAAAGTTAAGGTAGTAAAAAAACGGATATTTAAAATGGGGTCAGTGTTATTTATTAATCAAATATAAATTACTTATTATAGTTTTATTTGGCACAGCTTTAGACTTGGTAACTAATCATATGAAAATTTGAAAATTACAATTATCAAAAATGGAAAATACACCATCTTACCCCACATATGGGGCAAGATCAGGACTAATTCTCTTCATAGAAAAAATAATATCAAAACATCCTCCATATTTTCGTCGTCGACTTCAGTACAAGCTGTGTGGGCCCATCGACCACACTACTGACACCCTACCCAGTTTTCCGAAGTTTTAGGTAAGAATAGTTTTCATTATTGAAATGTGAACAAATTATATCTTCTTGTGGTTTTATCCTGTTCCCTTCCCTTTTCCTTCACCTTTCAACTTCTTAGTCGTGTTATTATCAACAACTGGTTTCGTAGGTCGTTTACTTTCCTCTATTTCGATGACCTGAAATAATTAGCATAATTGGCATGCTCCTAATATAGTAGTATAGTACAGTCAGCAGCAGATATACCTGAGCGGGCAAGGTGTCCAAGAAAACATCTACACTTCAATCGTCACAAAAATAAGGACATCTAAGTTGTCATTTTAGCGAAGGCTTTCAGTTCGTCACATATATCTTAACTTCTGAGTTTTTCTTTAACACATACACCCTTATTTAATCACAATGACAATAACGGTTAGAATGTCAGTGGTAACTAAGCACTCAAATTCAAGCTGCTGTCATTAATACCTACACGCACTGCCAATCACGTACGTCAGCAGCCAGGGTGCCACCAGTTGCTAAGCAGTTGTTATTTCAATGGTAACTAAGCATCAACATTTTATCTGTTTAACTCTTGTTTAACTTTTTTTTAAAATACTGTAGCAACTACGAATTGACACCTCCTTCCTTAAGAAGTATTTTATCGTCAAGTGTCAAACTTAAACAATAAATAAGTACTTACCCATACAACCATTTCCAGTCGCCGTTACGACGCGGTGTTGACACATCTTGTGTCGACACCGTCTGTTTCGGTCACAATTCCAGTCGCAGAGTCGTCGCCGTGTCGACACAGCTACCAGAAATGGGGAAGGGTCGACACATGACACAAAGTGACATAAAGTGTGGTCGCCGTGTGCACACATTGTTTCGGGTTTGCGACTACTTTATGCCAAAATCATTCGTTCATTCGTTCATTTTGTTCCTGTCAAATGGAAACTGTCAGATGGAAAAATACTTAAATAAAAATAAGTGACATTAATACGCCATCTCTAAAACGGATTACAAGACGTAATTATATATTGTTTGCATTTATATTACAATATGACTTAAATTATTATGGGGAATTAAACTGCTCGAGTGATTTGATAAACTAAGTGTAATATAATCAACGCGCCACCACATTGTTTTAGTTTAGCCGGAAATGAAATTGTTTACTTCTCAGTGCCTGTGTTCATAACTATATTATTTGAAGCATTTTTAGTACTTCGATGCGTATACTATACTTAAATAGCAGAAATAACGCTTTACATACTACGAAACTTGTTAATTATGATGTATAAATATGGTTAAAGGCTGAGAAATATTGCAGTCACAAAGTAGTTGCAATGTTTCGACTTTGTGTCGACTCTGTGTTGACACATGACACGCGCTGTCAAAAGTAATAACAAAGTTACTGCATGGTATGTTACTGGATTTGCAAAATGGCTCCTTGTGTTGATTTGTTTTCAGATATTCTCAAAGTGTAAAAATGCCGTGATCAGAGATGGGCATTAATCGATTAACTGTTTATTCGACTAATTAATGGAATAAAAAAAGTTAATTCTCAAATTTTAATCGCGATTAGTTTAGTCGACCTAACATAGATTGAAATTGAATTAATCTGAATATTAATCGAATAAATTATCGATTAAATCTCGATTGAAAGTTGACAGGGGGCCATTTTTGTACGTAAAAATAATAGAAATGTCTTGCATGCAGATGGTAGCAAAACACTTTGTCATAAAAGTCGAGATGGGTGTCGATATATAGGTTTTAGGGAGTGCCGATTTCGAAAATAATGACCATTTTGGAATCCGAAATGGCGGCCATGCACTGTGTCATAAAAGTCGTCATGGATGTCGTTTTATACGTTTTAGGGGGCCCCAATTTTGAAAATGATGACCATTTTGGAATCCAAAATGGCGGCCATGCACTATGCCATAAAAGTCGTCATGGGTGTCGTTTTATAGGTTTTAGGGGGCGCAGATTTCGAAAATGATAACCATTTTGGATTCCAAGATGGCGGCCATGCACTATGTCATAAAAGTCGTCATGGATGTCGTTTTATAGGTTTTAGGGGGCCCCGCTTTCGAAAATGATGACCATTTTGGAATCCAAAATGGCGGCCATGCACTATGTCATAAAAGTCGTCATGGGTGTCGTTTTATAGGTTTTGGGGGGCGCAGATTTCGAAAATGATAACATTTTCAATTTAAAAATGGCGGCAATGCACTATGTCATAAAAGTCGTCATGGATATCGTTTTATAGGTTTTAGGGGGCGCAGATTTCGAAAATGATGACTATTTTGGATTCCAAGATGGCGGCCATGCACTATGTCATAAAAGTCGTCATGGATGTCGTTTTATAGGTTTTAGGGGGCGCAGATTTCGAAAATGATGACTATTTTGGATTCCACTTTTATGACAAAATACGTAGCCGCCATCTTGGATTATAAAATGATCATCGTTTTCGAATTCTGCACTCCCTAAAACCTATAAATCGACATCCGTGACGACGCAAGTTATCTTTATTTTCAGATCTAACAAATTGCTACAGAATACAAAGGACAAAAAAGAAGCGAGGAGGTAATGAAACAAGCAAAAATACAGATGATTCCTCGACGCAATTGGGTGATTCTTAAATTGTGTCCAGATTTTTTTTGTCATAAAAGTTTATATTTTTCACATATTACTCTCACAAGTTCCGTGACATTTCGACCTTGTAATTTTTTAAGTAAATGTTTTTTCACCTCAGCAGCTCGAACAAGGGTACTTTGCTTCTTAAAAACAGTGAGCAAAATGCGATTTTGCTCACTGAGTCATTTTGTCTCACTCAGTGAGCAAAATCGCATTTTGCTCACTGAGCGTATTTCACTCAGTGAGCAAAATGCGATTTTGCTCACTGAGTGAGACAAAATGACATTCAAGTGACCTTTATAGTCATAATGTCATTTCAACATGCGGGGTCTAATACAAGTTCGATATACTTGGGTTCTATTATCTCTGTCCCTCTAGGTATGTTCTCACTGCTTAGGGTGAAAAATTTTGTGTACTACACGAGATCAAAGTTATTTACATCTCGTGCGCTTTTGAATCCCTTACTACGCTCAAGATTCTAAATTAGATTCACTCGCTACGCTCGTGAATCTATTATAGAATCTTTCGCTTGCACGGGACTCAAAATAAGCACTCGAAGAAATATCAAACTTTGATCTCTTGTTGTACAAATAACTATTGTTTATCTATGAGGATCTCACTAGAATAGTATAATCAAGGTATGTTTATATTTGATGAATGAAATAGTAACGCAAAAAAATATATATATTTGTGTCTTATATTTCTGCCGAAGACTTTTATTTTACCTTTTCCTTCTACACAAGTTTGGCCAAGTAATAAGAATTTAGGGCTCTCAATTTTATTTTGACTTCTACAACAGTAAAGCTACGAGGCCATGTTTGGTATCGATTTCGTATAAATTCGCAGTACCAAATTTAGTTAAGGTATCACATTGACACCATTCCGAAGTAAAAACATATAAACTTATTAAAATACTAAAGAAAGTCTTTCTTTTAAACTCCTCTTCACGCTTAAACTGCTGAACAGTTTTAATTTAAATTTGGTACACATATATTTTGAGTCCCGAGACAGGATATAATAAGTTATCTCAAAAATCATCCTTTAAAGGTGTGAAATGAGGTGTAGGGGGGAATTCAGAATTGACTTCTTGAAGTTAATACTGTTTAAGTTTAGGTTTGAAGTCATGTTTTTTCATCATTTTTAACTAAATCAAAGATGTAGACCATCCCAAATTTCATATAAATCGGTTCAGCAGTTATTGATTTCCCGTACAAATTTCCACGCCACTTTTCACACCTTCAAAAGATGATTTTGGTTATAAGATCTATCCTATGTCCTGTTCCGGGACGCAAACTATTTCTATACCAAATTTCAACGAAATCGGTTCAGCGGTTAAGCGTCAAGAAGAGTTTCAAAAAAACCGGCCAAGTGCGAGTCGGACTCGCGTATTAAGGGTTCCGTACATTAAGTCCGACTCGCGCTTGACTGCACATTTCTAATAGGTTTTCCTGTCATCTATAGGTAAAGAACTATTTTGTGTATTCAGACGGACATACATACAGACGCACGAGTGATCCTATAAGGGTTCCGTTTTTTCCTTTTGAGGTACGGAACCCTAAAAAGATTTATTTTTATTTTGTGGAATGGTGTCAATGTGATATCTTAAATGGATTCAGCACCCCAGATTTATACGAAAACGATACCAAACACGGCCTAGCACCTTCACTGATATAGATATATCAAGATAAAATTGAGAGCCCTAAATAAACTTTCAAGAGCGGATATCTCAAAAACTATTCAACATATCGAAAAAATTGACCGAATAAACTTGTAACAAATTAAATTAACTTTCATTTTGTATAAGTGGCCATGTCGCTGAGATGCATAGTTTCCGAGATATAATCGAAAAACGGGAAAATGGGACCTTCAAAGCCCCCTCTCTCCCCCCCGCTCAAGGGCTACGGCCGGGGACTTTTGATATGTTCACCTCCTAACTTGTCAAACCGAGTTACGGAGTCAAAAATTGTGTTCCGAGCATTTCCCTCTACAACTTTTGGAGCATTCGTTGCCTGACCTAAGTAGCTTATTGAATTTCTTTAAAAACTTTTCTGTAAAAGGTTGACGGGTGTTGGGTGTTTATATGGTTTCGGTCGATTATTATCATTTGCATTGCCCATGATGACTTACTAGAATTACGAGCACACGAGACACTAATAGTAGTTTGACAAACCTTGGTTTTCAAGAGGTATTTTATATTGACATTTGCTGTCACAAATTTGCTGTCAGATTTAGTCGCAAACCGCACGCAAAGTGCACACAAATGTGTCGACACCTTGTTACGGAAAAGTGTAGACACGGCGACGACACTTTGTTTCGAAACAATTCTAGACACATTGTGTGGACTCTGTTACGACACATCTGACATTTAGTTACCACTTTGTGATTCTGCGACTGGAATGGTTATATGGGTAGGTTCTACGAGAATGATCGGTTTTTTATTTTAACTGTCATAGGCGGCCGTTCTTCCAAAACGTAGAGCATATTATATGTTAATATCTTCGAGCAACACCGGCTTCCGATACATCGGAAGGGAGGGGCTCAAGCGATATCTCACCGTACAAAGCTTTCTGCCATTTTTCGCGGGGGGAAAGGTGCACACAGTCGCACTTCTCACACACTTACATACAAAATCCAATCTGTAATGACGACACAAATACATAGAAAATGACACACGTCAGAGACAAATCTTGCAAACCTCGATCTCTTTTTGTGTACGGACGAGTGACAAGTGTCACAACACGCACACTAACACATTTTCGTTGAAGTATGTTATTGTATTCTGAGAGATGAGAAGTCGGATTTGTCGCTCGACCGATCCACAATTTGTACTGAGCGAGCAAAATCGATAAATCCAACAATTACATGAGACTAAAATATAATAATTGTGTTTGAATGTAATTAAACGTATGATATGTAAAAAAAAATATTACATGTGAAATATAACACTTTCATGTTGTAAATTTGATGTCCCCCGACCTCTTTTTATAACAAAAAACCGAGCAAACAGGCATTTTTGTGCAGCAGTGTTCACGCGCGCGTCTGGACTCGGTCTAGTGAAAAATCCAAGTGCAACTAGTTTTATTACCCGCGCTAGATTAGATTGACGCGCGAATCTTGTACCTCGGCAGAGGGGAAATAGTGCGAATGCCGCCTCCCTTCCGTGTTGCTCGAAGGTTAATATATTTATTTAGCCCGCTTATTGTACTAAAATATACTATAGTACTAAAATACGATCCTCCGAATCGATCAAAGAACGAAGGAGAAAATAATAGAATTGAAACTTAACACGTTCACTGTCCCAATCTGACATGTAAACCTTATGGCTTTGTAATAGAGGCTAGCCGTGGCCCCACGTGTGGAGCACGGGCAGTAAAGGTGTTAAACATATCCAACTATGACTCCTCTCTTTATTTTGTTGGTTGGACTCATGATCCGTAAGAACGGTGCCTCCTCTTCTATACTTAGATGTACCTCTGCGATAAAACCATCACTGCCATGCATATACGTAATATGCTAACTGTTGACCATAGGAATGACGAATTTTGTTTTTACAACTTAGCAGAGAGGATAGAGTATACGGAGTTATATACAGTATGTATCAGAACGAAAGGCCAAGAAAGAGACCCATTAATGTTTAGGTCATACTGAGCAACTTTTACTATGGGACCAACCCCGAAACCCCGGAAAAAAATTTACTCTCCCATAGAAAATTTCAACATCAGACCAGCAAAATGTATAAAACTTCCAATTATTTTTCCGCGTTTTCGGGGTTGGTCCCATAAAGACTAGGCCAAAAAATTCAAAATCGCTGTCCTTCTTGATGCGACTGGCAAATCATATTACTTTTTGGCAACCGGGTTTTTTAACCTAATTAGACCCCGCTGAATCCGAATTTGCCGGTTGCTCGATCGAAATCTTGACCGGAAGTGAGATATTTGACATTAAAGGTCCCTTTTTTTCTTTTTTCGTAAATAACTCTTAATAACTCTAAAAATAGGGACCTGGTAATTGATTATAATTAACTTACCCCCTTTAATATCTCTTTAAATATTGATCGTAGTGAAAAAGTGTACAGAAGCTTTTTTGTGGACAATTTTATGTTTAATATTTATGTAGAATATTGTTTTGCAACGGGCCACCGTTTACGAGTTATTTAGGAAAAACTAGAAAAAATGACCTGTGAACTGATTGTAATTAACTTTCTTCCTTTAATATCGCTTGAAATATTGATCCTAGAGAAAAGTGTTGTAGATGTTTTTTGGAGGAAATTTTATGTAGATAATTTATTCTCAAAAACCTATTTCGCTATGGGACACCGTTTACAAAAAACTAAAAAGGGACTTTAAAATTGATTATAATTAACTTACCCGCTGCTTTGTCTTTTTAAATATTGATCCTGGCGAAAAGTGTTCTGCATGTTTCTTGTAGGAAATTTTACGTTTATTATTTATGTATAAGATTTTTTTTGCTATGAGTCATACTTTTCAAATTATTAACGAAAAAATAAAAACAAGGAACCTTAGAATTTATTATAATTAACTTTCCCTCTTTATTATCTTTTTAAATATTGATCCCTGCGAAAAGTGTACTGAATCTTTTTTGTTCACAATTTTGTGTAAATTATTAACGTCTAACAACATTTTTTGATATTGGCCACCGTTTATGAGTTATTTACGAAAACCTAAAAAACGGGACCTTAGAAGTGATTATAATTAAATTTCTCGCTTTTTGAATATTGATCCTAGCGAAAAATTGTACTGAATCTTTCTTGTAGGCAATTTTATGCATATTACTTATGTAATAGAACATTTTTTGCTATGCGCCACCGTTTAAGAGTTATTTACGAAAAACAAAAAAAGGGACCTTTAATGTCAAATATCTCACTTCCGGTCAAGATTTCGATCGAGCAACCGCCAAATTCGGATTCAGCGGGGTCTAGTTAGGTTAAAAAACCCGGTTGCCAAAAAGTAATATGCTTTGCCAGTAGAAATCGATTTTATGAAAAATATGACCAGTCTAATAGTAAAAGTTGTTCAGTATGACCTAAACATTAATGGGTCTCTTTCTTGGCCTTTCGTTCTGATACATACTGTATAATATCTTTGAACTTATTGTTAGTATAACCTAGCAGTAAACATCAAATCGCATTCCGCACAGGAGTAATCTCAGGAACGCCCACTGCGTCAACCTACAACGTCCTGTTAGAAAGTCGTACATACGCTACATGTGACATATCTTCAAAAAATGTATAAACTTATGCGAAATTAATATAAAACCACAAATTAATAATGGAAATGAAACCCAAAAAAAAGCTGTAATCTCTAGGTGCGTCCGACTGAGATTTGAACCCGCGGTCTCTGCTTTGAAAAGCAAACGCCTTAGTAACAAGACCACAACGTGCCTTGACAATAGGCCTGATGACAAATTTTGAAATCCCTTTTATTATTGTCGGTACACTTGTATTGGTTCCGAAAAACACAATATTTCAGCTATACTCATAAGATTTAACATAAATAATTGCATTTTATTATAGCTAGTTTAAAACTCGCGCGAAAACGCCTCGCACGACATTTGTGACGTCACCATTTGGTTGGTGGTAGGGTGGTAGACATTGTTTACATACTTACAGTTACGAATTTCCCTTGAATCCGAATGATATTGTTAATTCAGCACCATACATTACGATTAGGAATGATAAATACATTACAAAAATTTATCACAATAACTCATTTTAGACAAAATCTCTCACACGGTTGCAATTTAAGATGAATTGTTTAGATACAAGTAAATTTTGAGTGAAAATCACCGAGCGCCGGTTTTACTTTTTAATTTTTCATTTTTTCTAGTTTCGACAGCCAACATGGCAATGATAGTTCCATTCAGCCAAATAATTAAAAAAGTTTGTTGGTGAAATATCGTATTATTTAGCATTTTATTTAGATAATTACAAATAGATATCTCCTTTATATCGTGTAATAATATTTTTTGGACGTAATAAATGTTTAGTGGCGATATAACATTTTTTTTGCACCTTCGAACTCTTTGGTGAGAACGTATGGATTTCGGTCAATGAGGTTGTCTATGTTGCTCTAAGAAATATGTTATGGATTGATGACGTCACTGTTTGGAACGCTTCTGATTGGCGTTTCAGTAATAATGGCCGATTGGAGAATTTTGCAGTTTTATTTTATTGAATATATTAATAATCCTTCAGTTTATACTGAGATTGGGCCATTTTTTAGAATCATATTAACATATGTGTTTGTTTGAAACCATTATTTCCGTGATTCTTTGTTACTTGCAACAGGCCTATTGGCTCTAAATTCGGCTTCAGTTGGCTTTCGCTATGTGTCACTCATTCGTTTTGATGATTCTATCAAATAAAAAGAAATAGTTTGCAGTAAGTTGACTGACAGGCCCCTGTCAATGGTTGAAGGGCAAAACGTGAGATAGATGTATGTGATGACAAGACTGTACTGCTTTCGATGATTGTCAAAACAATTTTCCTGAAATTAGCATAGCTATTATTCATTCAATATACGACCATACAAGTATGCTTTAAACGTCTATTTTTCCATATTGTTCAGATATATTTGACACTTTGACCGCTTAGATACCAGTGGTTTTTTGACAGCTAAGGTATCAATGATTTATTGTAAGTGTAGAAATTAATGAATAGCGACTGTTAAGATATTTGTGACATGTTGAGCGCTCACAAGTAAATGCTACCATGACAGTCAACAACTTTTTGATAGTTTAAACGTTTACCTCTCTTTGAGCACCTGGAGTGTATAGCGACTTCTGCTGCTGACTGTACAATAACCAAACAATGGTGACAAGCGGGTAGAAAGTACCCACTGGGTGCTAAGCTACCTTTAGCAATGGACGCTTGTAACGATTTTATGAATCTAATCTTCTTACAAATCGAATCAGTTAAAATATATATGTGACGTTATCTATGAAAAGGGACCTTATTGTCGTTGGCGCTTACGCCATTATTAAGGATGCTCCGATATAAATACAATGCCGCGCGACGCTGTGCGACGTAAGCGCCATCGACAATAAGGTCCCTTTTCATAGATAACGCCCCATATGATGTAGGTAACTTACATTTGTATTTTTGCTCCCCTGATTTCAGGCAAGTTGTGGTTGGAGTTGGATGCTATATGGATACATACTCCAATAAAACTAAGTTATATTAAGTATATAACTTAGGCAGTTTTCTGGAATCAGCTTTCACAAATTTATAGCGTAGGTATTTTGAAATTAATGATTTAGGGATTCAAAATAAACGAATTTTCATTCCAGACGATATTATTTATAGAAACACTTGACACTGACGTTGTCGACAGGTGACATTACAATCAATTTTATTGACAATTAATGACAACTATTTTTGAAGTGAAAATTAATTGTTTAAAATTCGAATAGAAATTGTAAAGTTACCTTGCAGACCTCGCATCTAAATATATTTGGTCATGATATTTTGAGTTTTATTCACCAGTACTAGAGTTCACTTTTATTAGCGATTTCTTCAAGATGTAGCTTTATTGAATCCACAATTCTTTAATGTTGCCATATAAAACATTAATATACAATATATATACAGTGGTACCACTAAACTAAATTAATAACTAGCTTAAATCTAAAATAGGCCCTTGAGGCATTGTACCAAGGATGCTGGCGGCATTTCCTCGCTGTATCGCAATGCTTGATACGTTGTGCGAGGTAGCCGCCAGCTCTTCGGTCACCAGTTACGTCAACCAGACGCTTATTGAATTATATTTGAGTGATATAAAGTTAGAATGTAACTGTGAGATCCTCGTATTTCAACCCGTTCAAGATTCTGTTCTACATTGAGCTTTATTGCTTAATGTCCTTTTAGTCCAGTTTTAAATAATTGACCTGATTATGATACGTTATGACTAAAGTTCTTTGTCTTTGGTGAATAACATTGTCCGTGACACATGACGTGAGCGTTACGTTACGTTACGTTACGAGTTTATCATTTTTATCCCACCTCAAAAAGTGCTCAGCGCCGCTAAAGAAGTTTTCACTTCAAAAAATACTTTTGATTAGGAATGTACCGACTAGTCGCCGACTAGTCGCCGACTAGTCGGGAAAGCCGACTATCCGGCCACATTTGTAGTCGGCGATTAGTCGGCGACTAGTCGGCAAAAATGGCCGATTAGTCGGCACTTTATTAGTGAAAGAAAAACAGAAAAAAAAAATCAACAGTCAATATTTACCATATGTTTTATGTCTATTTTACTAAATTTTTTTCATATTTTAGTTTTGTTCATATAATTGACCATTTGATCGTTATCGTTAGCGTATTCGTGGGCTGGTGTTTTCCTCTACAGGTCGATCTCAACTGATTCTCGTGTAATTTCATGCCCAAGTTCGATATTAAGGGGCCGGTATATGACGTTTTCGATTTAGACCTCACTTTGTAACCATAATTTTGTTCAATAAATGTTTGATAATTGCATTAAATTACACGTAAATTTATTCACGAAGAAACCGTGTACCGACTCTTTATGCCATTATATTTTTAATTTGCTGTTATTCTCTACAAATCGATACTAAAAGTATCAAAAAATCAAAATATGGAGTTCCGTTTGAGACAGAAGCAAAACAATTTTGTCTTTGACAGTAATTGAATTATTGTATGATTTTGGAAGCTAGATAATTCAGCTACCAATTTATTATCGATTTATATTTTTACTCACAAAGACAACACAGAAATTCAATCTCAAATGTAAACTTTCGAACAATTTCCATACATTGACGACATCACTCAAAATTCTTCTTCAAGTCAGATGCCCGTTGGGGCTACACCGGAGCACACGTGTACTTCTTCAAATGAAAATGACAGCTTGATTTTCTTGCTTTTGACAATTATATTGACATTAAATCATATACGCACACGAGAAAGCATACCAGTAGATAAAATGTATTTCAAAAAATAGGGTAAATAAATATCAGCTCGCGTCTCATTTAAATTTCATTTGCTGTTATTTACGGGTCATTATTGTTGAAAACCGCAGTAAAATATCTTAAAATAATACGATTACAGTCGAATTTAAGTATTATCTTCCTTCTAAAAACGCTTAAAATGAAAAAAGTTTAAAGACTCATCTTTACTGATTGGGATCAATTTTTATTATGCTGGTATCATTTTGCGTCATTTTAAAAACGTATTTGACTTCTGTATGTCAATGAATTTTGATGACAACTGTAATCTTGTATTATATTATAGAACTTTTATATTAAAATATTGCCTATTAACAGGAAGAGTTATGTAATTCGTATAAGTAATGCCTGAAAGTCTTGTAACTAGATCTGTAATACCATGGATTGCGACGAATAAATTATTATGATTATGCCGTTCGTTCCGTCTATATGTATAATGCGTGTACGTGCTGTTCTCTGAAAATCTTCAAGAAAAAATAACGGCTAGACCAGCACTAAGTACTAGCGAGTTTTTGCGGCTTTGGAGACCGAGATGAAGCTTACAGGCCAATAGCGTTGTGGCCTGGTTATTGTTATGTATACCTATGTATCGAATGTTTTAGAAATTTACTATAAAAAGCAATGTTTTATTTCGATTAGGTCTACATTTTGTGCATATTGCATATTTGAAGTATTTTCGTAATAAACTTGAAACTTTCGTTGAAACTAAATAAAATAATTATTCCAAATGTACAGTCACCTGCAATTTATGTTACACAACGAAGGCCGCAAAAATATCTGACACGATCTTATTTGTAGAACCATAAGAGCAGGTCACATATTTTTGCGACCTTCGAAGAGTAGGTACCGTCTTTACTCATTATCATCAACTTTGCCCGCTTTTTTTTTTAAACACGAATTTCTCAAAAAAAATCACATCATATGATTTTTTTTTGCTCAGCACGTCCATTGTGATCAAACGCATCAGTTTATGTGAAGAAAACATTTTTTTATCGTGTTTTTACCCATTTTTTGCGTTTTAGAGGGCGGGCAAATAAAAAATATCCGGTGTTTTCGCCAAGATTGCCCACGTCAATTTGGTATTCAAATACAGCTCGTATATATGATGATGATGTCTAAGGATCACTTAAAGGTTTTGGGCAATCCTACCATTCCCTGTTAATAACTTAGCGATAAGTGTAAAAACTTTTAAATAAATTTGCTGGGCAATGTTGCCTACCCGTTTTACCCCATTTCCAAATAAGGCTCGCCTAAGCATTTTACAAAGGCTAGGGTTGTCACTTTTGAGAAAATCTGTTACAATAGTTTAATGACCAAAAATATGATTTTTGTTGTGTTTTCATTCGTTAACGGGATAAAACATCTAAATAAAGGATAATAAGAGAAATTAAATACAGTATATACTTATAAACTTATTTTAGTGTACAAACATAACCTTCTTTTACTTGCGAAGTTGGGTAAATTAGATGAAAGTGACAACCCTAATCCGTTTTTGGTGGTGGGCAATGTTGGTATGGATGCCAAATTACCGGATTACTTTGCCCACCGCTAAAACTTTTGTGTATTTAGGCCTTATTAGTTTAAATCTCAATAGACATAATCTATGCTTCATGTGTTATAACTGAAACCCGGAAATATTTGTCAAAGGGTTCTCAATTTTTTCTACTTGCATTCATTATTTATCAATTTTTTGCCCGCCGAAATATACCCTATATTAGACAACTCGCTCAAACTCAAAATTCCCAAGTCAAGTTATGCACAAGTTTGGCATATACTTTGTCAGAAATATAACCAATTTTCTACTAAAAACAGCAGGGTGGCCATAACTATTATCAATTTTTCTACATTAACGAATTTGTTTAAAATTGTCGTTTTGGGCAAAGTTTCCCTGGAGGCAAAGTTGGCGCTAATGACGTAACATATTATTGCAGGTGACTGTACATAAATGTTTCGGTGATTTTGAGATTATTTTCCAGGTTAGTTTACTAACAATCAAGTTATGCAGATACCGATTTCGTGAACGTATAAGTAGTAAGGTACCGCTATTGTTTAGCGATACCGATTATTTTTGAAGGTAAAACTATACCGGTTGAAATATAAAGATATTAAAATTACGGCAGGGACAATCATTTTTTATAGGTGTACCTAAACCATCATTGGCCGAGCGTTAGCAAAGGTCTCCGTTTCAGCTTGGGCAAAAATGCTTTTGTATGTTCTCCTTTGCAGATCACATTTCTCAACTGATTCTCGTGAAAATTTGTAAGCAGGTTCGATAGAACTATTCTGTTTCGCTTTATCCGCCAAAATGGAATTGCCACCCTGCTGAAACTTTATTTATTTAAATTCCTATTGAATGGATTTTGCACCTTATGAAAAACCGTATAGAGTAGTAAATAACATTTTACATCTGACTTAATGACATCTTGTTTTATTCGCTTTAATTGTACAAAACGCGTATCTCGACAAAGCAATATTAGGTAATAAAACAGTCAACAATCAAATGAATTAAATAGGTACGTCACGTGTGACATGAACAGACAAGGAAAGCAAGATTAAATGCATTGTTTCTCTTTCATCTTTAAATGGAACGCTTTTACCCTCAAAGGAGGCTAGTGGTCAATACTAAACTAAAAGTCCAATCTTAAAAAAACATGATGGGTCACTGACCTGTCCCAGTAAAGTGAGGTAGTGTGCGTGAAGTGCGCTTGTGTGTGAAATGGGGTAAATTGACAGAATCTGATATTTTACCCACCGCTACCGTCGCCTTAAGTGATTTTATTATTATTCAGTATTTGTTTTTTTTTTTAATGGTGGATCCATGGGGAACTGTTAATGTTATTGCAAAACTTAGAGACATAGACAGGGCACGTTGTTCGTAAAGATAGGTTCTTAACTGGCGACT
The DNA here is from genome assembly GCF_910591565.1 of Cydia splendana. Classification (NCBI taxonomy): domain Eukaryota; kingdom Metazoa; phylum Arthropoda; class Insecta; order Lepidoptera; family Tortricidae; genus Cydia; species Cydia splendana. The sequence goes on from NC_085987.1 coordinate 17,807,766, forward strand.
ACGTACGGGAAATAGACCCTTGGAAATACCTCCTACAAGCTGTACTGACGGTCTGCTCAGGATCGCAAATAAAAGAAAGAAATTGAACGAGGATTCTTGTGATAGGTAGGTCTTTGACCCGTAGAGAACACCTTTTAGCCAAGCTAATATGATGAATACTGGATGAATAGCGCAAGCAAAGGAGCAAAACTATTGTTTTTCACCTCAACTACATCATCATTATAGACTTGTTTAAATCGTATAAAACTGTAAATAAGTATGTACCTACTATTATTATGTGCTCTTACAGGGTGTCATGAACAGGCCCTTTAAAATGTAACACCTTATTATGTACATGACAATACAATATCGAATAAATGACTAAACTTTTATGAAACTAATGATCTGGCCGACTAGCCGACTAGTCGGCCGACTAATCGGCCATTCGAGCGCCGATTAGTCGGCTAGTCGGCTAGTCGGCCAAATCAATAGTCGGTACATCACTACTTTTGATTATTTTAAAAGCAAAAGACTTAATTGAGGGGAAGATGTATGTAAAACATTGATTTTGTATTACCAATTTGAAGTCACCCTGTATACCAACATTACCAACATACCTAAAATCAAATGCGCTGTCCTGCTCTGGCGGCAGATAAAAAAAGTGAAGATACTGTTTTGAAATACAGACTTCGCAATAATCGCAATCAGTGAATGGAACCTTTTTTGTTTAAAGGGACTAAATTGTCCTATATATTAATTATACTACAAAGTTCTTTGTACTAAATGTGCAAAATGCACTTCCACTGCACTTCATATGCACATAATATGCAGAGTCTGTGCAGAAAGAGAAGAGTCGTAGTATGTATGGGCTCCCTTATTACATTTCACGACTCTTCTCTTTCCGCACAGACTCTACTTTGGTCAAACGTAGTTCCTAAGGTACTCTATACTCCATGGTAATTCTCTTTGGGTCAAGATACGCAAAATCTATGCGCAAAATGTCATTGTTTCGTAGATGAATTTGAAGCAAATTATCTGTTTACGTGTAATAATAGAATGTCCGTTACGTGTTCCTCTAGCGAGTCCAGCAGCGGCTGCTCGTCCGCCGACGTCCTTGCAGGACTCTTCCCGTTCAGGCTGCTCGCCTCGAACGCTTGCTCGGGTTCAACACAACCTGTTGTTTACTACGCTGAAGTCGTAAGTTACTTTCACACTTTTAAATCAATGGGTCACTCAGATGCATGATGAGGTGACGCCGATGCACACCCCGCATGATAGGTAAGTCTGCATCAAAGGTGTGCATCGATTTAGATAGCACACGCAGTGCAAATATTATTTTAGACGTTAAACATCCATGAAATTATGACGTATAAATAACAATTGCACTGCATGTGCTATCAAAATCGTTGCAGACTTATCTTGATCTAACTCTAGTCCAAAGAATATTAACATATACTCTCTAGTCATATCTACTATGAAAAAATGAATGAAAATGAAAAAAAATATTTTTTGGTTACAACATAGCACAATTCATGTCGCTAGATAATATAAGTCATAGATGCTGCTTAAATCATCTGTAAAGATGCACAAGGCCTAATGATGATGATCACAATTCACAATTAGTTATGCTTGGAATCTCCTAGTAAGTTGTAAATACTTGTGACTGAAGACTCCGCTACTAACTACATATTAAGGTTTTATACTAAAAAAATAGTAACCGAACATATCATTTGAGCAAAATACGAAACACTTATCAATATGTAAACTGGCCATAAGGCAAGTGTACACGCTCGTAGCGACCTTATAACATAAAAATAAATCATTGATTACTTATCTCCAAAATGGAGCTCAGGAATACACTCTTGAAATTAAGAGCCAACGGGAGTGGTCATTTCTCCATACAAACGTACTCCTCGTTTTCCTCCGTGGTTTTTGAAGCTAGAGCAATGATTTTTTCAACACAGATTAATATTGTCAATATCTGTGTCGGACCGTTTTGCTTTTTTTGATATTTTTGTTTTTTAAGGCGCTAGAGCCCTTCAAAAATGGCCAAAATGGCCTAATTGACTATGCCGCAATGAGAGGCGTGGCATTCAAAACTGATATCAATTAGCCAAAAAAGCAAAACGGTCTGACACAGATAATTTCATAATCATTTAGATTTTCAAATTTGGTTACGATTGGTTAAGTTTTGGGGGAGGAAACAGAGGAGTACGAAACCTCGATTTTTGAGATTTTTACGCAGGATTTTTCGCCTTGTCCTTATCGCACTACTTTTAGGTGCCGCTTCCGTTAGCGAGACGGGTATATTTACCTAAAATATTTAAAACTCAGCTCCTGTTTCGTCTTAACGGACTTTAAACACCGTTCTAGGGTTCCGTAGTCAACTAGGAAAGGTACCCTAATGGATTCGCCATGTCCATCTGTTTGTCCGTCCGCGAAATTTAGAACCATGGGTCCAAAAATATGAAAAAAGTCGATAGAGTAAATATGAATAAAGACTTTCAATGAAAACTACTTATAGCGAACATGATTGGTTACACCGCTTTTCAGTTATCGTACCCTAACATCATCCCATCTTAGTAAAGAGACGTACAATGCGCTGCGAAGATACTCTCTTTTACTTGTACTCGTAATATTAGGTAAATGTACATGATACTTACTTAGCCCGCGTTCAGCCTAGTGTGACAGAAGGATAACTACGGAACCCTACGCTGAGCATGACCCGACATGCTCTTGAGCGTTTTTTTTAAATATAATGGTTGTAGATATAGATTATCAATTTTAAATCATTCATCAATTACAAAACTTTAAACATCTAATCATTTCTAGCCTGAGCTATACGGTAAGAAACAAAAAGGTCAAGAGATAAAAAATAAGCCCAATCACTTTGTAAAAGCTTTCCATTGGTACAAGCGAGTAAGTATTACGTGATGTTATATTTTTACCCGAAATCACAGAAAATTCGATAGATCAATTTACGTTACATGTATTTCTTACTCAGGAACATTGCGCTAATAAAAAAACAACGGTTGAAACATTCGATATTGGGTTTCCAACATGGCTCGATCACAAATATGAACAGTATCTTCGGGACAAGTCCATGGATGCCAGCTTTAAATCTGAACCCAGCAACGTTCAAACCCCGACGGTTAACCAGGACGTGTGAGTTCTATATTACTACTATCTTAGCTCACAAATTACGGTTGAAACCTAACTAAATTAAGAGCATAAAGGAACACATTTTATTTGAAAAAAGGTAAGAGACAATTACTTGCTGTTTACGACGATTTTTGACAACGTGCACCGTCCATTAATTTGCTTTCATCGTAGTTATTGAACTTTTATAGTACCTGGACATATTAATTATTATAGTGCTACTTACCGCACTTGTGCGGTAATTAGCAGTTTACGGTCTTTACGTGCCTATGTCGAAAATTAATGGGCCAAGTTATGTACTGCAAAACGTTGTACGATACACGTGCGTAAAGGTAATTCGCAACTAGTGTCGATTTAAAACACTTCCTTTGGCCGTATTTTAAGTTATCGAATCTCGTTGCGAATTTTCTACTTTTCGCACTTTTATCCTAATGTTCTATTCAAATCAATATGATGTTACGTTTACCATTTTGTAATCATATTATTAGTAAAGTCGGGATTGCTTGTGGCCCACAGTGCCTCACATTGGTGGAATCCTTAAGCTTTTGTTTGTAAATTATATAAGTACCTAACCTGCAAAATTGATATTTTATATTCACCCTCACCATGAGTTGACGCGGCCTTAAACGCTAGCGACTGCGTCAACCAAAGAGAATATAATCGCTAATTCACTAGTCAACTCAAACGCAGTGCATTTCGCTTGCACCAATGTCGGTACGAAAGAGATGCATTGTGAGTTAGTTTACGCAGTTGCTAGCGAATACCTATTAATGTCAGTGTCAAATTCGGGGTAAGGAGACAGCTGTTTTTATTTAATTATCTTAAATTTACTTGTGCCTCTTCCTTCCATGTGCGGGATATAATAATTTTTACATTTACAGAGGGTTGTATAAATCAGCCAAACCAAAGGGATTAAGAAGAGTACTGAAAAGGTAAGTAAACGTTACAGTAGTAAACTGTGGAAGTTGCTTGGACTTACCTCTACTTATTTCTTTTTTAAATATATATTTATTTTAAATTATAAATATAAGCAAGTCACCAAAATATTATAAAAATTATAAATTGTTCTTAAATGTTTTAGCCCTTGGAAAAAACGACATTCTGCTGATAAAACTCCCGAGGGAGGAATCTGCTGCACAGAGTTAGTGTTGCTAGATTATATACATTCTTTACTAACAATGCCACATTTAGTAGGTAGTAAAAATGAGTGAAATTAACCCAGCTGAATATTTTATAATTCACACTAACGCTCCCACGCAAGTATGAAGTCTGATAATTATTATCACTTTATTAGGTACTAATCACCTTCAATAATTGCAGATGTAAGGAAAGTTGGCACACTATATTGAGACCTAAATCGCTGAGTCGCTTCGAGTCATTGAGTTGCGCTCAGTAAGTAAAAATAAAATACTGTGAATGACATTCAGCTATCACGTGAACCAGAAATCGATTCACTATTCAGCTGATTCGTCATTATTGCTGTTACGTAAATAGGTACCTATGTGCCATTCATGTTTTAGGAAACGATCCAACGACACTTCTTCTAAAATCACCATGACTTCCTCCGATACTCAAGTTGTTATTAGAACGAAAAAAAAAAAAGATCTAATGGTTCAAGAAATAACAGCACGATGTGACAACGTTTCTTATTTGAACAAAACCATCAATGATAAAGATAAAGAAACTCCTAATATTGACGAATGTGACGAATTATATTCGAGAAATAAATTCGGAAAGAAAAAACGTAAAAAATCAAAAATAGTTAAATGTGAGTGTCCGGCAGAAGAAAAGGAAATAGCATTGAATTACAAAACGGACACGGTTACGCAATATGATCCCAACATAAATACTGAGGAAAAACCTCTCAAAAACACTACTGGAACTAATGTTGCTAGTAAATCAGATGTTTTCAATAAATCAACTGAATTGGTGAGTATAGCCCTATGTCCATTTTCTTTACCAATCATCTACCTGCATATATTTACCTAAATCTAAATAGCCTTAAGAACGTGTACCTAAACAACCCCTACTACTACAAAAGTAACTCTGTCTGTCTCTTTGTCTGTCTGTTACCTTTTCATGGTTAAACCGCTGAACCGATCAATCATCATGCAGGCGAAGTCGCGGGCAGAAGCTGGAAATAATATTTATTATGGGACAATTCTTACACCAATCTACCTATTCCCACACTAAGCTCTGCTTACTGGCGATATATTATATTAATTATATAACATAATAGATATCTACTAAATACATACATACCTATACATACCTAGTTTTATTTTATAGTATACTAAAGTAATAGATACCCTAAATTATATATGTTTTCTGAGCCAGGGAATGTTTTAAAGTTGAAACTAATGGTGACTTATATTCCTAAAATTTTAAAATTTATATCAAAACGGATTAATCTCATTTAAATATTCTCCCGCAAACATCAAATTAATCTATCTGCGGGTGAACATTACACCAATATTTTTGTAAGTAGGAGATTGTACCAAGAACCCATTAAATAAACTTCCTTTTTGCTATAACCATAATGCCTAATTGCCTACTTCTATGACTACATGATTGGCTACTATATGTATAACTTTTGTTCTATACCTTCATCAACAGGTGACACCTACTGCGACTAAAAACTCGTATGCAGCCAGATCCAAAGAGACCATAGTATTGGGAAAGAAAAATACAGACTCTAAGATCGATATTAAACGAGAATGTCCGGCAGGATCAAACGAATCAGATAACCATTACAAACAGGACATGAGCATACAACACTATCAAAATAAATATGTTAAAGAAATTAATCCTGTCAAAAATAGTACCACTCCCCAACTACCAAATAAATCAACTGGATCGGTTAGTAGCAAAGCTCTTTATTTTATAATATAGGACCTATACCTTAGGGTCACATAGTAATTAGGTTCACGTCCCTCCTGCGCGGCGTGCTCCAGTTCCGGCCGACCTCAAGTGAAATGGGTAAAGTCACGGAGAAAGAAGAAGTTAACGGGATTCAATAAAAACACTGTGTATAACTATTACCGTCTATCGGCGATAATAAAAAGGTGAAAGCGTGTTTATTATCGCCGATATTTTAGCGAATTGTTTAGCTATTTCAGTGGCAAATGCCTACATTTGCATGTCACAAATACCGTTAGAACTACACCACAGATAGACTGAAACAATTGTATAGTCGCCATCAGATATATCGAATCGGCCATGATGCTCACATATATCTGACCACGACTCTATTGTCAAGGCGCTAGAGTGCGTGTTCAAATATTTTTGAGCACCTTAGCCGCTCCGATATACTTGATGGCGACTGTACCATACCAGTATGTAGCAAGAAGTGAAAATTTTCACAAGCCGTAGATGAAGTGGCGATCTGTTCCTTTAGATTCTAAAGTTTAGAATTAGAAAGGTAGATATACTAAACGGATTCTAAAGTAGGCAGGCCGAGTGGAATCGAGTCCATGCATTTTTAGGGTTCCGTACCCAAAGGGTAAAAACGGAACCCTATTGCTAAGTTTAATGTTTGTTTATAATACTAATTTATTCCTATGTATGTAGTTAAATGTGAGGTTAGTACGAAATTTATTTGAAAACTAGTATAGTGACGTCACGGTCAACTCATCTACTTTTTGTATTTCTATCCGATTTATTAATTAAAAATTGTGTTAAAAATATAACTGCTATCTATGTTTTTCTACTTTTTCTATTAATAATCTGGTGCTTTATTTCGTGCATGGTGTGAAATAATTTATTTTAAATAAGTACAGGAGTATGGAGTATGGCAACATTTTGGCTGTAAAGGCCCCAGTTCGCAATGGGCCATCGCCGGCCACTCCAAGGGACGCAGCCATGCGGTTGAATGAGATAGCAATATCACTTGCTCCCTCTAACGCATAAATGCGTCCCTTGGAGTGGCCGGCGATGGCCCATTGTGTACTGGGGCCTTAATGGTTTATTAACACAAACGGTCCAAAATTATTATGAAGGTATGTTATAAACTGGGATAGCCCGGTTCTCCAAGCGCGGACGCTCGGATACCTATTGATGATACGTTACGTACCGCACGTGATGAAATAATAAGTAGATTAATTAATTGAATTTAAGTTGCACTACTTACGTTTCAGATAAGTGCGAAGCATGAAGAATGCCAGAAGCTGATTGCGTGCCCGTGTCCCATGCACTTCGCCGATAATGCTGCGCAGACCTCAGATTATGCAATAACGCCGGTAGGTATCTAGCTATTTCATAGTTCTCATTTATTTATACAGCATGTCACTTAATTTTCATATTTTGCAACCGGACATCTTAAGTGTATGGAATTGCAATGCGTGGTCACTTTAATAACGAAATTCTATGCAGTCTAGTAGACCTCAGGACAGGAGCGTCTGTAAATAAATCATATTGTAGACCATCGCATTAGACTAGGCTTCTACGTTAATAATGCCGGCTACATACGTAACGATATATCGTATCTAGCGATTAATCTGTGCAAACTGATTTGCGCACATTTATGGATCGTGTGTATGACCAAATCTTTGTAGATTATCGTAACGATTTGTCATACACACGTATATATCGTTATTATCATTACGTATGTAGCCGGCATAAGATGGTTTCATTCAGTTGAAAATATATACTCCTTACCTTAAAAAAGTTTTAGAACCTGAAACCAAGTCCAGATGGTACCTACAATTTTTAGCACTATCTGAATAAATTGACATGAAATTGGCGCGCTGATTCCCCTTATTTCGATTGTAAAGCCCCCTCCAGACTATGCGCGTGAATCGCGGGCGAAGCCGCGAACGCGAGTGTGGAGTCGATTTCGCTGTCTGCGAAAATCGACTCCACACTCGCGTTCGAGGCTTCGCGCCGCGATTCGCGCACGAGTGTGGAGGAGGCTTAAGATTGTGACTAATCAAATCAGGAGGTGACGAATTGCCGATGCAAAAATGCTATTTTTTTCAGCGCTCGACTGTCACCATTAATCTAAAATTGGTGACATTTTTTGTATCTACGGGTGGACGTTAGATGAGACTGACGCAATTTAATTTCTGGTCAAATTGTCAATTTGATTGGCCCGACTGCACTATTTTTTTGTTTTGAGATAAGATATCGGTTATCTGGTAGTTTAAGAAGAAAGGGGACGATCGATTCTCCATACAAACGTAGTCCTCATTTTCCTCCCTGGATATTGACATACACCCTAAAAATTGCAATCGAGAGGACGGGTACAAATTATCGTCTACTTGGGGACCAGTGATTCAAATGTTGAAACCAGCGGATATATCTTCGGACCAGTGTACGGATACTGTGAGTGTTGCGTGTCGTGCCGTGGACAATAAACATTAAACTTTAACGGGTAGCTGCAAATTCTTTGTCTACCCCGAACATTTTTATAAACCAATTTCGGGTAGTTTTGTGTTGTTTTATTAATATCTCGGTTGACATTTGTTGGGACGTCAGTCTTTCCGTGACCACAGCTGGTGCAACTCAGCTGAAACGTCGGAATTAAAGGTAAAAACAATGAAATTATATCGCGGTAGACCCGTTTGTGTAATTAAATATTATGGAATAGTACATTTCAATGCAAGTGTGAAAAGTATGTTATTATGTACGAGTCCCGAGATGTCTTTTATGAGCCGTAGGCGAATAAAAGACACGGAACAAGTATATAATAACACTTTCACATGTACATTGAACGACGTTTTTTAATACATTTGCGAAAAAATCACAGTAAAACAAATGATATTGTATATTATTAGGGCGAGTATCACTATTCGACAATCTAAGCATTCTTGTGGTACACTTTACGGAAAAACTACTGCACTGTTAGGTTTGAGACTTAACATAGTAATTTAAATGAATGTCTAGATGTGTTATCAAACATAAAAATATCATTTTATAAACATAAAAAAATAAAATAAAGGAATAAAAAATTTTATTACTACTAACGCCATCTGTTGGAGAAGTGATGAATTAACATTCGTGCTAATGTTAATTATTTGTTTTTTTGACAGATAGCGTTAGTACTAAAAAATAAATAAATAAATATTGGACATTGTTACACAAATTGACTAAGCCCCACAGCAAAGAGAATAGATAGTATAGAGGGGTCCTGTCATAGTAAATTTTGTAGTCACAGTAAATGTACTGCCATCTATCGACACACGACTAAAACTCAAAATGAAAACGTATAAAATTATCAAAAATATTTATATATATGGATAAATTACTTTATTATTTTTATATCATTTTGACCCATGTTCATTCACTGATATCTATGTGTTAAAATTGTTAAATATGAAACGGTGTCGTCACGCCATCTAGCCGAGCATAGGCCAAAGGTGTGTGCGCCATCTATCCGAGAATGACTTTTTCTTGATTTCCGAGGCACGTTTTTTCCTTAGACTTTATTCATCTTATACGAAGTTACATATTTCTTTGCCCACAGTAAGCTCAAGAAGGTAGCTCAGTAAGACAACGATACCTATGTGGTGTTTTCAATTTCAATATTGTCGATGGTGCTTACGCCATTAACACTTTTGTAAGTGTGTTAAAATTTTAGATTCTGACCCACCTCGCTTCGCTCGGTTTGATTCCCAATTTAGCAATTAAGTTTCTGTGAATACTGAAACATTCAATCTTGCTGTATATTCAAAGGTCAATTGAATCGTATGTTCTGTGACGCTGATGAACTGATCAGTCATGTTGTGTTAGCAAACTTAAATCGGGTATTTTCAGTTCGAGAAACAGTTTTAGTGGTACTATTTCTTGGAACTGCTAAAATTATAAACAAAGATAAGCATATTAATACAAACTTCAGTGACTTAGGGCCGATACAGACGGACTACAACCCGACTGCAACTTCCATGGGAACTGCACGCGACTGTACGCCAGTAGTAGTTCAACAAAATGACCCAGGCCAAACCTGGCAGTACCTATTGGAACTCAGGTTTGGTGCAACATAGGCTTTAGGCACACGCTGTTTTGGTCATCCGACACGTCTTAATGAGCATTTGGGAGAGTAGTACCCAAGATAGAGCTGATGCTGAACCCTGGCTGTACCTACTGGTACTCAGGTTTGGTGCAACATACGGTACACGCTGTTTTAGTCATCCGACTCGTCTTGATGAGTACTTAGGAAAGTAAAGTAAGATAGAGCTGATGCTGAACCCTGGCTGTACCTAGTGGAACTCAGGTTTGGTGCAACATAGGCTCACGCTGTTTTGGTCATCCGACTCGTCTTGATGAGCACTTTAGGAGAGTAGTATCCAAGATAGAGCTGATGCTGAACCCTGGCAGTACCTATTGGAACTCAGGTAACAGAGGCAAACGCTGTTTTAGTCCTCTCACTCTCACTCATCTTGGTGAGCACTTAGGAGAGCTAATTATATGTGCGGAGCAGCGTGATTACCCGCCAGTAGGTGTCCAGACGGGATAGTTTTTCGCTTAATTGTGTGGTGTTGACGCCAAAATAAATTCAAGGACATTGGCTCGCTAACCCAACATTATATAGAAAGCCTCCTTACAAAAAGTACTGGGCGACCGTGTAGGATAAGCGCTTATGAAATTGTATATTACGTTTGGATGATATTGGCAATTTGATTTTGTCGTCTGGACACGTTTTTAATGGACAAAGTAAAAGGTGGAACAGACAGGCGTACCGGACAGCGACCGGGGTCCGGTTAGTATATTTCTTTTCTCAAAAATGGACGGCAAAGTCGACTTTGCCGTTTAAAAAATAGGTCGCGAAGCGCGTAGTTTATGGTCAGTCAAAAATTAAAAAGTTAAAAACATTGCAGTCTCGATTTTGGAACTGCAATGTTGCATACAAATTCCATTATTTGTCGAGTTGCAAACTTTTTAAAAGTTGAAATGGCTATATCAAATGAAGGCACAGGCCCTTTAAACAGCCAAACAGATGATTAGTACCGCGACTATTTAGCAGTCTCAAATAGGTTGGCGTATTTTCGGCAGAAAAATACACTTCTACTTTTTTATTTAAAAAATAAAAAGGCGGCAAAACTATTTTTTTTCTATTTTTTTTCTGTGAAAATATATACGTAAAAACGTTGCTTTGTAAAATATTTATATGATATTTATATTTCTTGCACCATTTTTGAGAAAAGCACTATATATGACTCGGCTGGAAGGCTACTTGCTGGCTTCGGATTCAATTAAACGGACTCCCAAGGTCGTCCGTTTAAAACGAATCCTCAGCCTGCAAGTAGCTACTTCCGAGCCTCGACAATAATGTACTATTTTCTTTTCACTTATAGCTGCGTCCTTAACGGATTTATTACGTACCCACTCGATCGAATACAAGCCTCGGGCTGGATCAAAGTCGCGGTCCGGTACGTTTAGGTAGAAAACCTTCGCGAGCCCTTACAAAGCTCTGCTTTTTGCTAGTATATTATTCATCACTATATAAACTATAGATGGTCAAGCAAATCTTGTCAGTAGAAAAAGGCGCGAAATTCAAAATTTCTATGAGACGATATCTCTTCGCGCCTACATTTTTCAAATTTGCCGCCTTTTTCTACTGACAAGATCTGCTTGACCAACTATACGTTCAGCGTTGATTAACATTGCCTCAATTAATCACACTAACTCATTTAATACAAAAACACTTTTACACTTGCAATTTAAGATAATTATTTTGATAAAACTAAATTTCAAGTGAAAATGGCGGGCGCCGGTTTTACTTTTTAATTTTTTCTGTTAACGACAGCCAACGTGGCAATGATAGTTCCATTCAGCCAAATAATGAAAAAGTTGTTTAGTGAAATATCGTATTTTATAACGTTTTATTTATATAATAACAAATAAATATTTACTTTATATCGTGTAACAATACTTTTACGTACGTAATAAATGTCCAATGGCAAAATAAAAATATATTAAGTTTTTGAACATTCAAACTCTTTGGTGTGGACATATCAAATACGGTCAGAATTAAATTTAAAAAAGCTGGAAAAGTAAAAAGCACTAGTTCGCGAAAAACAACTTTGCGAACGCTAAACAGCTACGTAAAGTAGCACTTTTTGAGCAACTGTATTAAAAAATATTATTACACAATTTGATGTATTTTAATCAAACGTTCGGGTATGATTAAAATACATCAAATTGTGTAAAAATATTTTCCATAATGTCAATATCCAGAGGAAAATGGGGCAATCGTTTGTATGGAAAACCGGTTTCGAGGCGGTCGTCCCCTTTCGTCTTGAAGTGTTAAAAACGAAATTGAATACCTACTTTTAGAAAAGGAGGGGTGCTACGTTTGGGAGTAACAGTGAGCCTAAGCGCGCACCACGATTTTAGTTTTTGCGACACGATTTTAGAATCGCGCTGTAATATATCGCAGAAAATTCACTGCGCGCACTGCGATGAAAAAGTCGCGGTTTGTTCATTCTCAACATGGATTTCGTACCAGTCGTTTGTCATGAAACGTTGTCTTTAATATGTGATCGCTGTATGACTTTAAGTATTTATACCACAAAGGTGATGTCCTTCTATTTCCATAATTAAATGGTCAACATCTAGCGTCTTCAGCAGCAGGTTCCGACATGTTGACGCTTGGAGAGCGATATGCCGACAGAGGTCCGGGTGCGATTTTATTATCGCAGTGCGCGCGGGGCCATACAACTCCGTATGCCGCAATTCACTTTGCGACAATCGCGTCGCGAGCAGTCGCGGAAAAATGTGACAAATCACAATTTTAAAATCGCTGCGATTTTTTTGTCGCATATGCGCGCACTGCCATATAAACACATACGTTACATTTCTGCGACTAAATTATCGCGCAACAAAAAGTCGTGGTGCGCGCTTGGCCTAACTAAGTAATAGTTATTTTCTCAAACATGCAATGAAATATTGATGTTATGTTCCTTATAATAGGCTGCGAAGTATGACGTTTCAGGTGCGGCTAGGACAAAAGGTCGTTAATGGAATTTCATACACATCTTGCAGGCCTAGGCCGGCAAAGTCCTCTTTTTTAATTTTCATTTCACAGATATTTGTGACACAGCATCGTGGCATTCATCCATTAAAAAAAACTAGAGGCAGTATTTGCTTTATGGTTCGTAATGACACTCTGCCACTACGCCTATAAAAAAAACAAAAAACAATGTTTGCTATAATTTGCAGTTTTATTTGTATAAAATCAACATGAACTTAATAAATAATACATTCAATAATTTTATAATTTAAAATTATAAATTTAACTACACAAATAAAAACATTTAAAATATTTCATCTAAACGTTAGCGGTAAAAAGGTCTACTCAAACACGCGTAGTTATATTTTTTAAATTGGTATGGAGGTAAAGTTGAAAAATATTCATTCTGTTTTATTGGATTTATGGTGCGTTGTTGTTTTTTTGACTTTAATATGAGTTCCGACGAAATAATGGAATTAATATTAATTGTAATCGTAGGTGTTGGAATTGGCAGCGTAAGCAGAATTGATTTTAATAACTTGCTGCCTCTGCCGCCAAGTCAAAGACGAAGTATGTATATGGTTGCTTATGGCAATTTTATTAGTTGAGAAACAAAGAAAAATGGTTACAGTTTATTAGAAACAGTTTTGTGGCATATTTTAAATGAATGTAACTACAAACTCGTCAACACTGTGGAAATTATACTTATTTACTCCATGCATAAAGCAACGATGTATGTGAAACATGATATCAACATGAAAGACTATGTAAACTTATGTGACGAAAACGACAGTCAGACGGATACAAGGCGAAAAAATCAAAGATACATGAAAATATACGGGTAGTAAAAATACACGACTCGTGTAAAACATACGCGTGATAATGATATAGGTACGTGTTGGTTATATTTTGGGTGTACTTTACTTTTAGTTTTTTCTATAAATTAAACTTGGGTTTCGTGGATTTTTTATTTTATTTATTTCATTGCATGTTTGAGAAAAGCACTATACATGTCTATATGTCTTCGGCCGGCAACCCCTTTCGGCCCGGCCTCTGTAGTAATGTACTATTACGATACAAATGCGGAAAGTAGGAAATTCGTAACGAGTTTATAAATTAAAACACTACCGAAGGAAGTGTTTTAAATCGAATCTATTTAAATATCTTATTCGCACGTGTATTGTAGTATTATACAAGGTTTTACAGTAGGTACATAGGCCCTTTATGTTTATTTTCGACATAGGCACGGAAAGTGCTTATTCCCGCACTAGTGTAGGTAAGTATTAGTATTACTATTAGCATCATATGTATACCTACAATAAAAGTTAATTTTTGTTTTTAGGGACATGTTACAAGCGGCATTCCTCTGTTTCTACGAGTCGTGTCTACAAGGAGGTAGTCAACGATGATTATAGAGAACTTACAGGTACCTTTACCTACATACGAGTATGTTTAATTTTAAAAAGAAAATTACTTTCAAATGGTTGGTTATTTATAGGTAAAAAGATTAGTTGCTTATAATTATTACGCTTACGAGCATATTATTTCTTTAAATCATGAACAGCACAAATATAGTACTTTGTGCAATGAGGGGGTAAGCGAAATATTGCAGTCGCGGTCTTTAGATGCACGACATCAAGACTCAAAGCAAAATAATTCTTAAATATGGTGACATTTCAAACCTTCGAGCAACGCCGGCTTCCGACATGTCGGAAGGGAGGAGCCCAAGCGATATCTTACCGTGCAAATCATTCTGCCGTTTTTTGCGGGAGGAAACGTGCACACAGTCGCACTTTTTACTCACTATATACAAAATCCAATCTGTAATGACGATACAAAAATACATAGAAAATGACACAACGTCAAAGAGAAATCTTGCAAATCTCGATCTCTTTTTGTGTACGAATTGAGTCACTACACGCATCGGCATAGGTACAGTTGTACCTATGCATCGGCAGAGGGGAAATAGTACGAATGCCGTCTCCCTTCCCGGCCTGGAGCTCAAATTTTACATACAATGCATGCCCCTCTGTGGCCTCTTCCCCCCCCCCCCTCCCCCCAGGCCTATCAACTCGCTTCCCTAGTTCACTGGCTGGCTACGCCCTTGTCAATGTGGCTAGTTCCGTCATAGGGACTATTCAATCGCTGCTTTGTCGATGAAATTACCAATTTTGTTCGTTGTTCGAGAAAAGCGCTAGTGGACGGAATAGTCCCTATGACGGGATTAGCCACATTGACCTTAAATATAATTTAAACGGCTCTTAAATTAATCAAATTAAATATTTATCAACATAAACAAGTCAATTATACCTAGGGTTGCCATAATTAGTCGGAACTGATAAGGGACAGTGGTATTCTAGAGCAGGGGTCTCCAAACTTTTTTACCTGGTGTATCTGGTTGCTGCTGTTTGGAGCTGGGGTTTGGAGAGCCCTGTTCCAGAGCGCTATTAATTGACTAAGCCCCACGGTAAGCTCAAGAGAAGGCTTGTGTTATGGGACCGGTCGACAAAATACGGGATAAAAACGGGACCAGTAAAAATACGGGACGTGATACTTAAATACGGTCACAGTCCCGTATATACGGGACGTATGGCAACCCTAATTATACCCTGAATTTTCCCAAGTATTTCACTTCTTAGAACCTACATGGTTCGTATGAGATAGTGACATAATTTAAATAGCTATAACTTCCGTGGGAGTAAAATGGACCTTACCTCCCGCTGAAATAGCACGCTTACCGAACAAGTGTGATGAAAAATCAATAACACTCAGAAGATAATGAAAACATTTTTATTTACAATTTTTATATAAACTTAATACCTACTTAGAAATAAGAACATAGTTACCATTATGTAGGTTTAAAATATTTAGTACACGGTTATAACGGCGAGCCGTATGACGTAGCGGGTTTGTTTTGGGGTAGAAAACTATGACTTGCGTCTAGTTGTGGTGCCTGGCTGTTGGCCGTGATCGTGGGCAAGCCGTAGTCCTGCGAGGGCGCCGCAGCCGACGCCGCTCCAGAGACTGACGTCACGGACGCCTCTGACGACTGATTAGACGACGACTGCTCGATTGAATTATGTTCCGAAGTTTGGGTGATTTGAAGAGGAGAATTATGAACAAAGGAAGAGATCTCTATACTAGGTCTGGCCTGTTCTAATGAAACCCCAGAAACAAGGGATACATAGCCGGCATTTCTTGCCGAACTGTGCTCATTATCTTTTATAATATTTTGAACCCGGTCGACAACTGTTGCGTCTAAAGCCTCTCCGTGCGACCGAAGACTTGCACTGCTGTATTGGTTATTATCCGCCTGGTAGCTGGACCAAGCAGACGATGCCACGTTATTGCTCAGAGGCTGCGATTGTAGAGGTTGCGTTTGCAGAGGCTGCGATTGTAGAGATTGCGCCTGGAGAGGCTGCGGTTGAAGGGGTTGCGCATAAAGAGGCTGCGGTTGAAGTGGCTGCGCCGGGAAAGGGACTTGCGGGAATTGGAGTTGAGGTTGCTGGTATGTGTATCCCTGTTGAATTTGCGACTGAGGGTTTGGCTGGGCGGGTGGCGCGGGTTGGGCCTGTGGCGTGGAGTATCCAGGAACAGGCGCTAAGAAGGCGGGCAGGGGCGCCGGCTGCACCGGAGCGGGTGGTGCAGGCCGAGGGGCCGGGGCTGGTTGAGGCTGGGGTTGAGCATAAGTATAGCTTGGTGGGATCTGAGGGATAGGTTGTGGTTGAGGTTGCGCATACTGAGGATAGGGTATGATTGGAAGAGGTTGAGGGGGTGGAGGATGAGAGTGTATAAGGGGCTGGGGTTGGGGCTGAGGAGCGGGTTGCGAATAGTGATAACCAGATCCTGTATTAAACTGTGGTGCAGGCGCAGGTTGTGGTGGGTATTGAACAAACTGCGGTTGCGGTTGCGGATAAGGGTGAGGATGCGGGTGCGGATGCGGGTGCGGATGCTGGTGCGGGTACGCTGACGGAGGCGGGGGCGGTGGCGGCGGTGCGTGAGCCGGCGGCGGCGGCGGCGGCGGCGGCGGCGCTGAGGGGTAGTTGAACGACGGTGCGTGCGCCGCCGGTCGCGGCAGATGATATGGTGCTTCTGCCGCAATCGCGGCCACCATTGAGAATATTATAACCTATAAACAAATGAACAAACAACTGAAATAACATTCGCGTTGCAATGATTTGAATCCTGCTATAACCTATACCTACTCGTAATAATCTGTCAGCTAAAAACCATGTAAAATATTCTTAAATTTGCTTAATATTTATATTTAAATATTTACTTTATTCATAAAACAAAATAACCAATTGACGTTTAAACTATAGGCGGGATTTTTTATTGATCTCCGAGAAAAACTAGTCAAATATGTTTAACCTACATTAACATAGGCCTAAGTAAACACAATAAATAATTTCACTTTTGTCTGCTCGCTTGTACTCACCGCGCTCCTCATGGCTGTGCTGGCGTGGGCCCGTGTGTGCCGCTCCGAGGAGCACCTTGGCTTTATACCATCCACCACTACTCTGTGGGGAGTGACAAAATGAAATCTATGGACAGTCTGTATGCTAAACGATTACCTAAATTTTTAGTCAACTTGGGTACCCGGTACGTCAGCGAAGGACAGTGCAATAATAGTTATTTGTTTTACAAGGGGGCAAAGTTGTTGTTTAACCTCTCGTGCTAATATTAATACCCGAGCAAGCGAAAGATTCCAAAATTGAGCGTTGCGAGGATTTCAAGGTGGGTTAAACAAATTTTGCTACGGAGTGCATGTAACACAAAATTTTTCACCACACCAACACAAGGAAAATACTAACTGTAAAATATCAAACAAAATCAAAGCATATCGATTCGAAATGAATGTTATTAAATATTTATTATCCAAAATAATCATTTAAAAGTCAGTACTACCTGCCAACATAAGAAAACAACTCAAAATTTGCATTTGATTACTTTGCCCCACATGTGGATAAATTGCAACTTTCTCATCAGTTTTTGAACAATCAAGAGAACCTTTACCAGCTGGTGTGCTTAAAAATTATTAGACATGCACCTGCTTAAAGTGGGCCTATACAAGACGCTGTTACTTCTTATTACAGAAAAATTATCTAAGTATAAAATAAATAAATCAGTAACCGAAATGCAGAGGTGCATTTATTTTATTAAAACACTTAGCTTATGTCCGCGTCTACGCTGTATGATGATATTTGCGATGAAAACAATCCTGTCCTGAAATGTCCTGCCCTGCCCCGGAACTCAAACTATTTTCATACCAAATTTAATCTTAACCGGTTCAGCGGTTTAAGCGTGAACAGATAACATACCGACTTATATATTTTAGCAATTATAATATTAAAGTAGATTTGACAGAAGCTCCAACAAGTCCTTTGAATTGAGTTCCTGTGTTTGCAGTCGAATCAATTCCGTCAATTTATAACTTGCTCAATATCTATATAGGCAGACCGTAATATCTAGTCCTTCTTCAAAATTCGACCAATTAGTAAGTTTGTAATTGGTTTGTAACTTTACGAGTCTAATCTGCCTAAGACTTATTTCAAAACAAGAGTAGGTACCTACTCGTACCAGCTTACAAAAAGACATTTGGCAAGCTTATTGAGCGACTGATTAAGAACCCGGCTGAATGCCGTAAAAGGGACTCTTTACAAAATGTCTCAAAGCTAAGTTTAGTTATACATGCTGCCCGAGGTTGCAATGTTGACCAAGTTCTATGAATTTTACCTGACTGAGTGAGTATACCTATGTATTCATTCTTTATTATATTACATTCCTGTGTTCCACTTGAATGGTTTTTGAATTTATTGCTAGGTACCTATTGTATATTTCACGGATTTCACCAGAAGAACAAATGTAAGATATTGACTGCAGTTGCGGTTATAAATCATTATCGGAATTGTCGACATTCTTGTTGCATTGAATTGACACTTGATCAGTTTCAAGATCAAACCTCTTTCAACCATTACTTATTTCCATGATAATCCTAATGTTTTGATCAAACTGACCTGACCGTGTGTTGACTGACACTATGACCTTCAATGTTAATCATGAATCAATGCTTGTTCAGTGATTACCCAACAATCTAACATTAGTTTGATGAAAGAACGATCGTAGTACGACGGCGGTGGCCGGCGTGTCAATAGAGAACCGTCGCGAATACATGGTTTAGTGTGGTGGTGTGAGTTTTTGGCGTAATGAGCAGATCTCACAAATACACAAAAATGTGTCCTAGTATGAGTAGGTAGCCCAAATAGAGGTTGAAGTTACAAACAATGAGGTAACAGTGAAATTTGCCCGGTGACCGATGTCGCTTGCCGAGGGTCATAATTAGCACCTTCGTTTATCTACAAACGCGACTATTGAATATAATTTCGTAACGAGAATTTTGCATGTTTAATACAAATTTCTCTAAATGTATTTACATCTCTCACTCTTTTAAAACCATTGTATTAATATGTTAATAGGTACTTAAATATGACAGCGATTATATTTGGGTCAAATTATACAAACTTGACGTAGGTACCTATAGGAACGGTAAACGCCCTTAGCAAACAATGTTAAGTAACAGTACTGACTCAAGCAATTGGAACCCTAGGCTCCAAAGTGACGAGGACACTACAATTAAACTAGCCTTCGCCCGCATACGCGTACTTAGGTCTTTAAAAATTTTCAACCCAATTTTCACTTCACTTGGGGTTGAATTTCCAAAAATCATTTCCTAGGGAGCAATAAACAATAAGTATGAAATAGGTAAATAATCTTTATAAGGACTAAAATATTAAAGTAATTAAAATTATAAATACTTACAGGTATTTAAACGATAAACCATCAAGTCAATTACCACTGGTGCATATCCAGTGGCGTAACTATACCAACGGAGGTGAGTGATAAAATCATCGAATGGAGGCAATGGGGGCCTGTTCTCCCGCCTATGATTAAAATTAGGGCCTCTCTCAGGGACCAAGGCTAGTAGGGGCTCGTGGCATTTTGTCCACTTTGTCACCATATAATTACGCCACTGGTCTGGTTACAATGCTTGTTGTTTATTTTCTAATAGGGTAATCGCGGACGGGTGGCGGGGGCGCGCGGCCATGCGATGCTTGCAGGTCGGCCGCTCGTTGCTGCCTCTTGGCCACGATACGCTCGTGGGTCCGCTTCATTTCCAGGATCTCTTTCATTTCTTCTTTATCCTCATCCTACAATTAAATAAAGTAACATTGTAATTAATTGCACAAACTAGATACTTTTTATTCTGCCATAGTATTTGAGAACGTCGACAGTAATTTTAAAACATTCCTTAATACCTTAACCGCAGAGTGGGTGCTGATTTGAGTATTCTCTCTAGCATGGTTAGAAAAGTCGATGCGACCATGCTCTGCTGTGAATATAATGGTGTTAAGTGGCTCAAGACCTTTTGGTTGATCCTCAAGACCAGTGCTCGCTTGCCGCTGGCCATTGGCTGCGAGTAGGACATGAGCTGGCGGAGGCGCTGCGCCGGCGGCACGCCGCGCTCCACCACCAGCACGATGCGCGCCCACTGCCGCTGCCACTCGTTGCGTGTCTCCGCGATCTTCTGGTACGTGTTGCCCATCATGGCAATGAGCATGTTTACGAGTAAGATGGCCACTATAATCATGTATATTACGAAGAGGAGCTGAAAACCAATGTTTAAGCTTATAGTCTGTTCGATTTCTAAGATCAAGTTTGCCATAGATTTACTATGGCACACTTAATCTTAGAAAAGCGGAGTTACAACAAAAAGTAAGAACCGTCAAGTGGAATAACTGTCCACTTGACGGTACGAACGAT
Organism: Cydia splendana; assembly: GCF_910591565.1. Taxonomy (NCBI): domain Eukaryota; kingdom Metazoa; phylum Arthropoda; class Insecta; order Lepidoptera; family Tortricidae; genus Cydia; species Cydia splendana. The sequence goes on from NC_085987.1 coordinate 17,828,674, forward strand.
TTAGTCCTTCAACGCCACGCGAGTTGCCCTGCGTATTCATTGAAGAGGATAATTCGATAGACACTTTATAACGTTGTTAATTAAATTGTACTACAAACATTAGTCCCGTAGAAAGTGGTTCACTCTTGTCTAACTCAGGGTTCTCAGGCTCCATTCAAAATCTAGCAACTTACTTTAGCTTCTATCTCGTGGTCGGTGCGGTCAAATGCGCCATAATAGTCGGAGAAGGAGGTGAGCGACATGAGGAACATGGCCATGATGCTCTCCATGGGCGACGGCATCGGGTTAGATACCGAGTCGTCCACGCCCTCCGGCGTGTTCGGATTGTCGAACGACAGGAAGATTATGTAATATGCTGGAAATATTTACAATTCTTCATAGCATTGACACGCATAACTGACATAATATTTCGGTAGCTACTGGCTATTTTAAAGAGTAATCTTCGTAGGTACTCTTACACTCAGTGAAATATAAGTAGTTCATCAAGTTATCATTCATCATGGATAAATTCAAAAACAGTTAAATTGACAAATATACGTAGTAGTAAAAAATATTGCAATTTGATTTGTTAACCGGTGTTAATTTAATTTGCATTTATAAAATCAAATATCTAGCAGAAAACTAGCCGTTATGAGACGTACCTTGAGAAAAACCCATTACGAACACTAGATAAATGCAGACGAACCGCAGCAAGTCTCCCATCACCATTCTGTAAATCATCACCACGAACGGACCCACAGTCTTGAAACCTCTGCAAGAGAGAATACACCTTTTTTGGAATCTGTGTACCTACGATTTAAAAACGGAAATGGCAAAGAAATCAAAAATCGCGTGTGATTGCAATGTACCTTAAGTTTGAAGTTAAGAAATCATTACTACTTGCCAGACTTTTATGCTTTGATTTATGGTGCAAAAGATTGTAAATAATTATGAGACCTGCAGAAGAAAAGAAAGTAGGGTGCAGTGGTGAGCATAATGATGACGGCGAGGTGATCTTCCGCCTCGTCGGCGCACCACAGCCGCAGCGTCGGCAGCGCCACCATCAGCAAGCACGAGAACAGGAACATCACCCTGTACACACAAATCTGTTCACGCACACTTATATTTAACACCTACCGGTTCAGCGAGATGCAATGCTTGCAGTGCTGACAAGTTACTGTATACCACATTATTTAAAGGTTCTAGCGATTTTATGTATCATTATTGCTAAAAGATATATATATAGGTAGTTACAAAGTAGATAAGGATATATGGAGCCAGCTACAATACCAAAAAAAGTGGGCATGAAAAAAAAAACATTTTATTTATGTATAAATGCATACCTGGATGGCACAGTGCTCAAATTTTCAACAAACATTTTCAAACCGAGAAATCTTGCTTCTCGTAACGCCGCTCCGATGTAAGCCAGCGCTCCTAACCAAAGCAAAAGCTCTGCAGAAATTCTAACCTGCATACAATCAAATTGTATGAAAAAAACATCGTTATACTTATTCTTTTACAGATTTATATCAAAGTAAATGTATTAGGTATTTATTCTATTTTATATCCACTCTACAACTATTGTATGTTCTGCTTACTTTTGCTTGCCAAGAATCGAAACTCATCAGTCTGCACTCCTCTGTGAGCCCTTCCCACCAGTCTTCCATGTCGGTTTCCTTTGGTGGTTCAGTTGCTGTAATCAATTTACTAGTTAATGCATAGTCCAGTGGTTCTTCATATCCACTATTACCTACTCATATTCAATAAATCAACCTACGTTTGTCCTTCTCCTTGGTATGGCTTTTAAAACGAGCACATGGTCCACTGCCGGATTTAGTTTCATTTAATATCTCCACGGCGCCCGGGTCTATATCACTGGGATTTATCGTTGATGTGCAGTTTTCTGAAAAACAATACATAGAGCCTGCAAATGAATATATTATGTAGTACGAGTATCACTACAAATTTATATTAAATAAATAAATTAATCTGACCAGGGCGTCTTTATATAGGCTGTGGACAAATCATAGAAATAGTAAGCAAAAATGACAGGTCTGTGGGACAAATATGATTAAGGTGCAGTTTTTGTATTTGTATTTGAAAAAAAAAGATCATCGTAACATCATAAAATGGCGAACACGTATATTAATTCGATGAAACAACATTTCATAAATGAAGCAGTTTCATTACTCCAGACCAGCCAGAGGCTAAAGTCACCCTTTTGAAGTACGAAGTAAGTAATTTGTATTTCTCTTACCCGCATCGGTAACAATTTCGGTATCATTATTAGCAGTAGTATTAAGCGTGGTCGTGTTGAGTGCGATGTGGTCGGGCGGCGGGCCGGGGCGCAGCGTGAAGCACACCAGGCTGACGAGGAAGTAGCACGAGAACAGGATAAACTGGCGGTAAAACCGGAACTTCACGAACGTGTTCCACTTCGTCTTCAGCAGGTCGATCAACATGCCTTCCAGCAGCTCCAGATGCTCGTCTTTCTCCTGAGGACCAAGAGATGACAATACTACATCTAAGTCAGTAGTAAATCCAACGTTCATTTTCATATTTATTGTTTGTCTTAAATATAAAATACTTTTTACTTATAGTACACAGTATACAACATAAGTAGTACAGTACTTCTTGCATACTTATGCTTCACGTATGTATGTACCTACTTAATGTACATATCTAATACCTTTAAACGAGCAATTCTTGTTTATTTATTTATATATTTATATATATTTCGGGGATCTCGGAAACGGCTCTAACGATTTCGATGAAATTTGCTATATGGCGGTTTTCGGGGGCGAAAAATCGATCTAGCTAGGTCTTATCTCTGGGAAAATGCGCATTTTTGAGTTTTTATATGTTTTCCGAGCAAAGTTCGGTCTCCCAGATATTTTACATATAAAATGAAAAGCTGGAACAAAATTGTTTATATCTCGAGACTATGATTACGAGTATATCATGTGTAAACTGTAAACTTACCCCGAAAACAACCAAGTTAAGAGCGGAGTCTTTATTGATCAGGCCGGTCTCCGTGTCGATGGTGTCGGCGCCGCCGAGCGGGTAGGCGGCGCACGTGGTGGCGCCGATCTGCCAGTAGATCTCGCGCTCGATGTTGAGGATGTGGAAGAACAGCTCCGTGCGCGCCAGCTTAGCGGCCAGCGTCAGCGGCGTCAGGTTCTGCACGTTGCGTATTTGCAGCGATGCGCCCACCTCGTACGCCATGTCGAAGGTACTCTGTCAATCACAACAGTAGCTAAGTACTTGTAGAATTTAGACACCAAGTGAATGTACGAGTACCTACTTCTAGTTTTCCCTATAAACCCATCGAATTTTAGAACTTGATTAGATGGATGTCTTCTCTAACTTAATTGTCGTTCAATGTTCTTATAGCCTCACTGTTTAAAAAATTAGGCTACATCCAGTGATGTTTTAATGGTTATAAGGATGTTGTGTCACTGTCGATATCTTTAATTTAGAGCTTGATGATCTTTAAATTATAGCATAAATACTTATTTATAAACATTTGGTTCGGAGGAACATAATTTTGTATAAGTGTAAGAAGTATACTTATTATGTATACCTATTGTTGTTGGGACCAAGCGCCAATCACTGTGAATCAAATATTAATAAATAACGGTAGTGACGGTAGGTGTAAGTGTTGACACAACAGCAGCGCACTGGAATGTACAACTGACCAACTTCTGGTAGATGACGAGCATGTGCAGCACGGTGTTGCCGTTGGTGTCCTGCAGGTCGGGGTTGGCGCCGCGCGCCAGGATCAGCCGGTAACACTCCTCCTGCCCCAGGCACGCCGCGAAGCTCAGCGGGTACTCGCCCCAGTACACGTATCTAACGCATTACCATGTTTACAAGTTAATATGTGTAATTATTTGGCAAATGAGTTCTCAGCAGCCATGTACACGTATATGTACAAACATGGATAGTGGCCAAAATACCCTGATCAAATTGTTAATTGTTATGGTGTCAAGCATGGGTACCTACTTATGACACACAATCGTTAGTCAAATCTTACACGTTCTTGCCATAAATAGTGGAGATCGTACGCAATCTACTCGAGTATTTTATTCACTTACTTACTTATATGCCGCGATTTTTTTTTAACCATGATTACCTGTGTTTAAGTTTTTGCGTTAAGGTAGAGCCACCCTTAAGGCTCATTTAGACGGCGCGCGAACTCGTATACGATTTTAGTTACATTGCGGATTGCGGACCAATGAGGTTACATCAACTCAGCTGCTGCTGGTAAGTGAGCTTGTTTAAAATTCGAAATTCAAATTTGTAGCGTTAATTGTTTAAAATTCGAATAGAAATTGTAAAGTTACCTTGCAGACCTCGCATCTAAATATATTTGGTCATGATATTTTGGGTTTTATCCACCAGTACTAGAGTTCACTTTTATTAGCGATTTTATCAAGATGTACCTAGCTTTATTGAATTATATTTGAGTGATATAAAGTTAGAATGTAACTGTGAGATCCTCGTATTTCAACCCGTACAAGATTAGAACCTTTTTCATGTAATGTCATTGAGTTATTCTTTATTGATTTAAATGCCAAAATGAGTGGCCATCTAAACCTTACGGTCACGTGATCGCCTTACGCTGTCTCGAGTTTATCATTTTTTCCCCACCTCAAAAAGTGCCCAGCGCCGCTAAAGAAGTTTTCACTTCAAAAATGTGTTAAGCTTCCAAAAAATTCTACGTGAGTCTACAAACATTTTAAAGGATAGTTACTCCATATAAAAAAATTACTGTCACGGCCATCATTCGAGGTGAGGGGTATGTAGATAGAGGCGTAGTTAATAAGGAAACGTTTAAGAGTCTCGCTAAACCGCTTTCATAAGATGAGTGAGCCACGCTGATCCTCACCCATCGTAGTTAGTGTTGTACTGCACGTTCACCCACTCGTGGTCTTGCGAGTCGGAGCGCGAGGCCTTCTGATCCTCGGGACACATGAAGTTGCCGTAGCAGCGTTCGTGGTAGTCGGCGCCGGCGTCCAGGAAGAACTTCACCATCGTCGGATCCTCGTTCGTGATCGTCATGTGGAGCACGCTCTCACCTATGGATATTTAAAAGTTAATTAACATACTTACAAACACATTTTAACCTTAAATAAATTGAGCATTTTACAACGAAAAGGAAACTCAATCAATAACATTTCAAAGTATAGTCGAAACTCAAAACGCACAATATGTTAACAAGTTTCAAGTCACCTGCAATCAATTCAAGCCTTTAACTTAGGTGCCTACTCGTAACTATAATTTGGTAGAGTCAGACCAAGCCAAGTCCAAGTAAGATACATATTACTTACTTTGATTGAAAACCGTGCTAGAACTCTTGCCAAGTGAGAGGAAGTTATTAGTAAAGGGTTGTTTAATTTACTGCGGCATTTATCAGGCGCTCTATCAAATGAGGGCTTTGGCGTAGAGAGCTCGCCGCGGCTAGTAGCGACGAAGGGCAAAAATGCCGCAGTGTTTATTTTAATTACATTATTTTCTTAATTGCATTATTACTTAATGCCGTACGTAATTTTTCTAAATAAATAATATGTTATATGCATAAGTATAATTGCAGTTATGCTACTTATAGTAAAAACTTATAAGTAAGTATTGTTTATTTAGAAATATTTAACCAGTTTAATCAAAGGTGCTTTAACTGTTTTATTAGTTTTTGGAACTTTGATTTATCGAAATAATCAAATAATATATGGCACTTAAAGTGAGTTTTGATTTTCTCGATGTTTACAAGAGGAATCTCAATCTGCACGTATCTGAATTAATGAATTAATTGCATTTTTGTATTATTTTTCTGTGTTTCATTAATGGAGTGGAAAAAATGAAGTTATATTTTTTTATCAAGCAGAAACGTCTGCGAGCGATACTACAAATTTGTATGATAATTTCCAAATTTCAAATTTTTCAATTTTTCCTATAATATAAAAAAATATAATTAGGTAGGTACATAATGTACATATGTATGCTGGTGGGTGTACGAGTAGGTACATGTATGCTGATCTGAAAGTAAAGATTTTTGTATTTAATTTTCTAATTTATCTGATGTTATGTAACCATAGTACCCGTCGCTCATGTAGACGTCGTTGATGAGCTTGGGGTAGAAGCGCAGCAGGCGCTTGGCTAGGTCGGCCAGCAGCGACGTGGCGTTCAGCAGGCACAGGTGCAGGATAGTCTCGCCCACGGCGCCACGCTCCTACAAGACGGCAACACTAATCTCACCATAGTACTCGTCGCTCATGTAGACGTCGTTGATGAGCTTGGGGTAGAAGCGCAGCAGGCGCTTGGCAAGGTCGGCCAGCAGCGACGTGGCGTTCAGCAGGCACAGGTGCAGGATCGTCTCGCCCACGGCGCCACGCTCCTACAACACGGCAACACTAATCTCACCATAGTACTCGTCGCTCATATAGACGTCGTTGATGAGCTTGGGGTAGAAGCGCAGCAGGCGCTTGGCCAGGTCGGCCAGCAGCGACGTGGCGTTCAGCAGGCACAGGTGCAGGATCGTCTCGCCCACGGCGCCACGCTCCTACAACATAGCAACACTAATCTCACCATAGTACTCGTCGCGCATGTAGACGTCGTTGATGAGCTTGGGGTAGAAGCGCAGCAGGCGCTTGGCCAGGTCGGCCAGCAGCGACGTGGCGTTCAGCAGGCACAGGTGCAGGATCGTCTCGCCCACGGCGCCACGCTCCTACAACACGGCAAGACTAATCTCACCATAGTACTCGTCGCTCATGTAGACGTCGTTGATGAGCTTGGGGTAGAAGCGCAGCAGGCGCTTGGCCAGGTCGGCCAGCAGTGACGTGGCGTTCAGCAAGCACAAGTGCAGGATTGTCTCGCCCACGGCGCCACGCTCCTACAACACGGCAACACTAATCTCACCATAGTACTCGTCGCTCATGTAGACGTCGTTGATGAGCTTGGGGTAGAAGCGCAGCAGGCGCTTGGCTAGGTCGGCCAGCAGTGACGTGGCGTTCAGCAGGCACAGGTGCAGGATCGTCTCGCCCACGGCGCCACGCTCCTACAACACGGCAACACTACCTACTACATTATATTCTAAACTAAATCACCGAAAATGTATTTAATCTAATAGGTACTGTCAAGTGTAAAAATATGGGTGCACACATCATACTCAAAAATATGTCCCATAGCTCTTATGTCAGCGAATTAAGTACTATGGGACATATTTTTTAGAAGTTATATGCACCCATATTTAATTTTACACTTGACTAACACACGCTTTCGTCATACATTGAGATCTGAACTAAATAATCGTGATACCTATACTTGCGTCTTCAGTTATTGACCAAAAATATTGTCGTAACTAAGTATAATCGGAAGAAAGCTAAATACTTGAAGGTCCCTATTATATAAATTCTTGCGCGATCCCTTTATTGGCTTTGATAGCATAGCGGTAAGGCGTGTGAGTGTGAGGTCGCGGTCGCGGATTTGAAAACCGACACGTAGCGCGACTTTCCTTTCATGACAAAATATCATGAAAACATCATAGGTACTGAATTCGGACTAATCCAAATAAGGTCTAATTTCCCTGAATTAGATGGTTTGGTTCCTTAGTGCCTGTGCCAATTCCTTAGGTTGCCCAACGGACCTCGGGCTTGTGACCCGTATCAAAAAGCCGGAGGTAAGAAGATGACCAGCCAGGAACTGACCTTGAGGTCCCAGCAGAGCTCGCGGTAGTTGGAGGGGTTGGCGTCGTACTCCTCTTGCGTGACGTGCGGCCAGTCCTTCTCGATGTCGAACTCCTCGTCCGGGTTCTCCATGCCGCGCAGCGGCGGGAGCTGCCACTCACACACAAATTACTCTAGTAAATTTATGCTTTTTGATCTGTTGGGACCTTAGAGGATATAACCAACGGAGACGCCATGTCTAAAATTTTTGGTACAAAATAATCTGCCGTTTTTTGCGGGGGAGGGGCACATCAAATGTATAGGTACGTCATGTCAGATAAACGTCAGTCCATACATTTGGTTGACATGTGCTTGACCATTGGCCGCCTATTTGCGACAGAGGGGAACGCCTGTTAATGGCGGTTCCATTGTTAATTACTCCGAGGTTGGGACCTACCGCGAACATCTTCCATTTATCGTTCCTTTGTCTATTTACTTCTCTAATCTCTACAGCTCTGCATGCTCGAGTGGTAGAGTTAGACCAAGATAAGTCTGCTACGATTTTGATAGCACACACAGTGCAATGGTGCAAGTGTTATTTATATATACCTTCGGCATGATTTTATAGAAGTTTGATGTTTAAAATAACACTTGCCCTGCGTGTGCTATCAAAATCGCTGCACACTTTTCTTGGTCTAACTCTAGAAAGATAAAAAGATGATCAAACATTCAAAGGTTGTAAATGAAATGTTTTTATTTATTCAGGCGATCCAAAAGTCAGGAAAAGCTTTCCAATTCAATTACACTACAACTTTTAGGCATTCGTTCGATATCGTGTATTAATTGAATTTAATAGATTCAATATTAAGCAAAACCATTTACATAAGTCTTTTTTCATTACTCCCGTTTAGGGTTGCCATATGGAAGAATTAAAAGTCCTGATAAAAATCCGGACATCACCCTAAAAATCCGGACATTTCTTGTAGCGGAGATTTGGCGTAACTTGAATGACGCCCCGGCGGCGCGCTGCTCTCTGCGGTGTACTGTATCGTGGATCTACTTATCCCTTTCCCTTCGCCCGATCCCGTAGCCCCCTCCCCGGGCGCGCATTTTATTTTTATAAGGTCATTCCTAAAAATCCGGACACATGCCAAGTCCGGCCGCAATCCGGACAAAAGGTCAAAAATCCGGACATGTCCGGACAAACCCGGACGTATGGCAACCTTACTCCCGTTTCACATTATCCAGTAACGAAGCCAACGTATTCTGTGCTGACGAAGCTGACAACAAATGAGATATATTAAGTACCTGTAACTTAAGTGAATTATGTATGTACTTATGTTTGCTACACCCTTTTCAGGGTCCATGTGATACCATAAGAAATGTAAATACCACCTAAAATGTACCATGGAAGCAAGAAATAAATGAATACTGAATACTGAATACTAGCCAAAATGCCAATCATCTGAGCTACGACAACGAAACGCTTTCTGTCTCTCTGCCACTCTTACATATTAGTGCAATAGAGAGACAGCGTTTCGTTGTCGTAGCGCAAACGGTACCCAGCCATTTGAAAACCAGTATTAATTTGCAATTAGTTGCGCGGGAATTCAGCATATGGTAAACAATTGAATGAGTTTTCCAATGGCGGTTATACGTAATCAGATTATGGGGCAGTGTACCTAATATTATTCATAAACATCTGTCACGTCTCACAAGCCGTTGATAGTCGTTTGTCCCTGTCTGTCATTTAAGATTTATAATTGTCAGAAGAAGGAGATAAAATTTTACAGACGTTAGCTACTCGTAAGTTGCTTAATTTTTTGACTGTCCTGTAAGTAGGTATGTAAATAGTAAACCCACCAGCTTGTGCCTGGGCCGCTCCTTGTTGCGCAGCAGCACGACGTGCGAGACGGGGATGTAGCGGCCCCTGCCCTTGTTGTAGAGAAAGGGCTCCACCTTAGTCTTGATGGCGTGGTCGATCTCCGCGTACTGCTTGTTCTGCACGGCGCGCTTCATCATGTCCACCAGCAGCCCTCCACCTGAAGCCATATTTATTTATTATGACAATCGATGGCTAGTTAGTTTACATCAAACAAAAAAGGTCGATTTGCAAACCTCCCTCCGCGTTCCTCCAAATGCAAAGGTACCCATTATGCTCGCCGCGTTAAACCTTTAGATCACGAACAGTACCGTCTTTACCATAAGGGCACACGGGGCCTGTGCCCAGGGCCCCCATCCTCAAGGGGTCCCGAAGGACAGACAGTTACTGTATATTTGATTAGTGATTACCCATAATAAATAGAAGATCATAGTAGAAATTAGTTTAATTCGCTTTCTTTACTTTCCAAAAGGGCCCCAAATTCTTATGTGCCCAAGGGCCCCAGCATAGCCTAAGACGGCCCTGATCACGAACCCGGAGCGAGATAAGAGAGTTTTAACATCAATAACTTACAAAGAAAACTGTACTCACCCTTAACGTCAACCAACTTATATATTTTCTGGGTACAAGTACCGGCTTGTTTCTTGACACCACTTGTTACATTACTTTCTGTATTACCCATGTTGATCTATGTAGCGAAATCACTGATCCAAATATACACTAACAATAACTACTAAAATCAGTTTGAACCGTTAATTTCCCTCTTGAAGGGGAGGGCGCACAAGAACCTACAGTTTATGCGAGCATTAATCGACAAAGCTTACTTCGTTGCCATAACAATACCCTTCAGTAGAATTTGTTTTTATGCTATCAACTAACTACCTAACTTTTGTTATCTATCGGTGTTATTTATACAAGCTTTTATTTAACTTGCAATGTTTGTTTGTAATATGTTGGTGCGGGTCAAATCTTGCAAGTTAAATTAGACCCACTTCAATTAGATTAAGCTGAAACTTCACATACATACAATGTAAGTTGGGTGACAACCGACCCGCCCATATAACCATTCCAGTCGCAGAATCACAAAGTGGTAACTAAATGTCAGATGTGTCGTAACAGAGTCCACACAATGTGTCTAGAATTGTTTCGAAACAAAGTGTCGTCGCCGTGTCTACACTTTTCCGTAACAAGGTGTCGACACATTTGTGTGCACTTTGCGTGCGGTTTGCGACTAAATCTGACAGCAAATTTGTGACAGCAAATGTCAATATAAAATACCTCTTGAAAACCAAGGTTTGTCAAACTACTATTAGTGTCTCGTGTGCTCGTAATTCTAGTAAGTCATCATGGGCAATGCAAATGATAATAATCGACCGAAACCATATAAACACCCAACACCCGTCAACCTTTTACAGAAAAGTTTTTAAAGAAATTCAATAAGCTACTTAGGTCAGGCAACGAATGCTCCAAAAGTTGTAGAGGGAAATGCTCGGAACACAATTTTTGACTCCGTAACTCGGTTTGACAAGTTAGGAGGTGAACATATCAAAAGTCCCCGGCCGTAGCCCTTGAGCGGGGGGGAGAGAGGGGGCTTTGAAGGTCCCATTTTCCCGTTTTTCGATTATATCTCGGAAACTATGCATCGCAGCGACATGGCCACTTATACAAAATGAAAGTTAATTTAATTTGTTACAAGTTTATTCAGTCAATTTTTTCGATATGTTGAATAGTTTTTGAGATATCCGCTCTTGAAAGTTTATTTAGGGCTCTCAATTTTATCTTTTTATATCTATATCAGTGAAGGTGCTAGGCCGTGTTTGGTATCGTTTTCGTATAAATCTGGGGTGCTGAATCCATTTAAGATATCACATTGACACCATTCCACAAAATAAAAATAAATCTTTTTAGGGTTCCGTACCTCAAAAGGAAAAAACAGAACCCTTATAGGATCACTCGTGCGTCTGTATGTATGTCCGTCTGAATACACAAAATAGTTCTTTACCTATAGATGACAGGAAAACCTATTAGAAATGTGCAGTCAAGCGCGAGTCGGACTTAATGTACGGAACTCTTAATACGCGAGTCCGACTCGCACTTGGCCGGTTTTTTTGAAACTCTTCTTGACGCTTAACCGCTGAACCGATTTCGTTGAAATTTGGTATAGAAATAGTTTGCGTCCCGGAACAGGACATAGGATAGATCTTATAACCAAAATCATCTTTTGAAGGTGTGAAAAGTGGCGTGGAAATTTGTACGGGAAATCAATAACCGCTGAACCGATTTATATGAAATTTGGGATGGTCTACATCTTTGATTTAGTTAAAAATGATGAAAAAACATGACTTCAAACCTAAACTTAAACAGTATTAACTTCAAGAAGTCAATTCTGAATTCCCCCCTACACCTCATTTCACAACTTTAAAGGATGATTTTTGAGATAACTCATTATATCCTGTCTCGGGACTCAAAATATATGTGTACCAAATTTAAATTAAAACTGTTCAGCAGTTTAAGCGTGAAGAGGAGTTTAAAAGAAAGTATTTTAATAAGTTTATATGTTTTTATTTCGGAATGGTGTCAATGTGATACCTTAACTAAATTTGGTACTGCGAATTTATACGAAAACGATACCAAACATGGCCTCGTAGCTTTACTGTTGTAGAAGTCAAAATAAAATTGAGAGCCCTAAATTCTTATTACTTGGCCAAACTTGTGTAGAAGGAAAAGGTAAAATAAAAGTCTTCGGCAGGAATATAAGACACAAATATATTTTTTTTTTGCGTTACTATTTCATTCATCAAATATAAACATACCTTGATTATACTATTCTAGTGAGATCCTCATAGATAAACAAAAACATTTACTTAAAAAATTACAAGGTCGAAATGTCACGGAACTTGTGAGAGTAATATGTGAAAAATAAAACATCAAACATCAACATTTATTCAGCAAATAGGCCACAAGGGCACTTTTACACGTCATCATTGAATTTACATACAAGCAAAAATAATAACATCAACAATTTTATAAAATAAAACTAACAATTCAATCTAACTTATTACAATTACTAAGAGATGTATTTGGTCTCTTAATGTCGAATTACATAAAAAATACAGATACAAAACACAAAAAAAATCTAAAACTTTTATGCCAAAAAAAATCTGGACACAATTTAAGAATCACCCAATTGCGTCGAGGAATCATCTGTATTTTTGCTTGTTTCATTACCTCCTCGCTTCTTTTTTGTCCTTTGTATTCTTTAGCAATTTGTTAGATCTGAAAATAAAGATAACTTGCGTCGTCACGGATGTCGATTTATAGGTTTTAGGGAGTGCAGAATTCGAAAACGATGATCATTTTATAATCCAAGATGGCGGCTACGTATTTTGTCATAAAAGTGGAATCCAAAATAGTCGTCATTTTCGAAATCTGCGCCCCCTAAAACCTATAAAACGACATCCATGACGACTTTTATGACATAGTGCATGGCCGCCATCTTGGAATCCAAAATAGTCATCATTTTCGAAATCTGCGCCCCCTAAAACCTATAAAACGATATCCATGACGACTTTTATGACATAGTGCGTTGCCGCCATTTTTAAATTGAAAATGTTATCATTTTCGAAATCTGCGCCCCCCAAAACCTATAAAACGACATACATGACGACTTTTATGACATAGTGCATGGCCGCCATCTTGGAATCCAAAATGGTCATCATTTTCGAAATCTGCGCCCCCTAAAACCTATAAAACGACACCCATCTCGACTTTTATGACAAAGTGTTTTGCTACCATCTGCATGCAAGACATTTCTATTATTTTTACGTACAAAAATGGCCCCCTGTCAACTTTCAATCGAGATTTAATCGATAATTTATTCGATTAATATTCAGATTAATTCAATTTCAATCTATGTTAGGTCGACTAAGCTAATCGCGATTAAAATTTGAGAATTAACTTTTTTTATTCCATTAATTAGTCGAATAAACAGTTAATCGATTAATGCCCATCTCTGACCACGGCATTTTTACACTTTGAGAATATCTGAAAACAAATCAACACAAGGAGCCATTTTGCAAATCCAGTAACATACCAGTAACTTTGTTATTACTTTTGACAGCGCGTGTCATGTGTCAACACAGAGTCGACACAAAGTCGAAACATTGCAACTACTTTGTGACTGCAATATTTCTCAGCCTTAAACCATATTTATACATCATAATTAACACGTTTCGTAGTATGTAAAGCGTTATTTCTGTTATTTAAGTATAGTATACGCATCGAAGTACTAAAAATGCTTCAAATAATATAGTTATGAACACAGGCACTGAGAAGTAAACAATTTCATTTCCGGCTAAACTAAAACAATGTGGTGGCGCGTTGATTATATTACACTTAGTTTATCAAATCACTCGAGCAGTTTAATTCCCCATAATAATTTAAGTCCTATTGTAATATAAATGCAAACAATATATAATTACGTCTTGTAATCCGTTTTAGAGATGGCGTATTAATGTCACTTATTTTTATTTAAGTATTTTTCCATCTGACAGTTTCCATTTGACAGGAACAAAATGAACGAATGAACGAATGATTTTGGCATAAAGTAGTCGCAAACCCGAAACAATGTGTGCACACGGCGACCACACTTTATGTCACTTTGTGTCATGTGTCGACCCTTCCCCATTTCTGGTAACTGTGTCGACACGGCGACGACTCTGCGACTGGAATTGTGACCGAAACAGACGGTGTCGACACAAGATGTGTCAACACCGCGTCGTAACGGCGACTGGAAATGGTCGCGATCTGATGATGGACATAAGAGGAGTGCAGTTTTGTTTGAAATTGTTAGATTTGTCTCGGTGAGTACCTATCAGTTACCTGTTTAAAGAAAACTACAGTCAGTCAGCGATAGAAGCTTCTATCAAAAATGAATGTTTTCACAAAAAAACTAAGTATACATACTTATGCCTACATACGTTTATTGTGCCTACTAAAAAGTGTGTGTACACAAAGCTCCAAAAGTACTTACCCACTTTATGAATGAATCCATTTATAAAGAGGGTATGCCCTTTTGCAGCTGTGTGCTGTGTGTACATATATACGAAGGCCCGTAGCTATGAACTCTTAAACTAAATGAAGAAGATGGAAACGATTCTTATGGCTCCTGCTCGCGTGTAAACAACAAGAAACAGGCATGCACTTCGCTCTAGAAGTGAGTAAATTATAAATTTATAATTTATAACACACAAAAATACGAAGAAAAAGGCATGGTTCTCGGGGTATTTATTCAGATTTATAAATATATAAATAAATATTTTTATGGTTTTCGAATGATAAGGTAAAATACTTCCACCAAACTTAGTATAGAAGCTCCGAAAAACAGTCCAATGACACCTCCCACGGATACTGAAATGAATACAGAAGAATTATTTATTTATTTTACAAGGAGGCAAAGTTGTTGTTTAAAAACTACTCGTTCTACAATTATATATTAGCATGGGTATCAAAATAGTTACTTGAACAGGCTAAGATTCCAAAATTGAACCACGAGCGTAATCAGCGGTTCAAAGATTAGAATCTTGAGCGTTGCGAGCGTTTCAAGACACGAGGATTAAACAAACTTTGCTACCTAGTGAAACACAAAATTTAACACGGCTATTACCGAGTTACATATCTTAAAAATCCTATGAAATCAAAATAATGTATCTACAGAGATCGCTTTTAAGAAACAGTCTCAACTGACTTGATGACTTTTGAAGTAGGTAATTAAGTAAAAGTAACCATCAGTAACCAATACACAGAAACAATACAGTTTTATTTAGAGCCCCTATTTGACTCTGTGGCGTTCCATGGCAACAGTGGCAGTGCCCTTACAACAGTTTGTGTTGTAGCTTACTTGAGTCCATTACCAAATCAATACGAACTTTAAGGCATATTAAATTTATAATTATGTTACTATTTACATGAATTTCATCTGAATTCATTCTGAAATACATACAAGTAAGTACACGTGGCTTCCACACTCTGTGACTACAAAGCCTATGCAGAGCTTGGTCTGACTCAAGCCGCCCTCACCGACTAGATCCAGACTGGAGCGCACCAGGTGCCGCTCGTAGCGCAAGTGCGGCAGAGACGACATCCGGATGTTGACCTTCGTTCCCTCTTCCCTGTCCTCGCTCACCCATTTCCTAATCAGACGAAATACCTATTGTCAACGAATGAATCAATTTTAACTTAATATTTATAGACTTTGGTAAGATAAAATATATATGCTCAGGTGTTCAGTTGCGGTGCGTCACGTCTGGATAAAACCGGAGTAATCAATAAGAGTTAAAGCACCCATATAAAAATAAGGAGTGACTGCTTAATTACTAATTAACTACTACAGTTTTCTCTACTCTAAAAAGTTTGATTTTCCTTGTTGTTGTGTCTTATTGAATTTTAATTTTATATCCATATTATAAATACTCTAACTTAAGAAGAAACATTCTTACTAGTATATGTATAAACGAAATAGTTAATCAGCAGAATTTATGGTTGATCAGCAGGGAAAATCTTAGGTTGGCATAACGTTTGCATAATGTTTAACAAATCGTCAGTTTTTTTGATGACGGAGTTATAGTCACGAGACACGACCAGTCATCACTGTGATCAGCTAATCGCGTAGGTACGAATGTTATTATTTGGTTTTAGTAGCTATCATTGCATCAAGCCATAGAATCCCTAACCGCTAATCCCTACTAACGCTCTTGTCTGCCCTTCCTAGAGTATTTTTGCGAAGACGAAAGCCCAAAATGAATCATTAAAATGTGACGTTCTCAATTAAAAGATTGTCGTTTATTTATAAGATCCAATTCAGATTTTATCCTTATACTCATTGATTCTTATTCACAACCGACAATGTATCTATATAGTCTTTCAATTTGTAGCTGGCTCCGAGCGGCTAATCCTTTGTCTATTGTAAACCCGCTCGTGCTACCACCTGCATAAAAAATCGTTCAGTCACTTTAACCATGCTTTAACCGGTTATTGAATTACAACTCCTATGGCAATTGCAATAAGATTCAAAATGAACTAATGGAAAAATATTTTGCTTGATACCATATGGTATTTTCAGGGTCAGAAAAAGTGGGTTTGGAGCACGATCCAGAAATTAACCTGTATAGGTATAGAAAAAATATTGTCCTTTTAATAATAGATAACCCTTAGTGTAGGGCAAATGACCCATTTTTGCTTCCGACGTGTCGGAACCCGGTGTTGCTCGAAGCATTTTTGACATGTAGGTATGTATCTGGTGAAAAAGGGAAAAAGATAATATTTGACTGTTATGCAACATTTGTCAAAATAAAACTCCTGTCAAACGTGTAAAATGAGCGAAATAATCAAAATATTTGGTAACTTTGTCAAAATGATTAAACGAGATACTATTTTCCTGGTGTAGCAGCAGTAGGGATACAACGAGGAAAAAGCTATACGGGCAGCGACCTCGTATGGCAGATGCGCGGCTCCTTGCTGGGGCCATTCCAACATGGTGCCTTCGCCTTGCCGGCATCAACCGTCGCCAACTTCTTGCACTCCGTACCCTTATACAAAATTAAACTTGGGTACCACAATTACAATCTCACGGTAGGATGGAGGAAATGAAAAGCTGGTTTTTCGGATTCGAGTACCTGGATTACTTCTGGGCGATTCTATTATCGTTTATAATGGAAAGAATCTGCTGCTTGCAAGAACAATTTACCAGAGACTATATAGTGCTCCCAGACCCACCGACAAATGACGACGACTCATATCATTCAATAAACTTAGAAGAATTCTCAGATAGAGAGTAAGTGCCCAACTAGCAAAATAGTCGTATAAGAATTGATTTACTCAGCCTGTAATCGTATAACAGCCGAGTTACGGTTGTTGAAGCACCAATATATCGTATAATAGCGGTTAACTCGACTATTTAGCAATTTTCGCTAATTAGTGCTATAATCATGTCGTATAAACGTTTATAGCACTATCTTTTAGCACTTTTATTCCACCTTTTAATAAATGCTGAGTTAGCGCTACTAAATCACTTTTATTCAGCATAATTGTTCTATTAAAATCATATAACAGCTATAGATTAGCTAATTGTCTGAATAAGGCGCTTTAATACAACTGTTACTTAACTCTCTTCTCTGTTGCTATAAAAGCCTATTAAAAGCAATCAAATAACCATTTGGAAACAATGCTGCTGTAACAGCGCGCTTATATCATAAATCGGGTAATGGAGTTCAAACCGCTGTTATAGGAGCTGAAGTGTATTTACAGGTTTTATTCAAAATGTATTCAGCTTAGAGTACTTTTAAAGAGTTTTGAACTACATTAACATCACAAGTCAGCCATGTTGACGTTTCAATATAGTCCGGTGGCCAACTGCATGAAACCCTACCTGACAAAAAAATAGAATAATCCTACTCTGTAGGGGTAGCTGACTTTTAGTAGCATCAACTGTTCTTGGTCGGCCGCGGCTTAATTTGGAAAATTTTGCGCTAATGGCAAAATTGTGGCACAAAAATTCATAAAAAAAAAACCCATCGTATAATAGAATGAAACTTGCATGGTAGGATAGCTGCCTTTGAGGACAGCAAAACAAAACTGGTCAGCTACATCCTGTGTTGGCAGGTTCTTGTGTCCGACCGAATTTGTGGTACCACGTGACAGCTACAATTTACCTCATCGAAAAATAGAATCAAAACAACTGATTGTAATACCTACATTAAATTTGTTGACATATGTCTTGGTCGGCCTCACCTTAGCCTGACAGCGTTTTCAGTCCGTCCGCATTAAAAAAAAAGTCAATGGCAGCTATCCTACCATACAAGTGACATTCTATTTTTCGATGAGGTAAATTGTAGCTCACTTGGTACCACAAATTCGGTCGGACACAGGAACCTGCCAACACAGGATGCAGCTGACCACTTTTGTTTTTTTTGATGAATATTTGTACCACTTTTTTGCCATTTGCGCAAAATTTGCCAAGTTAAGCCACGGCCGACCAAGAGCAGTTGAAGCTGCTAAAAGTCAGCTACCCCTACAGAGTAGGATTTTTCAATTTTTTTATCAGGTAGGGTTTCATGCAGTCGGCCATCGGACTATAAATCCATAAACATGGCGACATCATGTGCTATAAGTGTAGCAGTAAACGCAGTTACTCGACTTATAGTCGAATTAATGAGATATAACAGAAACTAGATCGTGTAAGCAAATTTTTACTTATTTTTATTAATATTTTTTATTGATATTTAAGAAAATAGGCGGCCCATGAATATATATGAACCAGTGCCTTTGGTTTTATCAATAAAGTATTTTTCGCGCTGGGTTTTACTGTATTACGTGTACTTACAGACAGTAAAAACTTATGTACACAATCACGGTAAAAATAAATGTCATGGATGACAGCAGTAAAAAATACTTAAGTACCTTTTTGTTTTATTAGACACGCGAAGACGATTAGGCCTCAAACTTAATCAAATAATTGAAATATAATCGCTTACCTGAGATCGTTTTTAGCACATATTAGTTGAATAAAAGCATTTACTGCACTCTTACACATTTAAAATGCCGAGTAAAAGCAATCCGGCTACCTTTACGAAACATTTTTGCTGAGAAAAAGCAGTGCGGCTGCTTTTATAGAACACTTTTACTGAGTAATAGTAAATTGCTAATGTTTATAGAACAAATAGTCGAGTAAAAGCACTATCGTTGCTATTAAACCACTAGAAGTGCTTTTATCCACTTTTACTCAACTCTTACAGCATCGATTTGCTTCTTATACAGCGCTTACTCGATTTTTATAACACTTTTAGTCTGTATAAGTGCGCCTTTTCGCGTTGAGTAAACGCTTACAGGACTTTTACTCGACTGTTTTTACACCGTTTATAGCACCAAAAAGCGAAAATAAAAACGTGCTCTCAACTTTTATAGCACAATAGTTAATTTACTTAGGTATAATTTTAAATTAATAATTAGAGGCGCAAATTCATGGATTGTTTTTGTTAAGGCCTCAGATTCCTCTGAACATTTGAACATTATGTATTCGATGAAGCGAATCGATGAGAAATTATCGACAAATCGAAAGTATTGAAACTTGGATTTACTTCCAGTTTACAACTTGTTGGTACCTACAGGAAAAAGTTGATCAGACATCTCGTTTTGTTGCAGTGGTTCACTGAAGCTAAGTTTTCTGCGGCTGTGCCAGTTATCACAGGTGACCATATTCCTGACACTCGTCTACTTCTTCAACATTTGCTTCTGGTTTGTACTGACGAAGAAGGCTTTGCCCAAGTACAGGTTTAAAATATCAATTTCCTTATGAAATCTAGAATTCATACATACATACATCAAGGTTACAAGATATAGATTTTCTTTATTTAGCATATTTTCGATCTGATATCTATCTTCTCGTTTACTTATATTTGGCGGGTTACGTCAGGTTATTAGGTTATTTTTAGTCATAGTAAAACATTCAGACAGGGGTGTAATATTTGCAAGAGTTTTTAGACATAGGGCACATGTCTTCCTTGAAGAACTTTCTCACTGTCTGGTGCCTAAATAGATAAATTCAAAATAATACCTTAGTAATCTTGTATTTAGTTTCCTTACTTGGATATATGTATTGTGGTCAGCTCACTCTCGCTGCAGGACGGCAAGCACGGGGCGTCGTTTTTTTTCTGATGGATGCCTAACTTGTTCTTGTTTGCTTGTTCCATGGAAAAATATTTCTTTTATATAATTGTATTTTTTTTCGTAAGTCCTCAATCAGGCAAATAAGTAGGTAATCCTAAATTCTTACCATCATAGGTCACCAAACAATTGAGCCCAGTATAATTGCAATATTTCTGTTTGTCTGAAAAGAGATTAGTAAAACATACTTCATTAATGTACCTAATTAAGGTAATTGTTACATTATTGACAGACTACAAGAAACAACTGACAGAGTCAGAATTTAGCATTTCTATTTTAAGGGTCTAGCAGGCTAAGCGAACAAGAAGTGCCCCCAACGACGGATTTGGTCATTCTTTCAGGTGGTGTACTGGCAGGTCCTAAGAACACTCTATGCTTAATATCAGTCCTCGATCTTCTTTTGTTTTCGAGTTATACAGGATAATGTAAAATAATCAGTGTATCATTGAAAGTGTCATATTTTGTAAACTGTTCAAGTTAGATTAACCAAACAAAATTATATTTAACAACAATAAAATAGACTAAATAATGCATCTTGTCCTTATATTTCATTATAAAAAAAACTTTTTATTTTTCTTCTCATTTGTTTTACTTTCCGCGGAGGTACACCTACAAAAAAATATGCATGAGTAGCCACTAATATCCACTACATACACATAAAAATATTTGCAGAAATCTTCGTGCGTCATGTCAAAAAAAAACATTATCGAACAAGTAGTTACTAGCATATATAAATAAAGTACCAGTGCAGTGTGAAGATAAGTTAGTATGTAGGTATACACTCTCTTCAAATAAACCTAATATCTGGGAAACCGACCTTTACTCGGAAAACATAAAAAACTCAAAAATGCGCGCTTTCCCAGAGATAAGACCTAGCTAAATCAATTTATCGCCCCCGAAAACCCCCATATAGCAAATTTCATCGAAATCGTTAGAGCCGTTTCCGAGACCTTGTTCGATAATGTTTTTTTAGACATGACGCACGAAGATTTATGCAAATATTTTTATATGTGTATGTAGTGGATATTAGTGGCTACTCATGCATATTTTTTTTGTAGGTGTACCTCCGCGGAAAGTAAAAAAAATGAGAAGAAAAATAAAATGTTTTTTTTATAATGAAATATAAGGACACGATGCAGGTTAAAAATACCTATGCATTATGTAGTATATTTTATTGTTGTTAAATATAATTTTGTTTGGTCTCACTTGAACAGTTTACAAAATATTACACTTTCAATGATACGCTGATTATTTTACATTATCCTGAATAACTCTAAAACAAAAGAAGATCGAGGACTGATATTAAGCATAGAGTGTTCTTAGGACCTGCCAGTACACTGCACCTGAAAGAAGGACCAAATCGTCGTTGGGGGCACTTCTTGTTCGCTTAGCCTGATAGACCCTTTGTATACATATATGGTTCTCTTTAGTAGCGTACAGTGCACAGTGCTCACAAGCAAGGTCGCGCGCCGGGTGCACGCAGCCGCAGTGCCGGAAGGAGTCTTGGGTGCTCTCAGCCAGCTTGCACGCTCCGTAAGAGTATACCTAAAAACTCGAAACACTTACTTTATATAGTACATTTACTTTTTAATAGTAATATGAAAACTTTGTAATCAGACAAAACAATAAAGAAAGAACAAGGCGTACCTACAATTTTTACGGCTATCGAGTACCTACGTACTTTCTTCTTCGTCAACTTAATGATTCACACTAGGTATTAGGTCATTACCTATGAATTTGGCGTTTTGTCCGGAGAATTTCAACGAAACACGAATTTCCATACAATTAATTTTGCGGATATTTTTTTGATGGCTAAATCAAACCAAACAAAATTTTTCCAGTAATTTTTGACACCTTTAAGGTATGTTTTCAATATCTCCATTTCTTGAAAATTGGTACCATTAGAAAAATATAAGTAATTTTAATACTCGAACCGACAGCACATGAAAAGACCTATTTTCAAGGCTTAATTCTGAACACTTAACAATAAAAAATAACAATTAATTGTATGTAAAATCGTTGTTTATTGAGTGCACTGTAGTTTTATTGTAATTGTGTATGTACTTTTGTAAAAAAAAAAAAACTAGGATCAGACTTATATCTATGAACAAAAACGCCAATTTCATAGGTAAGGACCTAATATATAATTATGTATAGTATCTATGTAGGTTTATTTGTATTAAGTATATGTGTAAGTTTATCAACATACTTAAAATTCATATATGTATAGTTTTGGTTACAAATTCATTTACTTTAAAGACACTGCACCTACTTAATCTTTCTGGTTTGACCCATTGGTTGACTGGTAGAGAATGCCTTAAGGCATTAAGTCCGCCATTTGTACTTTCATGTATTGTGCAATAAAGATTAAAATAAATAAATAAATAAATACGTTCAATAAATGAAAATTATTTCAAATATGGTAGTAGGCACATCCAATTCAGTGAGATATTTTTGCTTGTGATTATGAAATCTTCAAGTATTAAAAAAAATTAAATGTGTGAAACAACGATTTATTTACACAATATCATTTAAAAACAAATTTATCACGAGAAGAAGAAGACCAGTGGATTATATGGAATTGGGGCGCAGTGGTACAAAGGAAATTCTTGCTTACATATCAAGTTTTTTTTTTTCGTAAAAAGTTAGGAAGTTGGAAGCAAAAATGTTTCAAAATTTGGCGCAAAGTTCATAAAACTTAACATACATCAATCAATGCAACAGCCCTTTCGTTTACATATACTTACGTTGATCCATCTGTGGATAATTCTCAACTTTTTTTTAAACGCATCTTATTTCCTTACTATGTACCTACCTACTATTTTTGCTAAGTATTTGATAGGTACGCGTTAGGCTTAAATATAAACTAAACCTAGGCTTAAATGTAAAAAAAAAATTGAAATTATTTCCCAGTATAATTTCAATAATCCCGTATGTCATAAGTATATTAATGATCATACTGCACAAGGTTTCCCATGGGACCGATTAGAAAATAGTGAAATAATGTACCCCTGGGGCTGGGCCTATAAGTACTTACGTTTCGACTACTTCGGGCCCTCAAGGTGTTCGCGATTTTGTGTTTAGTCCCATGGTGAAACCAGTTCACGACTCCAAAATACGTGTCAAATTCACAGAACATATTAGCGTGGCGTGAGTGTTGTTATTTAAATAAGGAGGGGATTGAACGGCGACATTGTTTCCGATACTAACTGCGCGCGATCGCCCTTCCAGCCATATAGAACGTTTTCACAGTAAAGTGCCATAATAAATTTACTAGTTATTAAAATCAATGTATAGGTAAATGCCAATGACGTAGCAAATGTGAAAAGGTTTTACAGTGGGTCCGGAATCAAGTTGTTCGATAGGACGTCCGCGTCCGCGTCCCGGACCCGCAAAGTACATTCAACTGCTAAAGTGCATACCCACTGTATGAACGAATTCCATTGATAAAGTGTTCATCGTACAATACGACGTTTACATCAGTGTCGTGCACGCGCGCCGCATATCTACGCACGGACCGGACCGGAACCGTGCTACCTATACGTACCCAACCCATCTTGTGTTTATTGGCCTTAAGAAGCTAAGAAAGTTTACGAGTAAATTAGACACTTGCGGGGTAAGTGTAGAGCGCCGTCGCTGGCACCTCCTCCAGATAGCGGCAGCCGCGCACGAGTAGCTCCTCCAACTTTAGCAAAGGGTCGTTCGCCATCTCCACCAGCGAGAAAAGGAACTCGACCCAGTTCTCTTCTCGAGTTTTCACTTCAAACTTGAACTTGTTATCCAAATTATTTGTTGACAACTCTTCCGGACTGTGAACGGATATCTGTCGAAAAATGTTGCGGCTTTTACATATTACTTATACCAAAAAGAATAGATACTATAGAGGGGTCCTGTCATTGTAAATTTTGTAGTCACTGTAAATTTACTGCCATCTATCGACACACGACTAAAACTCAAAATGAAAACGTATGAAGTTATCAAAAAATGTGTATATATGGATAAATGATTTTATTATTTTTATATCATTTTGATCCATGTTCATTCACTGGTATCTATGTGTTAAAATTGTTAAATATGAAACGGTGTCGTCACGCCATCTAGCCGAGGATAGGCTAAAGGTGTGCGCGGCATCTATTCGAGAATGACTTTTACTTGAATTCCGAGGCACGTTTTTTCCTTAGACTTTATTCGTCTTATGCGAAGTTACATATGTCTTTGCTTATACATAAATATATTTAACTACCAACGCTCGTTAATGTTTATGTGTATACCATTTTCTCCCTGAGTTTCTCATTAACCTTTTAAAAAGCCGAATAAGTTAAAAGTTCGTTATTTTAACCTAGGTATAATAAGGTCGTACCTGCACAAAACTTTGAATAATATATTTTAAACTCTAAATAACAATTATATTGAGTTCTATATCCTACAGACTTTGAAGTTTAATTAGCTCACTTCATAGTTGAAGTGAGCTAATTTTATTTTAATTATCCACGCCCATGTTAGAAAATACGACAGTAAAATAAAAGTACTAGGTAAGTAGGTTGGTACTAAGTATATGCCTAGTCTGGTCGATGTAACTATTACTTATTTGTCATTATCATTGTTTACATTAATTAAATAGTTTCATTACACACTCAGAACTTCAACGTAAATCAGTTTTTAATTTCTCGTGCCCCAGTTTCACTGTCCGATTGACCTGAATAATTTGAAATACCAGTGCGGCGCCGTTGTTGATTATATTGACAATACACAAATATTGCACATGACGCGCATTTGCAATATTATTTTGCATAATTATTTGTCAATGTCTGTGGACATATTTCCCTCGCAATAAACATACGTATTAAACTAGTGTGAGAGTTGTATCCTAAGCCTAATATCATGTTTGGTAGGTATATTCTTTAGTTAAACATGAATACGCCTTACAAATTGGGATCATAAAATTGGCTATGCGTTAAGTGTCTTATTTAAATGACATAGGAATGCTTAATCAAGCATTCTTATGTCATCCGAATCCAAGGTCAAGTACTTATATTCACTTTTCCTTGGATTCGGCCTTTTTAGGGTTCCATACCCAAAGGGTAAAAACGGGACCCTATTACTAAGACTCCGCTGTCCGTCCGTCCGTCCGTCCGTCCGTCTGTCACCAGGCTGTATCTCATGAACCGTGATAGCTAGGCAGTTGAAATTTTCACAGATGATGTATTTCTGTTGCCGCTATAACAACAAATACTAAAAAGTACGGAACCCTCGGTGGGCGAGTCCGACTCGCACTTGTCCGGTTATTTACCTTTCCCTAATTCTTCCGAGTTAAGTTTAGATAACTTGCTTTTTTTGCAACATGTTCAGTTTGCTACGGGTGCTACGCCGTAGCCCGTAGCATTATTCTTCCCTTATGTATTAATTATAAAGTTTTTGTAAAATTGTGGTTCGTTAGCGCACGCAGCATACCGGGTGTAACTATTTACGTGATACAAAATATACGCGACTGTAACCCATTAATAGGATCAACTTATGTTATGAGAGCAAACCTGAAATCGCCAAAAGAAATCGGTGTCCCATGCTAAAGTTCAATTCGACATGATGCACGATGTAGGTAAGGTCCTTTTTTCACATAAATTTACAGGTACTATGCAGTTCTGCTAACTACATATTGACTTACAGCAGTATCGTGATGAACACGAAAGGATAATAGACCTGGTCCAGTAGATCTATTTACTGTCATAAGTGGTTCGTGCGTAGAATTTCTGCAAATCAAAAAAAAAATTGATTAGGTACCTTGTGTTAAGTGTGTAACGTGATTAAGTATCTCAAAAAACATGTTACTAAAGTGTTTATCTGCGTATTAAGCGTATCTAATATAAGCAATCTTATCAGTTATCAGGTAGATAGGGTGGAACCACGCACCTGTGCTGGAGCGTGTTGAAGGAGTAGCAGGGCCCGTGCTCGGCGTCGACGGCGCGGAAGCGCGCGCAGCACGGGAACGCGACGCCGTTCAACTCGCACGCGCTCAAGAGCTCCGAGCAGCTCTTGTAGATCTAATAGTGCGCCCACACTAAGCAAACGAACAGCCGACGAACGCCAAACGAGATTAAACTTTTAGGTTACAATAAACCCTCGTTTGGAGTTCGTTGGCTCGCAATATTATGTGAATTTAATCAGTGTTCCTAATTAAACTAGTAGATCATAACATAATTTAATAGAATTAGTTTTACGTGACCCCACTGATGTGCAAGGTAGAATGTTATTATAATGGAATAGTTACGTAATCAATTATCTCCCTCCAGGGCAGGTCGCACGGCACCGTGGAGCCGCAAGGTACGCAGACTTCCTTTGTACAGGACCCCATTCCGTTCAACAAGTTCGTCAAATAGCGGCGATAGTTGTACGATAAATTTTTTATCAGGGGACCTTGAAAAGAAAAGTAATATATAGTGAGCTCAAGAACAATTAAATCTAAAATTTGAAAATGCCTAATAATTTCTGCAAGTGTCTCAGTGCATTGAAGAAACAACCTCAATTACTAACAAATTAAATAGTTATATATAAGTATATTTAGGCGTACCTAAGTAGTTTGTAAACTAGGGCTTACCAAACTGAGCGCTATCCGTGAACTGCCTTTGAGCCGTCGCGGCATAAAACTTCTCACACACGGTGACAGCTGGGAAGGTAGTCGTCCAGAGAAGGTATCGCGTTTCGGGGTTGTAGGTGAGCGCGGCGCTGTCGCGCGCCGCCGGCGTCAGCAGCACGGCCATGCAGCCCGCCGACGCGGCCAACACCGTCGCCCATAACCATCTACCAATGCCATTTCTCAAACTTAAGGTTTTATTACCTGAGTACTTAGGTATATTTTGAATAAATACTTCAAGGCCCGTTATCAAAATGACCTGATTTGATTGTATACTGTTGGTTTTGAAGTGGCACGATTTTTTTAACATTGAATAAACTTGAGGTCTTGCATTTCTCTTGTTTAGGCCCGCGACTTTGTCTGTGTACTCGAATTATCTCCATACCTCATCTTTTTTCGGTTCAGCAGTTTAAGCGTCGAGAAACCAAAGACAGACAGACAAAGTTACTTTCGTTTTATAATATCAGAAGGATTTATTATAATCTAATATTATAATTCAGAGACGGTTAAAACCGATACCGAGCTGTGGGTAAGAATATCTTATGGCTCCTCTACACGATGGGCCAACGCCGGCCACTCCAAGGGACGCATTTATGCGTTAGAGGGAGCAAGTGATATTGCTATCTCATTCTACCGCATTGCTGCGTCCCTTGGAGTGGCCGGCGTTGGCACATCGTGTAGAGGAGCCATTAGACCAGAGTTGTCAGAAAGACACAAAAAAAACCTTCACTCATCAACGTCCATTTAACTCGCTCACCGAGGGTTCCCAACAAACTTTCAATTATGTATCTCATTTCAATTGCTACTTCTCAAACACAAAATATTTTTTACCAGAAGTATACCAACATTACCAACTAAGTGAACTTCCACCGCCGCCATCTTTCGACAAATCGACTCACTAACTTAACTGACCGAATGCATGTAGGTAGCGTAAGTAGGTCCCGAGATATTTACGACGGTCGACGTGACAGACAGACAGGTGTACAGAGTCGCACCATAAGGGTTCCTGTTTACCATTTTGTTACGGAACACTAAAACGTATCGACTATGCTATACTTACTTGACCAGAATATTTTTGCTCCTCACTACATGTTTGAAGCCATTAATATTACTGTTCCTCGCAAAAAACCAAAGCCTCTGTTGAAGCTCCGCCCTAGTCCTTATACAATAATTATTAAACTTCATCGTTTCCAATAATGCAGCACTGCCATGCAGTGTCGGTGACGCGGCTCAACACTGGGAAAGAGTAATTTCACTGTTGCTATACCTAGGCATTTAGGTAGGTACTCGATAGGTTTAATTTTACTAAGTGACAGCAAATATGAATAAAATATACGTAATATTAATGTGTTAGTGAACATTTAAAGTAATTGCATGTGACACTAAATGCAACAGTTTGACGGTTGGATGTAGCGTCGGAGAAAAATGTTGATAAGTCGTCTACATAGGTAGTTATTATTAGTTCATTACGGTATATTTATAAGATTATACCAATATTTTGGATAGGTACCCAATATACCAATAAGAGTAACGGAATCGCTCTTGTTGTAGGTGTACCGTTTAACTGAGGCGGTTGGTAAGACGTTATTATGGTTAACTACGGACTGGCTGACTGCATGATGGTCCTGGGTTCGAATCCCAGTAAGGGCATTTATTTGTGTGATGAACACTAACATTTGTTCCTGAGTCATGGGTGTTTTCTATGTATATAAGTATGTATTTATCTATATAAGTAGGTATATCGTCGCCTAGCACCCATAGTACAAGCTTTGCTTAGTTTGGGGCTAGGTTGATCTGTGTAAGATGTCCCCTAATATTTATTTATTTATTTATATTAAGTAAGTACCCACTAATATATTCACTAGTTTTACTTTCAATACTCAGCTAGCTTGAGTTGTAGGTACCTACGAGAAAATCACCGCGCATTTACCAAATGGGTCTATAAAATGAAAATTAGTTATTTAAAAATTTTATTTGTAATATGTTATTTTATATGATTAAATACCTAAATATATTATTCAACTTGCTAATATAATTAAATTTACAACATTGTCATATTTATTTTTCACCAATCGGACCAGCTCGTATTGATGGCAAGGGAGTTAATTTTATACTAGCTAACATAAGCATATAAGGCTTTTACATTTTCTACTGGCACCTGTACCTATATACTTTTTTATGGGCAAAATTCGTTTTTCGTTTATGGCGGGTAAGCACAGTTGAGTGATTTTGCTTTGAAAAGATAACATACAGACGGAAGGAAGGACATACAGTAATCAGTATCAAACGGCGCGCTCATTCTTTCTTCCGTGATCAAACAGAACAAGAAGTCATTTCGCATTTATAAAATATCTGCGGCGAAGTTGCATCAACAATAGGTATTTACCGTAATGGCAGACCATAAATATCGCGCCGACAGAAAGAGTCTCCATAGAGAACTGTCAATTTACTAGGTACATCCTTCCATAGATACATTTACCGTAAATTAACTAAAGCATAACTTAAAAATTAACTGAACTTTGGCACAGTATAAGAACAGTAGTGAATCTTCATAGAAATGTGCCGCTGCCGGCTTGAATGTGTGCGTGCGCGCCGAGCGCCGTGTACGCACGCGCTGCCACGCACACATTAGCATAATATACGGGGGAATACGGTGGCGGCAGTGTGGGCCGTACCGCGACTGTGATCGCGCGCATTCGAGTACGCTACCCGCCCGCTCGCATTTGTCTGCTCTGACGGTACGCCTTATTTTTTTTGATCATGACTATGAACAGAGGCAATAGTATAAGTAAGGTACTAGATTGAAAAGCTTGATTATATCACTATTGTATACAATACTTTTTCTACGAATCAACAAAAATAATACTTTAAACTAGTAGAATCATACAAACAAACCAAACCAAAAGTATACACTGTATACAGCTAAGATACGGGAGCAGCCGCGATACCTTCATAATACTGGTACGCGCCCCGGCCGCCGCGTTGGTTGGTCAATGACACCTTCTCGTAACTCATGAGGCCCTGGTACTTGCTCCGCGCTAAATTCAATTTTTAGACAGTTGTTTTCCCGATTTTGGCCACCGTAGCCTATGGAGACTAACAAGCAACACTAAGTGGTTTTCGTAGTCTATGGATGTTGCTATATTAAGGGAGTCACATGCGCGTTTCTGATTTATTACCCAATTGTTTCTACTATACAACCTAAAATTAATAATTAATTTGAGCTATGGTTTTGTTTCGCCCTCTTGACCGCGGCGAGCTGTAATTGGTCATTTTCATTATAGTTGACTAAACTGTATCGAAATGAATATTATAGTTGAGTTGGGAGCCCGTACATTAAAAATACCCATTTGCAGTTTGGTATAAGAAATCTTAATTCAAAACTTACAGTCGTACAGTAGAAAAAAAATATAGTGTCTCAATAACGACTCCTCAAACCCGGACTTGTCAGTCTTCATAATACCTACTTGTCCATGCTTCCCTAAAACCTTTTTACTAAATTTATACGTTCTGTAAATAGAGTTGTAATATAGTTGTAAGGTTATTTAATTTGTATGTCTGTAATAGGCTGAAAATGGAGACACTGTCTATAGAATAAGATCATTTATGTATACCCATTTTTGTACAAATAAATAATTTCATTTCATTTCATTTCATTTCATTTCATTTCATTTCATTCATTTCATTTCATTACGTAAGGATGAGAATTTACTTTACTTTAACCGCTAACAATAAAGCGTTCCGAACATGCAGAAACCGGAGGATTTTTTTCTGTATCGAATTTATATTTTTTTTAATAACTGCCATTTCCTAATGTTACTATTTAAAAAGCGTTTTATTTATACTTCATTTATGAATTGAGAGAACATTTCATTATATTATAATAAATAGAAACGTAGTGCTACTCATAATATGCAAATAATATTTAACTAAAAATAAAAGTGACAACCCTAAGCGCCAACGCAAGAGTAGGCAAATAACTTGCCGAGCGGCCTTAGATTCACTACTGTTCTTAGTGTACTGTGACTTTGGGCAGATCTGCCGCGAAAGTTTGAAATGTCTAGTTCGAATTAATTTTCCACCAATTGAACCAGGATTTCTTGGTGGTAGGAGTGTCTATGATGTTGCGAGCGGTGGTAGGGTCGGGGTCCGCGTAGTCGGGCGCGCGCGAGGCGGGCGGGCGCCGCGTGCCCGCGCCGAACCCCGCTAGCTGGAACCCGTCGCGCAAGTCTTTCAACAGGTGCTGTGCCGGCTGTCGCCGCTCCGACTCGGACGCTGAAACACCATCAAAATTAATAAAGTACGTCTACGAAGTCGCCCGCTAAGTTTTAGTCAAGTGTACCTATGGCGCGCTAAAATTGCCAAGCCGGTGCAATCTTAGGTTAGAAGACCCGGGGTAGAAAAATGGCACTAAGTAATACACTTTTTTACTTATCTCGTTGATACTTACGACAATAGGGAAACCTCTCAGTTGTCAGCACAAAATAAGGGCCTTGCGCCCTGGGCAAGTCCTTCCCGCCGATGGCCTTTATGCCCATTTCCGAGCACGACCCGGTGAAGTCGCATGCTGCGCGGAGGCACGACTCCACCCTGTAACATTCGACTGTCTCAGCACTATATCATACAAAGATTTCTCAATAAGCCAGTTAACTAGGTATTTTAACGATAGTGCTCTGCCTCGCGGTGCTCAGCAAAAAAGTAGCTCTTTTAACTCTTGTTGTAACCTTCTCGTAACTATTCATATAACTCGATCCTAATATGCATTTAATCACACTGCGTGGTTGTAGGAATACGGGTTTTATTTGGGTTTCGCCTGTGTGACACAATTATAGATATGTACTTAAACACTAATTTCAACTAGGTAACACAACTGAGTTCCTTGGTGAGAAGGAAATATAATGATATTGATAGTTATTTTATTAACAATCCAAGTTACCCTTCGTAGGATAAGTTCCAGCGATGTGCCTTAAACGAGCAGTTGTTGTTGACCAGAGACTCAGTAAAGAGCAGGTACGCTCGTCCGTGGCTGCAAACCGCTTGCTGCAAATCTGGATAACATTCACGAACATTTTAATTGATATCCCGTATCTAATCTACTCTACCCGTCACATTAATTATGCCAGTACAATGCAATATGCCAGTGTCGACGTGAAGGTTAATAAGACTGAGAACCTGATGATATTAGATAATAATATTAAGCACCTCTACCTACCTAACACTAAACTCAGAGTGTAAATTCCACTATCGACTATTTTGTAAAAGTAGGGTAGGTATTAGACATTTTATAGCGGGTAGGTATTTGAGTCAAGCTGAAAATTTGTCTCATATCAGGGCGTTTATTTTTACTGGCGGGTAGCGGCGGTAATAGTACTAGCGGTTGACCAAAATCAGCTGCAAATGGTGTTAAAGGTATGAAAATCGGCACGACTAATCTTTAGGCCATTTGAATCAATTTGACCCGTAGCACCAAAAAAAACAAACGGAAAGGAGTTATGACGTCATCTTTTTTTTGTATGGAAAATAAAAAATAATTGTTCGGAAACCTATCGTGTGTGGTATTAAATGAAAGGGCATTTTGAGCCGGTTCTAAAAATATATCACATTATTATAATTTATTGGGTATTACTTGAGGTATATTTTACAAAAAATAATTCAACGGTTTCGTATCTGGAGGAGCCCAAACTTAGTATGTTTTGAAAATTATTTTTATTTTAATTGAATGCAAGTGACGGAAATATAATAATGTAATGTAATGAACCGGCTCAAAATTCCCTTTCATTTAATACCACACACGATAGGTATCTGAACATTTTTTTTTCCATACAAAAAAAGATGACGTCATAACTCCTTCCCGTTTGTTTTTTTTTTGGTGCTACGGGTCAAATTGATTCAAATGGCCTAAAGATTAATCGTGCCGATTTTCATACCTTTAACACCATTTGCAGCTGATTCCCGAATTTCAGGCTGTACCGCTATCGCTATAAGTAGTATACGCATATCATAACCATACTCCCATCAAAATGGTGAAAGTACCTACATAGGTATATTAAATTCTTTGTAGACAAAGCAACTTACGTGATGGTGTGTAACGGAAGAATTTTGAAAATAAAGATGTTCCGTTGTGACACCCGGGTTGTTTCATGCCTCCATTCGGGTAAAAATCCGCATGTCCTGAAAATGTTGTAAATTTTTATTCAGCGAATTGATCCTGATACCGGGCTTCTATATGTATAAAAGATGATAAATGCGCTCGTACCTGCAGGTTCCGGCAGTCCGAATCCGATCCTTTTCAAAAGTCTCCCATTTGTATGGATGACATCGACAAAATCTGCGTCAGATTTATCTAACCGCTCGGACTTGTCAGATGTACGGAAGCAAGGTTGGGCCGGGTCCAAACCTGTAGTTAAATAAAACATGAGCAGGAACTTAATAAGGCTAATACATATTTTCTGCATATCCACCTACGACACCTACCAGTTATCCTAGCGACGCCGTTAAAATGCTTCGAAACAAACGCGCAAATATGGGCGCCCAAACTGTGCCCCACTAAGTGGAAATCCTTCACCCGCGCTCCCGTTTCCTCTATTAGCTTCTTCAAAAACCTAAGACAAATATACGACTCTATTATGATATACCTACGATGAATTTCAAACAAATATGACACCTTATGCTTAAATACCATATCAACAATAGGCAATTTAAAATGCAAGGTTCTAAGCAAAACATGTCCATGACCTTCATGGCCCGATTGCTCTACATATATACACATAATATGTTTATATATACTTTCTCCGGTGATAATAATGCCGGAATAAACAATGTCAGATAAACCCACGCTACGACATCGGAGCCAACTCGGCGAGTGTTCGCCACCGCTCGCCAGTACTTCCAAGTATTGCCGCCTCCACTCCAGTCCACCGCAATAACGTTCACATCATCCTACACAACAAAAATGCACATTATGATATGGTATCTGTAGTAGGTATTGTTGTATTTACATCCAAAAGGTATTTTTTATCATGCTTTGACGCACCAATAACCCTCTTTTACTGAGATTGCAACTTACTATGTACATTCTGTCTTTCCTAATATGTTTATAACATTGTGTTATTAAAGTTTCCTATTTCATTCAAATAAATGTCTTTATAAATATAAAACACGATTGGAAATAATAGTGATAGGTAGGTACTCGTGATCTCCGAGTTTTCCGATCTCAAAGCTACCATTTCGATTTTTTATGTTTTTGTGTACACCCCCAGTTGACAAATAAAGTTCAGCTATGTTTTGTGTAAAATCTATGAAGGCATCGGATGGGACTGATGGAAGAATCGCGATATGCATAATATGTATTGTGTATGTCACAAAATGAACTGAATGATAATTAATAAATAGGTACCCGTTTTAAAAAGGCTTGAGCCATATCGTTAACCCAGGAAGCATTGCTATGGCTCATGAAGCCGTGAACGATCATGACGGTCTTGCGACTCGGCTTGAAGTCCACCCACTCCAGCCCGAACTGTTCTCCCAGCAACACCTGAACACCGCCAACCATCAAACATTGTCATACATAGTTATATCATTTTAAAAGTAATAAAACATATCTGAAGCTCATTACGGCGAGACGGGTTGAGGTCAATGTTTTGTGTGTCTGTAGGTTAAGCACGAGAGCGCCGCGACAGTATCTCGCGCGCGAGATAGACTACTACCCGTCCATTTCTAAATAAAGGATGACTCACGCTAGGCCGGGCCGTGTCCGGGCCGGAGCTTGCGGCGCTCACTTTTGACATATCATGCATGATAACACATGACATAACATGCGATCACGTGATGCTTTCCATAGAAAACGGTGCGCCGGAAGCTCCGGCCTGGACACGGCCCGGTCTAACGTGAGTCATCCTTAATGCAGTTAAAAAAAGTCGGGTGATCCATCTCGCGCACGAGTTACTGTCGCGGGGTTCTCATGTTAAGCCTGTTGATTCGAGTTTCTATCAAGCGAACTTTATAGAACCATCAAGCAATAACACTAGTTGTGGTAAACCGGTGATATCTAAATGTTTGCGCGAAAAGTAAATTTCGCTCAAACAACATCTTTTCGGCCTGGCCCTTGACCTTAAGTAGCTTGGTACCTGAGCTCGAAATGGCTGTTTGCGGGAGTAAAAGAAGAAATGCGTTTTGACAGCATCAGAAGAGTCTGGCCGCATGTTGAAAAGCCACGGCAACTGCTTCGTGAGAGAGCCGAGGCCGAAGCAGTCCACGGTATCGGGGACAGCGTGCGACGTAGCATCCTCCTATAAACGATCATACACAGGTATTATGATTAAAGTCATGCTTGTAGACTAAATATGGGTCGGTCGCACCAAAATTTTCGCTAAATTTTATTGTATGGGAAGTTTCATACTATTAGATACTAGCCAGTGTAGCCACGTACGTATATAATAATCATACATCGTTATCGCGGGAGCAAATATAAATTTATTAAAGAAGTGGTAAAACAGACTGCCCGTTTAGTAAAAACAGACCTTTCTGCCTACACATTATAAGCCTCCAAGAAGTTCATCATACATAGCACGAAGTTTTTGTTGCATAATGTTCATAAATCTTGCTTTACACTCTGTTAGTAAATAATGACCCGGAATCGACATATCAAATAAATATTCATGATTTATTTTGTACAACATTATTTAATTTTTGTTGATCTTAAGTGATTTTCGTAATATACAACATAAATTTTCTCTATGTTTTCTACTCTTAATCTGCGGCGTCGTGCAGTAAATATCCATTTTAATTGGCTAAATGATCTTTCGACTGCTACTGTTGTAATGGGTGCGTTTTTAAAACGACGGAAGTAATCAAATGTAGAACGATATATCGTTGAATCTAGTACTATCTCCTTCTCCGATATCAGTTCACACATTTTTTTCATAACTTCATATCCGGCATTTTTCTGCAAAACCACTTTGAACTTTTTTAAAATCTGTTTTCCATCTTTATTCAAAATTAATTTGGATATATGTTTGTATGTATTTTGTACTATGGTCAAACTTTCACTAAGAGATAGATTTTGGCACTGCAGTTTATTTATAGCATCTGGTATTACTTGCAGATACTTTGCTATGAAATTTACATCTTTTCGAACTTTTGCACTGAGTAAAGATTTTTTTGCTTTGACGATGCACTGTGCGTCTGAATTACGAAATGTGTCTATAACGCTTTTTATTTCATCAAAATACTTGTTGTAGTAAGTGGTAGCCTCGATCCATGTTCCCCAGCGAATAATTGTTGGGTTTGGAGGCAAAGGAATTCCATTAAACATTTCTCTTAATGCTTTTACTCTTTTCGGAGATTTGCGAAATACTTTCTTTACATTTGAAATTAATAGGTTAACTTCTGGAAAAAGAACACGAACTTGATCGGCAACTCTGTTAAGAGCATGGGCTAAACATGTAACATGGACAATGTTCGGAAAAAGTGTTTTCAAATTTCTGCCAGCTTTCAACATATACCCCACACCATCAGTCAATAACAACAACACTTGTCATGCTTATTGTGACCAGGGCCCCACAAATCATCCAGGGCATTTTTTACAGTATTAGTTATACTGATATTGTTCGTTTCATTTAAACATTTGCTTGACAGCACGTGTGGAGTTCCAACATCATCTTCAAGCATAGCACCTACTATAACGTTAGCGATTTGACGACCTATAGCATCTGTGGTTTCATCAACACTTACATATATATACGCGTCTTTTAATTCGTCTCTAATTATATCCATCTCTTTGTCGTATAATTCATTCACGCAAGTCTGCCTCAGCAAACATTCTGAAGGGACCTGAACAGTTTTTTCAAATTTTCCAGATACACAATCTTCAATGAAATTTTTAAATACAGGGTTCTCTATTTGAGACCACGGTATGTTACAGCTTACTAGAAATTTTGTCAGTTCCAACCTAAAATCTTTTTTGAGAGAAGTGTGTCTTTCAGAGTTAAAATGACGTTTCACGGAAGATTTAGTTTTACAAAAACTAATATTGCACTTCGAGCAAAATAGATTTGTATCGCGAGCCTCTAGCTCAGCATAATCCTGTATAAACAACCCCACAAATTCATCACATGTTATTTTCCTTCGAGGCATTTTAAAGGCAACTTCTATTTGATTATGTTGTTACAAATAAAGATCAGTCAAGATTGACAAATGTCTAAATTGACTGATAAGGTTGCGTACCTAATAGGTAATCTTTTTAAGTACCAATCAAGTCAAGTATGGAGGTAAGATAGCATTGATATTCAATAAAATAATTATACATTTTAAGGTCGTAGGTATAAACGTTTCTCTATACGAATGTCATTTCTGTTTTTGACTGTTTTTTATAATCTTTCAGTATTGTCAAATCGTATTTGCTCCCGCGATAACGATGTATGATAATAATAGACAATACATAGTACATTACGATTCAAGTGCGAAAAATAGGAAATTCGAAACGAGTGGCGACGATAAATTAAAACACGACCGAAGGGAGTATTTTGAATCGACACGAGTTGTGAATTACCTATTCGCACATGTATCGTACAACGTTTTACAGTACATATGACCCTAGTGCGGTAAAGTAGCACCATATGTATACTGTAATATAATATATGATATGGCTTAAGTACCTAATAAATAGTGCAGTTGTCAAGAGATATAATACCTAAGAATAATAATAAAAACCGGACAAGTGCGAGTCGGACTCGCCCACCGAGGGTTCCGTACTTTTTAGTATTTGATGTTGTTATAGCTGCAACAGAAATACATCATCTGTGAAAATTTCAACTGCCTGGTGCCAGACGGACGGACGGACGGACGGACAGCGGAGTCTTAGTAATAGGGTCCCGTTTTACCCTTTGGGTACGGAACCCTAAAAAAACATTGTGAAGCTTTAAGAGCTATTACAGATAGATACCTATCTATCTCTATTCAAGCCGGCAACGACTTACGTCGATGGAGCCATAGATTCGATCTGGTTCTGCGCCCGCAGGGGTGGTCGTTGCCGATGTGTTACGAAGATTCAGTAGTTCGCGGAGATCGTCAGGATTTATATGATTTTCCACTGAAAATAAAAGTAACGATATCCTTTGTCATAAATAATTGTACAAATTCTGTGCAAACTCAATCCTGGGCCACTTACGAGTCTCTTAAAGTTTTAACATTTGCAGGAATAGGAGCCACCACTATAATACTTACCTATTTACTTTTTTGATATTCAATTCCAAGGGTAGGTAATTAGGTATTATCAGATTATGTAAGATTTAGACTATCGAAGATTTGAGATCATGTAAACCGGATTATCAGTAGAATCGAATCCTGCTAAATGAGTCAATGATACTAAAGTTATAAAGTTAGTTTAACACGGACTTATGTTGGACATTAGGAAATCTTAGGATACATTTAATAAGTGTACTTACCTACGTTTATACGCGTTTACATTAAGTGGCGAATTCATGCAAGAATTAAGTATGAGAGAAAAGCTGTTTCTGTCGTCAAGACAACCATTATTATATAGATACATATTATATTCTTGACCTCGGCTAACGATGAAGTAGGCGCACCCTCCTCATGCGAGCTGGTAACGTTATACGTATTAAGGGTATCGATAGGTAGGTTGGTATCAGTCTGTGGTGGGTCATGCCGCATTGTAACATCGCAAGGTAACCTCAGCGTAAACCAAGAAATACCTATTTTTTCAAAAGTGAAATGATGAAGCTAAAATACATAAAATGACGTCTAATTTAAGTTATTTATCATTAAAACAACTGTGTTTACTGAAGATATCAAGAACAATAACTTCATCAACATAATGAGTGCAGGTAGGTGCCTTCCCAAAAGAGATCGAAACAATAGCGCTATTAATTAAAGTTTTTTACACTCAATGTTGAAAGCAACAAAGTATTGAAGTTAGTTACCTGTCTTAGCAAAAACGTAATTTTTGCAAAATTTTATACAAAAATTACGATAGAATAGATAGGTTAGATAGAGATCTAACCGTCCATATTTTACAGGCATTGTACCTATACTCATAAACTATAATATGCAACAAAGTAGGATACTTTTAATACTTAATTGTTTAAAACTAATGATTTTATTTTATCACTTTGTCGGAATGGTTGATACATTTAGAGCACTAACAATAACGGACCAAAGCCTCGGACAGACAGACAGACGGACGTGGCGAAACTACACTACTTCCTAGTGGACTACGGAACCCTAAGGGGACAAGTAAAGTAATTATGTTACGTACCTAATGCTAATAAATACCGTGTTCTAAATGCCAATTTTAGTACGACTGTGACGTTACCATATTGGCATACTTAATTCTAAAATATTAATAAATGATTTCCAAATATATGTATATAAGATCATATACAGTAAAGGGCCATAAAGTTTGCACATCGGAATTTCGGCTTCGTAGAGCGTTGTCTCTTTCATTCTCGTTGCCTCCAATATTCTCTTTCTAAATACCGATGTGCAAACTTTATGGCCCTTTACTGTACATATATTATTTGAACTTACATTCATCCGTAGTAACCCAAAATCTCTGAGCATTTCCATTGCTACACAATAACACTGCACATGTCAATACAATACACAAATACCCTCTTCGCATGTTTGAAAAAT
Organism: Cydia splendana; assembly: GCF_910591565.1. Classification (NCBI taxonomy): domain Eukaryota; kingdom Metazoa; phylum Arthropoda; class Insecta; order Lepidoptera; family Tortricidae; genus Cydia; species Cydia splendana. Next base: position 17,868,197 of record NC_085987.1, read on the forward strand.
GCCTTTAATCAAAAAGTAAGTTATACAAACGCACGCAAACAATATTATAAATTTATAACAAAGCAACTTAGCATAAAATGAAATAACCCCACATATTTTGCAACTATTAAAGGATAAAATACATTTCCACAAAAAAGTGATTCACATAAGCATGAAGTTGGTTTGACGAGGCGTGCGGTGGCGGTCCGGTCTCGCAGAATGACAATATTTACAACGAACGCTAAATGCTAACGCTGACGCTAACTGCTATTCTACCCGTTTTTGTTTCCCATCGCTACTCCCCAAAAACTGGTGTACATGTCACCTAAAGATCCGTATCAAGTATTCGCGATCGGAGGTCACGTTAATACTGGCCAACCGAGACGAAACACTTGTAAGCTAAGCGGATAAAGGCAGCAGGATGCGCCCGCGCAGATAACCTTTATCACTCGTCTGTGCACACCATAGGAACAATCTGTTCTACCTTCAACGATTCCAGTAATGTTCAAATAAAAGGTACTTCAAGAGCAGTGATTCCCAAAGTGGGAATAACCTAGGGGTCTACGTAAATTATGGCCGTTCCGAACGATGCATTTTCGGCCTCACCTTATCCCGACGATTACCTACAGCACTGGCACGTTTTTCCACTCTAGGTATTTAGACATTAATAATCTTTAATAGAAAAAAACCGACTTCTCAAAATAGTTTGAAATGCCTTTATTGCTGCCTTATTGGCTGATATTTAACTGATCACCAGATACAGTAATTCATATGTCACTTTTTTGAATGTACCTATACTTACGCTAGATTTGTTGATAAAAATACAAAAAACACTAAGTATATGTATGCCTTTAAGATTTGAGGAGTTCCCTCGATTCCTCATGGATCCCATCATCAGAACTGGGTTTTGACAAAAACGGGACCAATCTGTATGCATATACATACAATCAAAAAAAGAAATTATAAAAAATCCATATTTTTAGCTGTGGGTCACAATTTATTTCAACTATAGGTAACAACTCTACCTCGTACAAAAAGTATACCTACTTATGTGTAATTCGTGTCAGTTGACCAAGGATTTCACCAAAATTAAAAAAAAATATGACAGAAAAAGAAAGTATAAATAAAATAAGTGGATATACAACATAAAGGTTTGGGAACCTTTGTACTAGAGACTGAAACAAGGCCACGGTCAATATACATAATTAGACAATTACTTAATGAGCTAAAAAATAAAAACACCATCTGCTAACTCTGAACAAAATGTGTTTATTTGGAGTAGTAGGGCAAGATGACAAGGCATCTTGTTATAATTTATACCTAATAGGTACCTATCTATAATGAAAGCTATAATCTAATATTATATGATATGCCTCAGCGGTCTTATTAAAGGTGGTATTCCACCTATCCAATTTCATTGTCCAATGTGTAAATTTGCGTACTTATCACATTTTGCTTTAATGAGAGAGACACGTGGAATACCACCCTAAAGCACTTTAAAACTTAAATGTACCGTATTGTGGGGTAAGGTATTCGGAATCGAGATTTGTAATTGAGTAGGTAAGTACCTATCTAATAAAATAAATAATAATAAACCTACTTACCATACAAATATTTTTTTTTTATATACATATGTATATAGTTAAGTACCTACTATGTATTTATTTCATGAACAAACTTAAACAAACAGAATTCTTAAAAATAAATCAGGTCTGTTTCCTAGGTAGATTAACCATGGTTAACCTGTATTTTAGGATTTTTAGGATACACAGTGCCCCTCCCCTTAACAGTAGGTATTACAAGTTGTAAATTCATGGAGAACAGGCGGCTTAGCACGGTTGCGTTTTTATCCCTTGTCACCATGTCTGTCACGTTCTAAAGCCCCCTCCAGAATATGCGCGTGAATCGCGGGCGAAGCCGCGAACGCAAGTGTGTAGTCGATTTTCGCAGACAGCGAAATCGACTCCACACTCGCGTTCGCGGCTTCGTCCGCGATTCACGCGCATAGTCTGGAGGGGGCTTAACAAGTATGTAAGTGCGAAAGGGACGCGCATAGTGATAGTCGATAAAAATGGAACCGTGCTGAGCCCGCAGAATAAAGTTAGTAAAGTAAAACAAAATTAAATTTAAAACAAAGATAAAAAAGGTAGAACAGATTAACAAATTTATTGCACACTCAATACAGAAAACAATACAAAGAATATATAAAAATTAAGCACCGCACCAAGGCAAGGTCGCGGTCCGTGCGGAGCCGTCTGTACCGTTATTAATTGGACTTGCCTGACCGCTGCCAGTTTGGAAGTTAAGCCCCCTCCAGACTATGCGCGTGAATCGCGGGCGAAGCCGCGAACGCGAGTGTGGAGTCGATTTCGCTGTCTGCGAAAATCGACTCCACACTCGCGTTCGCGGCTTCGCGCCGCGATTCGCGCAAGAGTGTGGAGGAGGCTTTATAAATAGCACACATACGCAAATAATTCAAAAGTCCTGAAATAAAACCCTTTTACCATAGTAAAGTAAAGATAAATCAATTAAATCGTATTTAGCGCCATCTAGCACAATGACGATTCTCTCAGCTTTTGGCGGGTTTTTATGGCGGTTACTTTACTTTCGTTTGGAACTGATGGAACCTCAACGTCCTCAACGATTACATTGATGGCGTACGGTGGCTGGTAGATTATTATTGTATAGGCAGATTGAGTTATGGTAGAGGAAAGGAATACAATCTCCATGTATCAAAATATATCCGTCAAAAATCCCTTAAATAGGGGGCGCCACAATACCTACAATATTTGATAAAAAAAAAATCAAATCATTGATAGCGCACTTCACTCCGTCAATAACGTAGGCTATTTTAGCGCTACTCTGGAGAGATTGGAACTATTATTTAAAGCTGACAGCTGGACACTTACAAACATTCTCCCATAAAAGAGTTTTCTCCTTACCTCTACCCTCTATAGATTGAGTTAAGGGCCAATGGGGTTGGCAACTGTCAAAGGTTTGCATAGATGGCGCCATAATAGCTTGCCCCTTTTTTTAGGGTTCCGTACCCAAAGGGTAAAAATTGGGAATACAGATTCATAATTCCGTAAGCATAGCGCACACATTCGATTAGAGTTAGACCAAGAAAAGTCTGCAGCGATTTTGATAGCCCACGCAGTGCAAGTGTTATTTAATACGACATAATTTCATTGACGTTTGACGTTTAAAATAACACTTGCACTGCGTGGGCTATCAAAATCGCTGCAGACTTTTCTTGGTCTAACTCTATTTGCGTGATTTTAACCTTTAGCGCAAACATACGGAATTTCCATTCAGTTTCCGTACGGAATAACAAGCCCGCTACACACTGCGATCTGCGAAATTGCATTAGAGACATAGAAGGTAGGATCGTATAGAAGTGGTAAACGCGTGCCTCCGTGAGGGACAAAACTTACGCAAATGCGACACTGTGATTAGTTGAATTCATTTGTTGCCCATCATAATCCATACTAAAAAAATGGTGGGGCACAAAAAAATGTGAGACTGTGACAAGGACAAACAATAATAGCGCTTTCGCTGCTACTCCTACTTAAAGATACATACAAACGGCAGTTTGGTAGAATGGATTTTAAAATATTTTTAGTTGCGTATATGGGAGTTATTTTATTAAAAAGGTTACAATAACTTATATTATAATTGTAATGAGATAACCTCGGAGTGGCCATTAACAGGCGTTCCCCTCTGTCGAAAATAGGCGGCCAATGGTCAACCACATGTCAACCACATGTATGGACTGACGTTTATCTGACATGACGTACCTATACATTTGATGTGCCCCTCCCCCGCAAAAAACGGCAGACTATTTTGTAGCGAAAATTATAGACATGGCGTCTCCGAAGGATAATAGGTCTGGCTAGCCAAATTTAGTTGATAGATATTTCCTTGTTGTATCACCAATTGTCAATGATTTAAAAAAAAGTTAAAAGTCTGTTGTCAATTTATGTCATTCATTCAAATCATATTCAAATTGTTTGCGGTTTATAAGGCGTTTATTGTAAATAATATTAAAAATGACTGCACCGAGTGAGGTCCGCAAACTATTATTGAAGCTCGTAGATAATTACGACAATGTACGAAGTCGACGTGAAGCGTTGTATAATGAAAAACTGCAATGTTTACAAGTCGTAAACAATTTAGTAGGTTGGTGCTCTATTAATATTTTGATACTTTAAGTACTAGTACTAACATTTGCCTATTAAGTACTTTGATTAAGTACGTGAATTTATTAATGCCTGAATCTCATAAAGAGGACAAGTGTAACGAATAAAGAAACGGATAAACTAAAAGTTCTGGAAAATATCTATAAAATCTAAACATTGGAACGTAAACATATGTGTTTGTTGTTGACTGTACTTTAAATAGTGGTAGAAATTATGTGAGCTGACTTTGAGTGCACGTAAACGTATATTTAACTTATTTCCTTTGGGACTTTACGTGTGCACAGAAAGTCATAAATATTGTCTAGTATCAAAACTATAATTCCTACTCAAGGCCCCAACGTTTTCGGTTCTCTTTGACGGCGCAGCAACTAGTATCATTTCTCTCTCTTCGCTCTTTTAAAAATGCCGTGTGTCAAAAAAGGACAACCATACTGTTGACAAGATGGACTTCAAATCAAAGTGTTGCCTTTTTTGGTAGAACCATAGGTTGTGTATGTGTGCGTCAAAACGTATATGTGTGCTCTTTTAGGGATGTAAAAAGTCGATTTTAATCATATTATATATCGATAAACGCTACACAGCGGAACGAAATAGCGATTAATTGAAGCTTCAATATCTTCGTTAAACATAAACATAATTGAAATGCTAATGGATAATTAATATATTATAATGTAATAAAATAATTCAGTTATTGCGGAACACATATTTTAGTAGGTATTTATGTATTTAAATTAACTGAACTGAACTTTCCCTTGGTTCCCTGCTGGGGCGTGACGATAAAATTGTGATCTGATAACCACAATAAAGAATAAAAGCGTTTTTGTTCATTTTAGGTATCGTTAAACCTTTGAAGTAAAATAAAAATTGCAAGAAATGTCGATAGTTTATCGATATGACTTTATCGACATGGCTACAGCAAGGTGGGCCACATTGTTAATCGTACACTAAACAAAAGTGGCAACAGTGACAGCTCACTGAGGCGTCATCTAATAGCCGGTTTAGACTCTCGGCTCGCGGCTCGTCTCGCGGCGCGTCTCGTGGCTCGCCTCGAGTGGCCTTGAGCGCATGAGCCCGTCGAGCTAATGATTACACTCTCGCCTCGTGGCTCGGCTCGAGGCTCGTCTCATGGCGCGTAAGCTCGTCGAGCTAATATATTTTAAACACTAACGGCACGGCATAAGGTTTATAATCGAATGACAAGTCGAACGCGAGTGTGAACGCAAGCGCGCGTCCCGCGCGAGCCCCTTTGACTCGTGCCCAAAAAACCGCTCCTCCACGCGAGCTAGATATGAGCGCCGCGCCGGCGCGCCGCCGCCGCCGACAAAATTTACGCGCCGCCGCCGCCGACGCTGCGCTATCGGCGTGGCATCGGCGTGACCTTGTTAGATACTACTACTTTCAGAATCATATAATATATATTTTATCTAGTTTAGATCTTTAACGGCGCCAGTCTGAATAGCTTATAGACATTCAAAAGGTATTTTAGGGCCATATAATTCTAAAATATCGATGGTAAATTCAAACTTTTCTGTTTGGTAACCGCGCTACTAGTGTTAGAGCAACGAAATGACTAATTTTGCCAGCTGGCTAGCTCATCCGTCATTCACCGCGAATTCAATTATTGCAAGCATGGTTTAAATGTCTTAAAAAGGTGTAAAAGGGGGTTAATTTCAGATATTAAGCGTTTTCACGCCCAAAGGTCCGGCCGTTGGCTTTGCACGGAAGGCATCGGAAACGGAATCAGGTCTCATTTTAAGCTTGGCCATTGTTCAAATTTCAAGCTTTGCTCTCTCGCAGACCAATCTTTGGCCTCGCATCGCTCGCATAGAAGTAAGCCGCTATCTGAACCTCCAAGTTTTCGGCCCTGTTTGGAGCGTAACTTTTGGCCTCGCCTTTAAAATGCTTGGTTCTTCTCCAATCTTAGAGCTCCACTGCAGCACGGCCTTTGGCCTCCCACGAATGCAGCTACAGGAAAGCCCCAGAGGTCTTTAACACTGTGGCCACGGTCTTTATCGGCCTTCGGTCTTGCTTACACTGGACCAATTCCAAGCTCTGCCCTCTTGCAGCTTGGCCTTCGTCCTCGCACAGAAGCGCGCCGTAATCGGCACTCCGCGCATTCGGCCGTCAGCCAAGCTCACACTTGGCGTTCGATTCTAAGCTGTATGCTTACCTGCAGCTCAGCCTCTGGCCTCGGATGGGAAGGCGTCCGAATCTGGTCTTCGGTGTTAGGTGGAGCTCGGCCTTGGGCCTCACTTTTTGACATAAACCGGTTTGTTGGGTCGATATTGGTTAATAACGGAGCTTGATTTTCCTCACTTCGGCTCTTTGGACAGTCGACCAGATGTTTCCTGATACAGTCAATCCGCTACTTTTTACTTAGGGGTCATCCATTTATTACATCACACGTTTAGGGGGTGGGAGGGGGTCAACAAAATGTGACATGTGTGACAAGGGGGAGGAGGAGTCACAAACTTTGTGACGTCACTTTAACTTCATCAGTAATCGAAAATTTATTTAAATTATTTAATACGCTAATATACATTTAAATAACAAGTTTTTGAAACGAGAATCTTTTTTATTCGTTTAATTTTATTTCTTAATCAGTTTGGGTTATAAAATTACTAATATTTCTTTTGTCAAAAATATTTTGATAAAATATTAAATAAATATTTGCCGATTTCGTTGAAGAAATGTTTTTTTATTTATTTAAATATGAAACAAACGGTCATACAAAAAATATTGTTACAGTTTCTTCTCTTAATCTAAACCTATAGTTTCCATTTTTATTAAACATATATTTATATAGAAGCACGAAAAAGTACCTATCTTGGCTAAATGTGACGTCACACTAGGGGGGAGGGGCTTGCCAAATGTGACAAGGAGGGGGGAGGGGTAAAAAAAACCTAGAAATTCGTGTGACGTAATTAATGGATGACCCCTTAGCACAATAGATAAGGGCCTCGCAAAGATCTTCCGGCCAGGGCCTCGCCAAGATTAAGACCGCCTCTGATGCCGCTCGATACCGTTTATACTATATAAAACTTTTTTCGTACCTTTATTCAATAAATTTTGCTTGCAATTCAAAAATGCACTTATTTTATAACTTTCTTACAGTAAAAACGTGTAAATTCGGTAAAATTTTGGTTTTTATTATTTTTTCATTAATCAAAGGTGTTTCAAGGCCACGCCGCCGATTCGCCGCCGCCGCCGACCGATTTTGACCGGCGCGCCGCCGCCGGCTAAATGCCTATCGGCGCTCATATCTAACGCGAGCCGAGCTGCGAGACGAGTCACGAGCCTACCGTTCACACTCGCGTCTCGTGGCGCGGCTCGCGGCTCGTCTCGTGGCTTGCGCGAGAGTCTAAAGCGGTTTTTTGGGCACGAGTCAAAGGGGCTCGCGCGGGACGCGCGCTTGCGTTCACACTCGCGTTCGACTTGTCATTCGATTATAAACCTTATGCCGTGCCGTTAGTGCTTAAAATATATTTTAGTCAACGAGCTTACGAGCCATGAGACGAGCCTCGAGCCGAGCCACGAGGCGAGAGTGTAATCATTAGCTCGACGGGCTCATGCGCTCAAGGCCACTCGAGGCGAGCCGCGAGACGAGCCGCGAGCCGAGAGTCTAAACCGGCTATAAGTATATTATTATATCTATGTTCCTACTACACAAAGTGTGACCAGCCCAAGATTTTTTGAATTTCCCACCAAAAATTTGTGTAAAATTTCAGTAGCCAGACGTCTAGATATAAAATAAAAACTTTTTTTTTATCAATAACTGTTTGTTTACGTTTTCACATTTATTATATCGAATCCTTATTTTTCAATAAAGTTTAAGTTTTGTACGCTGGTATCATTTGGTAGAAAATGTGTGTCTATGATTGGAGCAACCACAAAGCCGTTCCAATTTAAATTTTTATTGCAACAGTCATTATCTGCTCAACAGTCGGTCGCTTTCAAACGGATTCTTTGTGTATAATTTAGAGTATTTCTTTCTTTAATCGTTATTAGTGTATAATTTTTACGCAGTTTAAAATGTCGTCTAATGCAGAAGATGATAAGAAAACCATTCCCGATATTATTATCGACAAAACCAGGAACTGCAGCTATCAAAGATTACGCTTCTTTGGAAAAGTAAGTACGGATATATTTCTATAAAAGTTAAACATATCTTGTTAATGCATATCCCCGTAGTCCATTTACGTAGTATATTTATTTATACCATTAACGGTAAATTAATTACTTATGGTGTAATACTTTTGTAGGTCTCTAAAACCTACAAAATCTCTTCAAACTCTGAAACGATGCGTTTAAAATTTGCGTACTGATTATAATATCAATAATTTTATAATATAAGTTGAAAACAATTAAAACATAATAGTTACAAGTTGAAAACAAATAGGGTAAAACACGAATATGGAAAGGCTGCATCAGCTATATATAGATATTTATGAATGTTGTAAATGTGTAGTAATGCAGTTAAGTATAAAGTGAAAACTAAATTACGATTTCTTCCAGTTATTGGCTACCTTTGTTTACTTGGTGGTCTTTGTTTTTTCATAATTTATTATTTAACTGCTTGTCTGTTATGGTTATATTAGCATAATATGCTTAGTACTTAAGACATTGCATGCACGCAATGAATATTCACATACATGGCTTTATTGTCTTGTCATATCAGAACACATGAAGGGTCGAAAATGTAAATTTTATAACAATACTGTACTGTACCATATGTTCTTTTGAATAAACTTTTATTCAGTTAAATTGAATAAGTTTCAAAAGCTCAAGTATTTCAGTCCTAATTTTCTTCTGTTAATATCCACTACTATGTTTACTCCTAATTTCATGTAATCAAACCATTTTAACCGGTTACTGCATGTAGTAAAAAATATTTATTTAAAGTTGAACTTTAATAAATGTCAATAGAGTTGAGTATCATATTCTGTCATATATGGCTCTGTATGCAGTAAAGGGTTAATACACATGTTAAGAATTTTAGATAATTCATCATCTAATTGTAAGTATGTTAATTGAAACTTCAACATTGTTCTATTTTAGGGAGGTTTTGCAAAATGCTACGAGATCCAGCATACTGGTACAAAAGAAGTGTTTGCAGGCAAGATAGTACCCAAGTCCATGATGACAAAATCAAGTCACAAAGAGAAGATGGCTCAGGAGATATCCATCCACCGCTCACTGTCCCACAAGCATGTTGTAGGCTTCCACAGCTTCTTTGAAGATGTTTCTAACATTTACATAGTGCTAGAGCTGTGTAAAAGGCGGGTGAGTCAAAATATATTTTGAATTAATTACTTAATGTTTGATAAGTATGAAACAAGATTTATTTTATTATGACTGCATATTAACTTAAAAATGTATGTAAAGCCCCTAATTCACATAAGAGCAAACCAACTCATACAATGAGAGCAGGCTTGTTCCAAGCAGTGGGACAAATATAGCCTGGTGCTGGTCCTGGTAATATCTTTATTGTCTTCTTTTGTAATATGCAACCATTCAGTATTGTAAACTGCCTCCTATCCCTGTCGGTAGTGACCCTGCCTACGATAAAGGAGGTCCCGGGTTCGAATCCTGGTAAGGGCATTTATTTGTGTGTTCATCACAAATATTTGTTCCTGAGTTATGGATGTATTCTACGTATATAAGTAATTATATATGTGCATATAATTATTATATATATTGTTGTCTAGTACCCACAACACAAGCCTTATTGAGCTTACTGTGGGACTAGATTGATCTGTGTAAAATTGTCCTATAATATTTATTTATTGTTGGTGACAAGTTCAATGTGTGTCAATACTTTTAGCTACGTGATTGCACACAGATAGCTCAACAGAATATTTTGTTGAAAACCACACATATTTTCTGGGTATACCTCTACTAATGGTAAATTTGCTGTGTGTAAAACATGGAAATAAATCAGAATAATAAAAATTTAATTCATAAAATTAAAAATAAAACTCTACGCCTATGAAATGGAGGAACTAACTACGAAAAAACATGATGAAGAACCACCAGTAAAAAACCTATTGCCGCTACACATATATGTAAAATGCAGAGCGAGAAATGCTTATATACAATGTTTTGCTAAGCGAGTAATAAAAAGCTGATGCCAGTGTTATTGTTATTATCAGTGATTGGAGATTACATTGCCACGCCGTGGGATCTAGTAGAAATGTTTGTATGGATTACATGGATCTACAGTAAATCCACAATATTGATTAACTTTTTCATAAAAATGCTACTTAAATAAGTGTTGAAATACTATTACCTACAATAACAAAAGCATTTTCTTTTATCCCTAGTTGTAACCGAATCGCTGATCACTATTTATTATGTAGTCATTTTAGTGCAGGTTTCATACATTTGTTATTCCTTTGTAAACAGGTTCTCAGGAAAATATTTGTAATCACCAATTTTTTATTTAATGTTTATTGTCCAGAAGAAAAACATACGCGTACATTTGCGTTCTAAACCTAAACCGTCATACCTAACCCCCAAGAATGGTCTTATGTGCCTTAAGTTTACTTTATTCTGGATATCATTATAGTACGGGAAGTAGTGTCATAAGGTGCAAATTTTGGTATCGGATGAATTCACTTAGCTCAGATGTAATATACGTAAAGCTAAGCTAATTGAGCCCGGTAGACATCCGCCACCCCTGGCAGGTAGGCAGGGGGGGCAGTCAAAGTAATTTGTAATGGATTCAAGCTTTCAACTCCTTTTTAACCCCGTTAGAGGATGAATTTTTAAAAACGCTGAAATTACTTTTCTTGTATATTAATAATATGCGCATATAAAAAGTTTCAAGCCCCACACTCGAAAACAATTTTGATCTCCATACAAATTTTCAACCCCTATTTCGCCACCTTAGGGGATGAATTTTCAAAAACGCTGAAATTAGTTTTCTTGTGTTTCAATAATATATCTTTTAACGAAGTTTAAAATTCCTAGCTTAAAATAAAACATGAACCCCATACAAACTTTTATCCCCTTTTTAACCCCCTTAGGGGTTGAATTTTTCAAAATCGCTTCTCATCTCTTGTACACATTATAAATGTAACCTGGTGTGCAAATTTCAACTTTCTAGCATTTGTAGTTTCGGGTGATAATAGTAATATGTAGTTGAATAAAAAAAATAGCAAACCGATTTTGATTTGAGCGTCAATATTTTTATTATTTCTATTAAACTGTACATTAAATGTCTCAAAAATGAATTCCTCATGCCCGATTTACCTGGAAATGATGCGAAACTCGAGGTGGTAGGTCAAATAGAAGCCGATAGAAGGCGTGTAACTTTGGATGCCCCCCTGCCTACCCACCAGGGGGTGGCGGATGGCTACCGGGCTGGATTGGCTTAGCTTTACGTATACTACATCTGTGCCAAGTGAATTCATCCGATACCAAAATTTGCACGGCCCCTACATTGGGTGACACTACTTCCCTCACTATTATAAATCTTTATTAAGTCTAGATAATTACAGTGATATGGTTAAATAAACTTGAGCCATCCCACGGTTGTTTATGCAGACAATGTTTTATAATGTAATGTTGGTTGGCAGTCCATGATGGAGCTCCACAAGCGGCGAAAAGCGATCACGGAGCCAGAGACTCGGTTCTTCATGCACCAGATACTTGAGGGCGTGCGATACCTGCACAGCCACCGCATCATCCATCGCGACCTCAAGCTGGGGAACCTGTTCCTCAATGATGAACTGCACGTCAAGATCGGCGACTTTGGACTCGCCTCTAGAATTGAATTTGATGGTAAGCCATTTAAATTGAAACCAACCTTGCAAAATTATGCATTTATTCCATATATCAAACTTTCACAGACGTAATCTAACATTGCACTGGCTCGTTGTAACATTTAATTACGTAAATGCTCAGTTAAGTTCGATTGGCATTTCATTCTTTTTTGTGACATAGCTGCATCAGCTGCAGTTCAGTACTGACAAAGAATATTACAATAGTCATAATTTTTACACAATGGCATTTTTTATTGAATATGAACTAAATCACTAAGCCAAATTATAAAATAAACAAGTTCATCTAAGATCCAAGTAATATAAAGATCACATTAAAGAAATCGACGCTTTTCAGGAGAGAGAAAGCAGACTGTTTGTGGAACACCTAACTACATTGCACCAGAGATACTGACTAGGAAAGGGCACTCTCTGGAAGTGGACATTTGGAGCTTGGGTTGTATCATGTACACATTGCTCGTCGGGAAACCCCCCTTCGAGACCTCCTCTCTGAAGGATACCTACAAAAGAATAAAAGAATGTGAATACAGGTACAGAATAAACTACTTAAATAATGAATTTAATGAGTTTAAAATAAAAGTCTATCAGTTAATTAATGTGGCGATTACTCCACCGACAAGAGCAGTCATGATGATGATACAGTCACTAATCAGTAATATAGTACTTGTACTTATATTCGAAGCTGCCATGTCATATAATATAAATTTATGGATCAATTTCGGTTTAAGAAGAATTTGTGACCATTAATTATAAACGCAGTGTGATTGTGTTGTTCACAATAGCGAGAGCATATACCGCGCCGTGGTCTCGTGCGGCGCGGGCGGCTGGCGCGCCGCGCACGCGCGCCTGGCGCAGGCGCTGGTCGAGGACAATACGCTCAACCATCGCCTCAGGTGGTACCCTGCACGGTGGTGGCCGCTCACGACCCTCTGTGTTCGTGTTGTTCGCTCAAAACATGTGTTTCGTCAGCTATCTTTAACCGCTCATTTTTATATTATCCATGTATTCATAGTTTTGTATTTTTTATACCACTTGTAATGTGAAATAACTGTACATCTGGATGTCTGGAGAAACTATTTCACTGGAGATGTTTTTATGTCTACATTGTCTACCTAGCTTGGCGAGTTTTGTTCCGAACAATCTAGGAAACTGGAATTGCATTTTAAATTATTAGAAATATATAGAGGCAATGATTTGTAAAACATAGCGAACCAATTCATAGCTGTAAACATAATATGAATATTATTACAATAAAACTTTGCTTTTTTTTTAACTTTGCATATAAATAGTCCAAAAAGCTGTTAATCAAGGGTGCATTTAAGTGGGTTATGTTTTGGTGCTATGTGTGAGTGGCAAATCTAAGTCTGTCACACTCTAGCACTATGTGCAAAAAAAGTACATAAGTTGTCAACTACATATTGCAGGAAGTGTAGTCCGTCTAGAAGCACCTTAAGAAATTATTAACCAAACTGAATATTTCCATTAGGCTGAAGCATGCTATACATGCATCTGAGACATGTGCGTTCATGATTAATTGTACGGCATTGGCGTTTGTACAGTCACCTGCAAAAATATGTTACTCTTTGAAGACCGCAAAAATATGTGACACACTCTTATGGCTCTATAAATAAAATCGTGTCAGATATTTTTGCGGCTTTCGTTGTGTAACATATTATTGCAGGTGACTGTACATAACACAGCCTATGTTACTGTAGGTTTCTCTAACGTCATATCATATGAGACCGCCAGTGCCTTGAACTTACCATTTTAGTAATAGTAAAAATGTTTAATGTTATAATATTTTACGCGCATTACTTTAAATAATGAAAGTGTAACTGGCACGTAAGTCGCGGAACGACGGCGAGATAGGGTGAGTAGAGTAGTGGTGGATAGAGATGCATTATGTGGCGTTTGCAGAATCCCGTCGTCGCTGCGCAAGCCCGCGGTGGAGATGATCGTTATGCAGCTGCAGGAGGACCCGCTGAAGCGCCCCTCCGTGGACAAGCTGCTGCAGCACCAGTTCTTCACGTCGGGCATCATGCCCGCCGCGCTGCCGCTCTCCTGCCTCACCACCGCGCCACGTACAGACCAGCTCGAGAAACTCGCGCTCCAGCGCCGTCCGCTACATGAAATCAATTCTAATGGTAATCCGCACACTTACTATGCGCTAATTGGACGGGTCCGCACTTAACGAGTCGTTTCGCAAGGAAATTGCCGCGAGAATCAGCTCGGTCTGTGTACACGAGGCAATTTTTCGAGGCGGTGAAGTGTAGACGCCTGTTAACCAGTTTTCAGTGGGAACTGAGTCTCATGTACAGTAGAGTCCGGTTATAACGACGCCCAAGGGACCGCTGATATTACGTCGTACTAACCGGACGTCGCACTAAACGAACTGCCAATTTTAATATATTTTTTTAATCAAAATAATTACATCATTTTCTATTTATTAATACTTTAAGCGACAATCAAAGAAAAAAAAACATTTCAACTAAAATATTTATTTACGTTAGTATTACAACACTTTGTCTTAAATGCAGAGACTTGTGTGTTTAGAAGAAGCCACTTTTGTAGGTAGGTACGCGTACTCACTCATCATCCGCAAATTACTCGACCCCGTAAAATAAAAAGTCGTAATTCTTAGGGATCTAATCAAGACGACAATCATACATCGACAATGAAAAAAAAAATACTTAAGTTTTTTGTCAAACATTTCAATTTTGAGTCAACTTTTACTTTTGTTTCAACAAACAACTTATGCCTACTCAATTGAGACAGTTCTTACCAGGGATGTTACGGAGCTCCGGTTCCGTTTCCGTTAAGGCGGAACTTCCGTTTGGTATTACACATCCGTTTCTGTTCCGGTTCCGTTATGTTTGAAACGGAAGTTATAACGGATGTCAATGCTTCGCGCGGCGGCGGCGTACATCAAAAACAAACAGGTTCATACCAGTCATTCGCTCGTCGCCCCGCTTGCCACGTGCTACGCTAATTTGTTGTTTGTTTGTATACTTTGGTTTATTCGTGTTATTAAAATTAAAATCGGTTGTGTTCTGTTGTATACTGACTACTGACTGTGTGTAGTGTGTGTGGTGAATGTTAGTGTGTAAAAAAACGCACAATGAAGCCGAAATCAAGTTCGATTTGGAACTATTTTGATGAAGTTAGTGGGGACACGGCTAAGTGTAAACTTTGTCTGAAGGTTTATTCTAGAAAGGGGAAAACGACTACATCGTTAAAAAGTCAGGCTCCGATTATGGTTCCGGTTCCGTTTCCGTTTTCGGTTCCGTTTCCGTTTTCGGTTCCGTTTCCGTTTTCGGTTCCGTTAAACTAAATTGAAAACATCTGTTTCCGTTTTCGGTTCCGATAAAACCACATCCGTTACATCCCTGGTTCTTACAAGCCGAAACGTCACATGACTATTTCATCTTGCTGAGTATAGGCAAAGAGGGGAGGGAAGTTGGGTGCGCGGGACGAAGTAAGCTTCTTACCAACAATTTATTTGTAAAAACTACGTCGCTCGTCGTTGTAACCGGACTTGACGGACGGATTTTGTGTCAATTTCCGTCGTTAAAAGCGGTCGGTCGTTATAAGCGGAGTCGTAATAAACGGTAGTACTTTCATAGTAGCTAGTACTAAAACCAAACAAGTGCCTATACTTACGTCGCTATAAGCGGTTGGTTGTTATATGCGGAGTCGTACTAACCGGACTCTACTGTATTCCATTTTAACATTTCATCACCATACTGTTACTGTCATTGTATATGTAGGTATAAACATTAGGTTTATAACCTTTCGGTTTTTTTTACTTTTTTACAGAGGATGGACGTCGCGATGAAAAGATATCGGTGCCCAATGGACTTGCGGAGCCTCAGTCTAACCGACAGCACCTATTGTCTCTACGAGAACAACTCGTCCAATTGCTCTCTAGTAAGGTATGTATTGAAACATATTATACTTCATTAGGTGTGCGGCATTTTTTTTCTCCGCCTATTAGTGCGATATTAATCTTAACCAAAATATGTTTTGTATACCAGCATTGACAGGATAATACAGGTTATTTAGTTATAATTTATACCTTAACCTAACCTAACTACACGATTACATGACTACAGGGTCTACAGGTATACATGACTGTTAGGCCCTTTACACCGCAAATCGAGCGGGGCGCGCCGCTTTTACATATAAAACGCTCACGCCCCGCCCGGAAAACGCGCCTCTGTGACGGAACCTTAATGAGTATATGATATGGTTACAGGTTAAGAACCGGCGACAAGTTCTGACGGACGAGCTGAGCGACCCGGCCGCGCAGCCGCTCGTGTGGATCAGCAAGTGGGTGGACTACAGCGACAAGTACGGCTTCGGCTACCAGCTGTGCGACGAGTCCGTCGGCGTCATGTTCAACGACACCAGCAAGATCGTCATGCTTGCCAACGGAGTGTAAGTCACTAAATTGTACTGTCTTATAACATGCAACACGAACGGTCGTTAATTGCTATTTACGAACTTACATTACCTATCACACCAACCCTACCTATTTTCGTAGGCTGTCCCTAGCTGTGGATAGACGACGTCTTATGTAGCACGTGTACAACAGTCCCACACAAAAATATTAACGTATTTTTACTCTTATTTGCAACTCGATACCTACACACTTGATATCTATACACGGTGGACGCGATGAATTTGAAGTTATAAATGTATCCTGTATAAATGGTCCCTGGTGCGCCAGCTGCCGGCGTGGCGCTGGCGGGTGCTCGCTGCATGGCGGGGGGATTTTACCTCGTCTCTATGTACTGCGCGGAGTAAATCCTCCTCGGTGATCTAATCTGCGTTCCGCCGGCTTGCGCAGGCTTTTATGCATGGAAGACTTAAAAAGCATAATTTAACCTAGGTTCATATAACATTTATTACTCCTTATGATTCTTGGTTAAAATCTTTTGGATTCTTCCCGGGCACCGTGCATATATATTGGCATCCCATTGTCTTGATGGACTATGTTAAATGTCTAATCTTAAGAATAGGAAATACGATGTTTTCAAGCTCACCATTTAGATGTGCAATTGCCAATAGTGCATGGAAAGACAAAAATAATACTAATTTGCCTATGTTAAGTTTCTTGTAATGAAGGTATCACAATTTGATTTGACAGGAATGTACACTTCATCACTCGCGAAGGCCAAGAAATTTATTTAACTATGGATGACTACCCGCCTGAACTCGCTAAGAAAATGAAGCTTCTGAGTTACTTCAGGAGATACATGAGTGATTACCTCATGAAAGCCGGTACGTAATGTTTAAAACTTAGCAGAACTTAACTTATAAGATGTCCAATAAGATCGGTTGCACGAACTAGGTATAGTTGACGGACTGACTAACAGCAGAGAACTACCTACGAAATGTCTCGTACAACAATATTTTAGGTGTTTATTACGATTATAGACTGTTAAGTGCAACCAGACCTGACTTGACCAAAAACCGGCCAAGTGACAGACGGACTCACGCACGAAGGGTTCGGTACCTTTACGCAAAAAATCACGTTTCTTGTATGGGAAGAGAAGAAACTTTAATTTCTCTAGAGCATACGCCTGCAAGTTATTCAACAATAACTTAAATATTTATTATAATGTTTTTTAGTATATCGTCGTTGCGCTAACCAAATCTTATATGTGCGAGATCTTAATCAAATGAATTAACACCTTATGTATTTTGTTGCTAGGTAACTATTTGTCAATCAAAAATCGTGCACATATCAGCTTTGAAAAGCGCAACGACGATATGATGTTATAGCGGCATCAGAAATACATCATGAGTGAAAATTTCAACTGTCTAACAGCTATCACGGTTCATGAGTTACAGCCTGGTGACAGACAGACGGACAGTGGAGTCTTAGTATAGGGTGCCGTTTTTACCCTTTAGGTACGGAACCCTAAACATGTTACATGTGCGAATTTTCACTGTCTGGAATTTAAAAATAACGTTGGATATTAGACAATTACAATGAACTAAATAACCATTTAAAAAGGATGAAATTTCCAACAATATAAGGCATATAAGCAGATAAATCATACATTTGTTGTGCATGTTCAGGCGCTTCGGCGGTGGTGCGCGAGAGCGACGGGCTGTCGCGGCTGCCGCATCTGCATCAGTGGTTCCGCTCCACGCTGGCCGTCATCATGTACCTCACCAACGGCACTCTGCAGGTAACCTCACTTACTACCTACTTGTATAGTTTGTACCTTTCTGTCTTTATGTGTTTGTGCGGTTTTACTTAACAATAGACAAAGAATTAGCCGTCGGGGTCTATTAGAAAGCTACAAACTATACACACATGGCTTGCATTTCCACTAGTTACCACCAAGTGGTTACCAGGCACAACAACTGGAAAATGTTTTCTCCGCCTTTTACCAGTGGTAACAACAGGGAAAAATAATTCCCGGTAGTTACCACTAACTCAGATTGGTAGTGCAAAAAAATCCCTGTAGTTAGGTACTACCAAACCGAGTTGGTGGTAATTAAATTCACTGGTAAAAGGTGTCTGAATCGCATTTGACCAACATTCCTCACAAACACTCAAATCTGGTACACAACTCGTCATGTTCGTTTAAAAGCAACAGAGCCTTTTCTACATATTAAATATTTTTATATTTTAGATAAACTTCCAAGACCACACAAAGATAATACTGTGCCCGCTGATGCAAGCCGTGACTTACATAGACGTAGAGAAGAACTTCCGAACATTCCGCTTCAGCACCATCGAGAAGTACGGGTGCGACCAGAAGCTGTTCAACAACCTCGCGTATGCTCTAGAGAAATTAAACTCTGTGCTCGGCATGCCGATGACCCCGGTGATGTCGTTCAGTTAGACGTCGCCGCCGGCGCCCACATCGCCGTGGGTAGCTAGCCACACTATTGACCGTCGCTGACGAGCGGGCCTTTTCTACTTGGGAACTATTTGAGCCATATCCGCAACATGATTATGTTAATGGCTTTCGAAGCATTCGTTTATGATATTGTTTTTAACCACTTGAAATATTTTCTCATAAAATCAATTTCACTACCAACAAATTATTGTTTTCTTATGCATGGTATTAATTTGTTAGCTATTTATGTTAATTCGCTTTCTATATGGCAAGTTCCTTAGAAATAATTGCTGTCTTGTTTTGTGCCCAGTATTTATGTTATATTTAGGCGATGTTGATTAAGTATTGACGAAATAAATAGGTTTGTATCTGTTAAAAAGTACAGTCTAAAAAGCCCTGGTGTTTGTTTATTGGCTTTCCATGCATCGACGCTAAATATACACGTTAAATGAAAATTAAATGTTCACCTAGGACAGTACCTATTACCTATATCCTACGCGTTCTCTCGTGCACGTACACAAAAATCTCCTTTCTGAGATTGTCTGGTTTGAATAATTACCCTTTTCGCATAAATGTCCTTTCTTTCTACTTTGTAAATTTTCTTGTAAAATTCAGATTTTGATTTATTTTGAGTAGTTCGTAACTTACGTTCTAGACTAGAGAAACCTTGGGAGAGTTGATCACCCCTTTCGATTTTGAAATTTACTCTCGCGATCAAAGAATAATTATCTTATTTTTAAAAGCTGAAATAAATATTACTAAAATATTGATTGATTGAATAACTAGCATACGTTTGGTTTCACTTGAAATAAAGTGTCTCCTAGGGATCGACCCTCCCTCGGCTCGCTTACATATTTAAACCTTTTGCATTTTAGAATCTATCTATCACAAAATCTTGTTAATCAAATCTTAGTCTTCTTAGGGCCACTTGCACTATCGCACTAACCCGGGGTTAAGCGGTTAAAACGTTTACCCAGTGTCAAATTGTACTGGTAACCATGGTAACTCCAGGTTTAACGGGTTAACCCCGGGTTAGTGGAATGGTGCAAGTGGCGCTTAGTTACGGACGTGTTGCGACTGGACATTTTGGCCCTAACTACTGATATAGGTACCTACTATCGATATATACCTACGTTATGAAATGTGTGGCTGGACATAGAGTGGACATGTAGGTACTTACGTTAGAGGGGTATCTTCGTGATAACTGAACATTTTTAGACCATGGCTACTTCAATGGACGAATCACGACTCATTAACTTTGCTCTCAGATCAAAACTAAAATGATTGCGATTTATTTTATAAAGACCGTATCGTTAATTATAGGGACAACTTTACTTAGCCGTTTTTTTGGTCTTATATTTTTATTTCAAAATTACACATGTGTTTAATTAGTGCTTTAATAAGGTACACATTTCGTCCTGGGAGCTCGACTTAAAGCATATGGTTTGGACGAAATTTACCCAATCCTCTCGAGTAACAATAACGACTGCTGACAAATACTACAAGAAAATTTGCGGTTTGCGAACAAGACAATATCACAGAAAAAAAATCGTACTATGTAAACAGCAATTACACATGATTCGTATATCCTGGTATAGCGAAACATCTGGACATAGTCTATTTCTTTTCGTTAAAAAAAAAGTTTAGGATCTATGCATGGTGGCCTTTTAGAGAGTATGGCATGTTACTTACGACAACTCTGACTTTGACATCTAATATTATCATGGAGCGTTTCTATCGACCCGCTCTAGCGATGGATCAACGCCATTAATCTCCGTTAGGGTTTGGTTTTTAGCTTATTCTTCTAGCTGTCTCCGTCATTTCGCTTGCATCAGAAATTGAAGGGATTCCAAAACGTGGGGTGAAAAATCCTATTTAAGTAAAAATAAAATTCACCACATTTATTCCGCAGCTGCTCAATTGAACAATCATGTAAGAGGACACTTAGATCACATGTTTTGGCAGCCTATTAACCTGTTGTTACTTTAAATCGTACCAAAGAGTCGGTGAAATAGTCTCAAATTCAGCTCGATAGACTTGTTCGGACTGTATTTGCTATACGGTATTAAAAGCATCATAAAGTCCCTAAAATAAAAAAAATGTCAAACCTTCTTAAATCAGACATTGCTTAAAAATAACCTCAGATCAAACTCTTAGAACATAGTAATACAAAATAATACACATGCCAACAGTTAGACCAGGTTTTATACTTAACGATACAGTCTTTATATATTATACAGTTATTTTTACCAAAATATTGATATCTTAGATGTTGTTACTCCCCATTTCCTATTATAAAAAGCTAAAGCTAGAAACTGCTAAAACGTTATAATTGCTAACTTTTCTGAACATTTTGTATGTTCTTGCCTACTAACTATTGTAGCACCATAGATTAACTGAAATATTGGGGTCGGCAAACTGCAGCTCACGAGCCGCATGCGGATTTACGGAGTTTAAAAACAATATTATAATCGGTCCTGAAGGAACATACAAAAATTGAGAACGTCTTTTTTAGGGTTCCGTACCCAAAGGGTAAAACGGGACCCTATTACTAAGACTCCGCTGTCCGTCCGTCCGTCTGTCACCAGGCTGTATCTCACGAACCGTGATAGCTAGACACTAGAGATGATGTATTTCTGTTGCCGCTATAACAACAAATACTAAAAAGTGCGGAACCCTCGGTGGGCGAGTCCGACTCACACTTGTCCGGTTTTTTAATGTTAGTTAATAAACAATACTGACTTATCACAAAATAATAATGACATGAAATTAGCTGGCTTCTTTATATACCTATAGGTAAGGTGCATTTTAGTAACTTCGAATGCGGCATGATTATTTTAATTGCAAAATACATATCTACTAAACTTAAAAGTACTTTCTATTTTGGCAACAGTTTAAGGATGCCTTGGTAAGCGTCGCAGTAGTATAACTGTTGCCAAGAAGTGCTTCTGGTTCAAGTAGTAGATAGATA
Source organism: Cydia splendana (assembly GCF_910591565.1). Lineage (NCBI taxonomy): Eukaryota > Metazoa > Arthropoda > Insecta > Lepidoptera > Tortricidae > Cydia > Cydia splendana. The sequence goes on from NC_085987.1 coordinate 17,889,990, forward strand.
TTAACCATTAGGTATATCAAAATTACCCTACTTCGAAGTTATACCAATGCACCTTACAAGTAATCTCAGGGGCCCATTTCTAAAAAGGTATTAGACTAATATTATTAGTCCACGAACTGTCAAATCGTATGGGTTGTCATGACAATACACTAGTAATATTAGTCTAATATCGTTCGAGAAATGGGCCCCTGTAGCCAATCTATTGGTCCCTATAAGACTACTGCAGCCATTGAATCACATTCAGCTTATGCATCTGAGAAGAAAAAATAAACAAATGCTGAAGTCACTTTTGATCGCTGACAAATGACAATCAAAGGGCCTGAAAGTGATTTTAGAATAAACGTAATATGATCATTGCGCATATGAATTAATTGCTTTCCGTGTATTATTTAGTTAAATTACTTTGCGCTGAAACAAGGAACGTAATATTACTTACTATGCAGGATGTCAGGCAACCAACTAAAAATTTGTAAATCGATGATAAAGAAGGAAAGGATAATGCTAATTTAGGCTAGGGTTAGTAAAAAATACACCATTTTCGTTTAATTTTGATGAAATTTACAATTTATTTAATTATTATGACGAAGGGGAATCGATCTAGGTGTGCTTCACTTCCGGAGACAATTGTTTTCTTCCTTAGTATTTTTGCCACTTGTGGTTTATGACTTGTTTTTATAGATATATGTTACCGATATTTATATTTAAGTTACGACACACCTCTTTCTCATCGAGGGCAACCGCAATCAATGAAAATTGCAGGAATGGTGCAATTGCAATCAATACCGAATTAAAACCAAATATTAAAAACTACACACTGAGAATATCAATATGTACCTACTAAGTGCATGTATGGTGTAGTACCTATATAGTAAAATGGTCTGAGTAACAAAAACATGCAAATGTTGTAATTGTCCCAACTGAACTTTTTTTACCCAATGCGCTCCAGTAGCATATCCCATTATCTATTCGTAACCTAGGACCTATATAAAGTAAGTTCCCAGTGGACTATAAGTACCTAATAATACAATAATAGCGAGCATAAATAAAGTATTCCTGCTAATCTGTCACTGGGATGACTATAACGGTGCGTTTACTTTTGGCGTTTATTTGTTTTTGTATTTTATTGTACCCTAGCCAGGAAAATGCCTAATATACCTGAACTAACATTTTCTATATTACATTATACTATAATATAAAAATGTGTTTAATTTATTTGTCCATTGGCCCTTTAGGCACTCCCTAGTGGTAGGAGCGCAGGCGATAATACAAATGGATGGTGTTTAGCAAAAATCTGTCAACCCACATTCATTTTGCAATAAAATGACAACTTTAAGCGGAAATTTTTTGAGTTGACATCTTATTGCAAAATGAATGTGGGTTGACACATTTTTGCTAAACACCATCCACATCGACTTCATGTGGCCAAGCCTCCAATCCTTAGCTGACCACAATAATTTCTTACCAGCCGCCGCAGTTAAGCCGTAAATCACAATTATGCTCCACTTTGGAAATGGTCGATCCGGTTAATTCATTTAGTCTGTAAAATAATTGTATACATATATGGAATTTATGTCAGGTGGCACATCACTTGCGAAGTGCCCCTAAACATAACGTTATGGGTTCGCTACGCAAAAAACGCAGCGCATATAACTCCATCTCCATACATCACAACCGCCGTGCATCCAGCACAACTTAAACCGAGGTGCATGCGCGATACTTTGACGGCCCGTACCAACACGCTCCGCGATTGCTTCGCCATTTATGGTCCTAGCTAAATTGGTTGTTCCATACTTACGCTATGGAATGTCCAATTTAGCTAGAACCCTCTGGTGACTGTACATGGAACCGAAACAACTGAAAATTACCTTGCCCTTGCTATATGGGCATTGAGTTATTATTGACCGGAGCGTAGCGAAGGTCTACGTTTCGACTGGAGCATTTTGCTTTTGTATGTCCGGATGTTCTCCTCTACAGGTCGCAATTCTTAACCGAATCTCGTGAAATTTTGTGACTGGATTCTATGTCTAAATATTTTTTTTTTGTCCGTCCGGTTTTTTGAATTTTTTTTAAATGGCGGAGTCGTGATAGCTCGCGCCTAAACAAATAGTGGTATCGGTACCATACGAGTGTTTTCTTTTTGAGATATGTTTATAGATTAAATGGCCAAAAATTCAGAAAATTTATTTCGCTGGTTTCGGAGGTATTGAGATATTTAATTTTAACTAATTTTAATTTGAGAAGGAGTAGCTAAATTTCGTCAATCCGTCTATTTGGCTCAGTTTGTAAACGTTTGCTTTTTCTGTTTGCACAGAGGGTCTGGGTTCGATCCCCAGTAATTGTATGTTGGGATATTATAACTTTTTGTATTTTTTTACACATAAATTTCGTATTGTTTTTTTTTTAATTTACTATATTTAAAGCTCTTAGCACCATTTTATTTAAAGCTCTGCTCGCGAGGTCTACAGCTCACAGAGTTAGCTAGTTTATATAGAGAAGCCGTACCAAACAATGAAATTATCGCAATCCCAACCTGTACCGCGCGACCAAAACGTCGGAAGCGCCGTAAAATTTATGGCGCTTACGCGTTTAGTTCGCGAGATTCACGCTACGCTTCTATGTATGGTTGACAAAACAACAACAACTCATAGCTCAAAATACTGATTCTCTGTGCTGGCTATATACCTACTTAGTAATAATAGTTCAATGTATCTGGGTAACATAATTCCATGCGTGCGTATCTACGCAGGAAACCAGGCCATTATGCTTACATGCCATGTTGAACACACTTTCGCATTGGTTTCCGATATGTTCGTGGTCCCATCTCCATCAAGCGCCTGTTCATTTCATGGTTTAAAGTTTGCGTAATGTGGTTTACGAAATGTGTGTGCCTTTTTACGGTTCCGTACCCAAAGGGTAAAAACGGGGCCCTATTACTAAGACTCCGCTGTCTGTCTGTCTGTCACCAGGCTGTATCTTATGTTTTGAACCGTTATAGCTAGGCAGTTGAAATTTTCACAGATGAAGTATTGCTGTTGCCGCTATAACAAATACTAAAAACAGAATATAATGGGCTGCCATACAACGTGATTTTTTTTCAATTTTTTGCGTAATGGTACGGAACCATTCGTCCATGAGTGACTCGCACTTGGCCGGTATTTTTTCTGAAGCAGGGATAATATTCCAACTTGGATAATTCAAAATTTAAACACCCCCGACACCATTTATTAACTGCGCCACACTAGTGTGTTCAAACCTATCAAAGAAACACAGCTACCTTAACCGAAAATCTTAACCTGGCAAGCCGTTATGGAGATAATAGGTAATATTCATATGTATATGAACATCATGGAACCGAAACATCACAAGCAGCTTAAACAACAAGGCGCCGGGCAAAGACGGAATCACTTCAGAGCTTCTGAGAGCGGGTGGAACACCGGTACTTAAAGTCCTCCAGAAGCTCTTTAATTCCGTCTTGTCCGAGGGCATAACGCCTGAAACATGGAATAGAGGCGAGGTGGTGCTGTTCTTCAAAAAAGGTGATAACAACCTATTGAAGAACTACAGACCCATCACGCTTCTGAGCCATGTCTATAAGCTGTTTTCAAGGGTCATCACGAACCGTCTCGAACACAGACTTGATGACTTCCAGCCTCCCGAACAAGCCGGTTTCCGAAAAGGCTATAGTACCATAGACCACATCCATACGCTGCGGTAAGTTATACAGAAGACCGAAGAGTATAACTTGCCATTATGCTTAGCCTTTACACCTGTACCCTCTGTGTTAACAAATAAACATTTTTTCATTTTTTCATTTTTCATTTTTCATTTAGCGTTTGTGGACTATGAGAAAGCCTTCGATTCGGTGGAAACATGGGCGGTGCTTGAGTCTCTTCAGCGATGCCATATTGACTATCGGTACATCGAAGTGTTGAAGTGTTTGTATAGTAACGTCACCATGTCGGTCCGAGTACAGGAGCCGAGCACGAGGGCGATTCCATTGCGAAGAGGCGTAAGGCAGGGAGACGTTATCTCTCCGAAACTGTTTACTGCCGTAATGGAAGACGCCTTCAAGCTCCTGAAATGGGAAGGACTTGGCATCAACATCAACGGCGAATACATCACTCACCTTCGGTTTGCCGACGATATCGTAGTCATGGCAAAGTCGATGGAGGAACTCAGCATGATGCTCGATGACCTCAACCGAGTTTCACAACGGGTGGGCTTGAAAATGAACATGGACAAGACGAAACTTATGTCAAATGCCAATGTTGTGCCCATCCCAGTCTCTGTTGGGAACTCGGTACTCGAAGTTGTTGACTCGTACATCTACCTAGGACAAGTAGTCCAATTAGGCAATTAGGTAGGTCCAACTTCGAGAAAGAGGTCAACCGCCGAATCCAACTCGGTTGGGCAGCGTTCGGGAAATTACGTAATGTCTTTTCGTCCGACATACCTCAGTGCCTCAAGACGAAAGTCTTTAATCAATGTGTGTTACCAGTGATGACTTACGGCTCCGAAACGTGGTCTTTCACTATCGGCCTCATCTCAAAACTCAAAAGTCGCTCAACGAGCTATGGAGAGGGCTATGCTCGGAGTTTCTCTACGTGATCGAATCAGAAATGAGGAGATCCGTAGACGAACTAAAGTCACCGACATAGCCCACCGGATTAGCAAGCTGAAGTGGCAATGGGCAGGCCACATTGCACGCAGAGAAGATGGCCGATGGGGTCGAAAAGTGCTCGAGTGGAGACCACGGACTAGCAAGCGCAGCGTAGGACGTCCACCCACAAGATGGACAGACGATCTTGTTAAGGTCGCCGGAAGACGCTGGATGCGGGTCGCTTCCAACCGGCACGTATGGAGGTCCAAGGGGGAGGCCTATGTTCAGCAGTGGACGTCTTATGGCTGAGATGATGATGATGATATGAACATCAGGCGCATACAAAACAGCGTCTTCAGTCCGTCGGGGGTTAAAATGAAAGCAAAAATTTCACTACGTACCTATATCGTTTATTTAATTTTTATTACAATTCCATCACTGAAACTGGATTAAGTTTCGTAGCAAAACGTCTTTATAAAATTGAAAATCAAAACTGCATACAATTAATGGTCTAAGAATTAACCACAACTTAGAAATAAGTATCACATAAACCTTATGTTACCGATTATTTTGGAATGAGCTTGAAATTTAAAAGAAACAGGAACTCTATTCTTGTGACAGGCATTTCATCCAGGTTAAAAACTATCCAGGACCGAATTCTTGAGTAGTATCCTTTGTATTAATATGCTTTCCTACAAGATCTCTTTACATAAATACGTCAGTTAAAACTCCTTTCCAGGCGGTGTATTCCCATTTATCCCCGCTAGATGCATTCATATAAATCATTCCCATCTATCCCATGAAGGGAATACACCGATTTAGCAGGTGCGTATACTGTGCACCTCATAACATGTTGGTACAGTACAGAGTAGGGATGTTGCGGATGCAGATTTTTTGACATCCGCGGATGCGGATGCGGATATTTAAAGTCTCACATCCGCGGATGCGGATGTCAAGATTTAGTACTTAAAAAACGTCAAATATTACATTTTTAGCATTTTCTATTTAAAAAAACGAAACGTTTAGTATTTGAGCAAGAATATAGGTGCGTTTTATTTAATAAACAGTAACTTGGCCGACTTTTCGGGATCTAGACGATTTCGTTACATATAATGACGCAATTACCTAGCACTTACGCCGCCGACTTGGTCGACATCCGCATCATGCGGATGCTCCGCATCGATTTTATGCGGATGCGGATGTTGAAAATCATGCGGATGTTCCGCGGATGCGGATGCGAATATCCGCAACATCCCTAGTACAGAGTAGACTACTAAAGCATACAGTGCACAAACAACAATAATATTATTTGAATTACAGTGAGTGATAGGTATAAACTTATCCGCTGCACTGCCATTGTCTGAGGACCTGTTTAACCTGGTTGAAACGAATGAAGGTTACATTTATATTAATTATAACTAATGCACGACTGGAACTATCTCTGTAGTACTGGGTAAAGATCACGTCATATATCTGATTTAATAGACAAATGATGTACTTAGGTATTGCTGTGTTACATGGACAAATTGTTGAGCTTCTTAACATGTTTGACGTTGAATATAATACATGCCTTGACCTCTGAAAGTTTAAAAATGTTTATTTTGTGAAGGATAGTTAGTTCCAAAGAATACAGTATTGTTTGTCAAGTAAAATAGCACTGAACCGACTGATAGTTGTAGCAGAAATCTCTGCATAGTTATAGCTATTTAACCTTTTGAACGCCACAGACAGCAATTGACGTCAACGCAAAATCGTGACAACGACGCCAAAGACGGCATTTGACGTCGATCGTTTTTTGATGAAAATCTACTGAAAAACACCCCACTTTTAGTTTGGCATTATTTATTCACAAAACTAAATTTTACCCCCATGGCGTCAGTGGCACGGCAAATAGATGCACCTTGGCGTTCAAAAGGTTAAGGTAAGCAATTGTAATTCGCTTAGCTTTTGTTTTCAGTTTTGGAGGAGGTAGTGTAGTATAAACTTATGAATGATTTATAAATTAGGAGAGTGTAACACAATATTCACATTTAGTCAATCTGACAAAAACGTAAATAAGATTGGGCTTGACATTATAATTCTGTGTGGATTGCATGCTGCATGGGTAGTGGGTCACTAGGATGAACAAACAAGCCCTCTTTAGCCTGCCAGTCAGTATAAGCCCCGTACTGTGAAGTGACACCCACTATCTCACCCTGTCCACTGATAGGCCGACCAAATGTGCGTCCTGAACCAGCCAAAAACCTGGAACAAATAATTAATGGCACTATTCAATACTTTACATTGGCCATTGATAGTTTCTTTAAATGCATATTAACTTTAAAGAAAGGATAACTCTTTTTTACTGAAAAATTAATTTGCCTAGAGTCTGTGCGGAAAGAGAAGAGTTGTGAAATGTATCAGATCCAATACATTCTACAACTTTTCTTTTTTCACACAGACTCCATACAGTATAATTTCAGTAATCCAGCACTAATGCTGACACAAGAGAGCCGGATTACTGGAAGTTAGGGCATATCTGCATATTATTGATGTGTTGTTTAGTATGTTGTATAAATACATTTGACTAAAATACTAAATTCAAAGAAAGTTCTACCCTTATCTGGAACTTAGCCATTAATAAAGAGATAGAAGGGCGAAAATGTAAGCATCTTCGAGCAACACCGGCTTCCGACACATCGGAAGGGAGGGGCCCAAGCGATATCTCACCGTACAAATCTTTCTGCCTTTTTTCGCGGGGGGAAAGGTGCACACAGTCGCACTTCTCACACACTTACATACAAAATCCAATCTGTAATGACGACACAAATACATAGAAAATGACACACGTCAAAGACAAATCTTGCAAACCTCGATCTCTTTTTGTGTACGGACGAGTGACAAGTGTCACAACACGCACACTAACACATATTCGTTGAAGTATGTTATTGTATTCTGAGAGATGAGAAGTCGGATTTGTCGCTCGACCGATCCGCAATTTGTACTGAGCGAGCAAAATCGATAAATCCAACAATTACATGAGACTAAAATATAATAATTGTGTTTGAATGTAATTAAACGTATGATATGTAAAAAAAAATATTACATGTGAAATTAAACACTTTCTTTTTTTTAATTTGATGTCCTCTTATAACAAAAAACCGAGCAAACAGGCATTTTTGTGCAGCAGTGTTCACGCGCGCGTCTGGACTCGGTCTAGTGAAAAATCCAAGTGCAACTAGTTTTATTACCCGCGCTAGATTAGATTGACGCGATAATCTTGTACCTCGGCAGAGGGGAAATAGTGCGAATGCCGCCTCCCTTCCGTGTTGCTCGAAGGTAAGCATAGTAAATTAGGATATAGAATGATCATTTGTAACTTAATATTAGTGCCAGATTACTAGGTATACCGGACCCGCAAAGTACTGGATTATCGAGATTTCACTGTAGTATGATTAATGGACCACAAATGCACCAATAAAATGTCAACTTTAGCATTCCGATTTAAGGTTCAAATTAGATTGCAGTTTAGGCAAATGTGACTTGTCTTCAAATGAATCATCAGAGCTGGAATTTTTGGTAGTGGTAGATTAGGGCAACCCGTTAATAATAAAATAACAAGTCACTTACGCAGCAGTGTCAACATGTCTCAACTTAATTGGGGTGTCTCTTCTCCAGTAGTCATTGTTGCAGACCACAGTCCAGTGATCGCCGCTGTCTCCTTCACCACCATCATCGCCGTAGCAAGACACCTCTTGGTTGCCAGACAATGGAGATGAGAAATAGTGTGAGTGGAGATTCTTCTTACTGGATACATGATGGAGACGGATGTTGGAGTTGCACTTAACAGGCTCTCTGCAAAATGGTATAACAGGCATTTATATTGGATTAACAACGAATGAAAAAAAAATGGAAAAGACTTGTTTATCATTTTTATTACCCTCTTTTACATGTCTCGCCCATGGGAGCGCGAACCAGCCAGTGACTGTTGTAGTCGTCCGCAGCGTCGACAGCGGTGACGGATTGCTGGCCGGAACCCGAGCCGTACTTCACATCATGCGAATGCAGCCTCAGACGCAAATCCACATTCATTATTTTTAGTATGGTGCCGCACGTAACAAACTCTGCTTTAGAACCTGTATTAGAAACATTACACAAAAGTTTATTGTAGGTGTAAACCGCTTTTCGAACTAATATCCTCCCATACGATAAGGCCACGTAATTCCCAGTTCGACCAGCGGCACTGATAATCATAATATCAACTTTAATATTTAACGTACCTTCTGTTACTTGGATTATGAGAAGAATCCACAATATTGATAACGCTAATACGTTTGTAATCTTGTACAGAATCATTATGTATTTGTATCTACGTTCAGTTATTAAGGATCTTAAAATGAATTAGCAGAAATTCACGAGTCACAACCGATTTGTGGATTTGGTGTACCGTGCTGCCCGTGCTGCCGTGCCGTCGGCTGGTTTTTTTTTTATATGGAACAATGACATGACATCCATGTCACTGTCACTGCCCATGTTGCCAGCAAATCGAAAGACTCCACGCAATGCGAATTCGCTGATCTGTGAAATCGACTCCACACTTGCGTTCGCGACTTTGCACCTAGATTCGTGCACGAGTGTGAAGGGGGCTTAAAGGCCAGTCCAGACGGAACTATCTAATTTCGTTCAATCTGATTTATCTGATTAAATCAGATGGACGCAATAATGAAATTATAGAATAGAATAGAATCAGTGGGGAGACACTTCTGACTTCGGGCAAACTCGGCTCCGTTCAAGTCAGCATCAGGCTGACGCAACTAGGAACAAAAATAGGTTTTGTATGGACTTTAGTGACCTAGCCATAGCCAAAAAAACAAAATAAAACGTCAGTGCTATTTATCTGTCATGTCAACTGTCAGCCACATTGCTTTGTTGCTTGTCATGGCGGTTCGTAGGTTTTACTTACGTATTTCTTGCAATTTCTTTTTTAAAAGCCTTCGTTATTTTTCAAAACAGTCAAACGGTATAAGAACATACAGTGAGTCAATAGATTTTGTTTAAATGCCACCGAAAACTAAGTTGTTTCAGTGCGAAATATGTGGCAATTGATACGCTCGCGAAAATCGCAAAAAAGGAAGTTTGTGGCGAAATTTCCATTAGATGAAGACCGGTAAGTATTGCTTTAGATACTTTTAGCCTTATTTTGGTGTAGCAGCCTATAACCACATCGAAAATTAGATATTTCATATCCACTTTCATTGTGAACTAGGGATGTACTACAAGTATCGATAAGAAGTATCGATGTCGACTGCAGCCTATTTTTTTAACAATGTAAATAGTAAATAAAATAAAATGAGTGATTTTCCTGGTAACTTGCATACAACAGGACTATAATTATTTCTCCGAATATTTTTAGAGGAAAATTATCTATCATCTGTGCATTAATGGAATGGACATTATATTATAACATATTTTTGGAATCTAGTAATAGGGGATATTACTGTACTGCATTGTTCTGCCGCCAGAGTGCAGCACTACCGACTCTAGTAAATTCATAGACTAACTTATATATACTCTGCCTTAAACTGTTTTTTGACAAGTTTTCACAGACAATAAATTATGCCATTGATGCATCAAGGCGGTTTGTTAACCAGGGCCTACCGGTAAACGTGAAAATCGAAATTTGGTTATCTATCTCTGTATCGCTCGAATATGCAAGAGTCATGGAGAGGTTAGATAACGAAATTTCGATTTTCTTGTTTCGCGGTAGACCCCCAGATTGTGACTGATAGTGGTAGTGGCGCTACGCAGAGTTTTGCGTAATATTCCCTATTATTTAAGATTTTAACCTAAAAGATAAGAAAATATATGTGTGTCTGTTTTAATTATTAAATGTTTTCAGATGCAGGCAGTGGGTCAAATAAGTTGTAAAGGAAGACGTAATTTTATTATTCAAGAATATAATACATAGAAAAAAAACATTTAATCAGGTGAACACACATTTTCCTCTGTTACCTGTGGACCGTCGAACCTTCGGGATGTATTTTAAATTAATTATATTAAATTATTAAAAAAAAATCATTTTACATATTTTTATTTTAACAAATAAATATCGTGTTCACATTTAAGTCCAACCATGTATTAGTCCACTCAAAGAACACTATATATAACATACGATTTAAATATGGACTCGATTCTAACCTGATTTCGAGTACGAAATTTGTTAACAGGGGCCCATGTTTCAACCCTCCCCAATTTATCGATATCGATAAAATATGCAAGCGTGTAGCATACTACACTATTGAAGTCTGATATGTTGGTACTATTGTTGTTTGACAGTTCTTTGTCGTACATGTTGGTAATGATTGGATAACCAAACATACACACAGACTGATCAAGTCGCTAGTATGGAAGTCCCGTCTCTTAAAACGTAGGGATTATATTCTCTTTGGTCAGCATTACTCCGAGCAATTATTCGGGTTGGCACCACTTGACGTCCTTTTGCGTGCACCACCACAGATAAGATAGACTTGAATTTTGACATTCTGTATACAGAATTACAGATATTACTATTGTTTTATTGTTGAACGAACTTGTACAATACGTGCAGCCGTGATTTTTGCTTTCTTTTCCTTTATCCTTCTTACTGCTAGGCACTGCTGCATTCTCCAACAGTTATTATTCTACTTACCATTATACCACATTTAACAACACGAAAGATTGCAACAATGGATAATTCCATCAACGGCGGCAGAGGTAAATAAAATTTGGCTATAGCTATTCGTTGTAATAGCTATTGGTAGTAATTTAATTATTTTTTTATGAATTTCTTTTCAGTGTCATTTGACCCTGGATGGAATGATCCACCAAAGATCTCCTTTAATAGTCAACAAACGCCTCCGAATCGACCTCGTAACTTTTTGAACAAGAGAGTTGCCTTTCCCTTGTCAGGGGCTAACACAAGCCCTGCAAGTGCACCCCCCGTCAACTTGCCCATGCCATCCGGTGCGCCCACCGCACTGGTTCCACCAAGTCTAACTCAGAGAAACACGCCTAGTAACTCTGACATAAGCATTAATAGTGAAAGTGTTCTAGTGGAAGTGAAGACTCTCCTACTAGAGTTATTGGAAAGCAGCAGTGAGCTGGGAGCCAAAGCACATGATATAAGAAGAAGGTTAGATGTAATGGAACTAATGTGGATGGATGGAAAATTAAATCTAGAAGTACAAGCACAAATGAAGGAGCTTGCCCATGGTAATATCATTATTGGTAACTAACCTTTCCCAGCACATGAAACTGCCCTACCCTGTTTCTTTATTTGGTTCATTCATGTTTGTTTTGGTGTTAATAATATTAGGTTATTCATTAATCATTATACTGATCTTTACTTGATTACTTGAAAGTACCATTTTCACTTTTGATTATTGTATTCATATCATTAGTTGTTTACAACCACTAGTTCAAAGTTTTACTTATATATATTATAATATACTGCTATAAACCTTTGTTCAAAAATAAATGCCATTTATTTTACAGCTCTACGGGATGATGAGCCTAAAAAAGCAGATGACATCCACAAAGCTCTGATGGTGAATGAAGTGAGCAAAGTGGGCACCTGGATGCCGGGAGTCAAACAACTAATTCATCATTCCATAGCTCGATCTGAGCTACTTTCTATAGACAAAGAGTGACATCTAACAGTGCCATTTTGTAAAAGAAAGAGTGGCATAGCACTAAATGAACCGTAAAACCACTGCAACTATAAGCTTAGTCCACAAGTTTAACACGAAATTAAGTATCATAACCAATCTTTTTTTTCCTTTTATCAAAATATATGGCCTCGGAACTGTGACATTCAAATAATATTTACATGTGAACACGTTAAGTGTTGGAAGCTGAGCTTATATAGTAGCAAGTCCAAAAACGAATGAAATACATATAATTTTCGATATACAAACTATCATAAAAAAATGTCTTTGTTCATACATAAGCTGGCTTATGTTTCATTTTTAGCTACATATAATAGTTGGGTGGTTTTACAGTAACTAAACAAGTCAAGATTAAGCTTTTGATCTCCAGAATTCAAAAATTCGAAGGATTATATAGCCAGTCTGTTCATCAGTGGCGGATTTGCATCTTACTCAACTACAAGCCGCCCCTTTTTCAGCACCCATCATATAGACTGTGCCCTAGGCCCGGGCCTACTCGGCCTTAGGGCAAATCCGCCACTGCTGTTTATTATGGTTTTATTTTATAGAGATACATATAAGTATAATAAAGATTGTTTGTTTATATTTTAATTGATATGCAATATAATTGTTGAATGAAAAACCAGTTTGTTATTTACAAAACCCCACCAAAACCAGTTTTTTCTTTTTTTCTTTTCCAGTGATCAGGGAAGTGCCTACAAATTTTTAAAAATATAAAAAGAATCACTACATGTTAATACCACAGTGTAAAAAGTAACAGTGGACCAACGCCTTTGATGCTTGCATATATGCATGCCGACACCGCACAAGAACACAGTAGGGTTGTCGCAGACTTACACAACTGGCCAAGACTTACATTTGACTTACTATAAGACACGCTAGCCCTGTAAGTAGTACCGAGCTACTAACAATGGCGATGTATGCAGCTCGGGTGCGTACGACTCACCCGTCGCACCCCGCACGATTGCCCTGTCTAAACGGCTTCGTCGAATGACTGTATTGTTTTATAGACTGGTAAGTAATACTCCAGCGCTCCAGATATTGGTAGTTTCAGTTGCGCAACATGTCTGATAATAAGGGTATATTAATCAGCCGGTATACATGGTGAAGGTCCATACGGAAAATTAGGAAAATAAAATTACTCTAGCGCGCCAGCGCGTGAAGTAAGTATAAGTATACTTTCAAAAGACTGACGGTATAGTGAATTTCTCAAAAATGCAAAAAATGAAATCGCCCTACTCAAGCTTATCAGATTATTTATCATAATTATCATACAGGAAGTTTAGATTGACGTTTCAGTTGTGTCAAACCTAAGTCTGATGATAACGTGGAGCAGTATCTTTCTTCTAACGGTTTGATATATATTTTTTCAGATCATTCTCATAATTCTTGCCGATTATGTTTTATTAAATTATTTTTTTTGCGTAATAAACCGCGTCGAATGCCTTAAAGTGGAACAAATTCGAACGATGCGTTCAAGAGATATCACTTGAAAATACATAGCTGGAAGATCAGAATTGGCTTGCAGGGTCAACCATTTGGACTCCAATAACATACATAAAAAGTGCTTAGTTTTCGTAATATAATGGAATCAAGTATTTTAAGACTCCAATCTTTAATCGATCCCTACATCTATAGGGAAATATAAAACGAAGTAAGCCCTACCGTTTAGCCGTTTGTAGGACGGCTCGTAGTCCGCAACCCCTATACACAATCCTACCCAACGAGGCGGACTACGAGGCGGCCTACACGGTAGGAGTGTGAATGGGGGGCTTAAAACGTTGCTTAAAGTAGTAACACACTATCGCACCGCACCAAGGTCATTGTGCGTCGCACCGATAAGAGCGAGAAAGAGATATCGCTTTCTCGCTCTTACTTATCGGTGCGATAGTGTGTTACGGCCTTTAAATTGTGTAAATTTGTAGGTAGGTGTAGGTTAGTGAAAATAAAATTTACATATCGCTTACCTGTCCAATGTCTGTGCGTCTCACTCTCACTAAGCAAAATGTGAGACGCACGCAAGACACATTGGACAGGTGGAATACCACACTTACTAATAAATATCACCGAGCTAGTATGTTGTGTAAATAATGTAAGTATGTATCATTCTATTTCCAGCTTGCATTGTTATACTTGGTCAAGCAGATCTTGTCAGTAGAAAAAGGCGGCAAATTTGAAAAATGTAGGCGCGAAGGGATCTCGTCCCATAGAAAATTTGAATTTCGCGCCTTTTTTACTGTCAAGATTTGCTTGACCAGCTATATTTCACTCGTTCAATTTTTTTAATAAAAAAAAATATTTTGTTAATGATAGTTTAATTGTTAAGAAAACTTTTACTTAATATTTCACATATTTATTGGTAGCAAATAGTTTTGAAATGTCTTAATCAAAGTCTTCTCCAAATTACGTCAATGTATTTCGTTCGATTCACTTCATGTTAAAAAAAATTAAACCTCATTTTCTTCACTATTGGTTTTAAATTCTACTGCCATTTTTTGTGTGATACGGCTTTGGAGGATTTTGCTATTTTTTTTATTATATTTGGAAATTTTTAGCAGGTTTCCATTTAAACTATGTATTGTAATGTTGATTATTAGTTAAGTGTTGATCTGTATTAACAAAAGTTTATACAATATACATTTTAAAATACAGACGTAGTGCATAATTGTTTTCCTTCGTATTTTCTCGGAAAGGTTCGTATTTGTCATGCTACTTTAGTCAACCTCAGTGCTTTTTGCACCCAGACTGACTTAAATAGCAAGACACGTTCGTACGTTTCCGTGAAAATACGAAGGAAAATAATTATGCACTACATCTGTAACACTTATTCTTAGGCACTACGAGGAGTCACACCCTCATAATGTTATCTAAGAATAAGTAGGTAATATAAAACAATGTTAACTAATATTCACGTATTGACGCACTAACGGCATTTACGTTCTTATCCAATTTTATAGTTTCAAATTCACTAACGCATATGTCACAATGTTGCATATTTCTGGACAAGAATGTTTTGATATATTCTGTCACTACATGATTGTGTTGTCGCACAATTATACTGAATGTCTCCGTGATGGGAGATGGCGCGTGCGCTTCGGGAGCGGTCTGAGTGGCGGGTACTAGAGCCCGCGTTTGATGGGCTTGGGCGCCACGGTGATGCGCACGGGGCGGCACAGGTCCACCAGCGGCGCGGCGTCGCGGCCCGCGCCCTCGTCCACGGCCAGGCACACCGACACGTCCACGCCGCACGACTCCGTCCACACGCCGTGCGAGATCAGCACCTTCGTCAGCAGCCGCACGTTCACCGTGCCGTCGTCGTCTGCACAATAGAGTTACCTTTAGCCTCTTCAACACCCGAACTTCGTTCAAATTCAATTATACTGAAGCCTCACTGAAATCCTACAACCGATTACAATTTTTACTTCAAAATATTAGAATTACACGTCTTTGGACTCCTTTGGATACTCGTTGAAAGAAACCGTGATCTTGTAATTATTTGTTAAGAAAATTGTACGTTATAAAATCTTTACAAAGAAGTACGGTAATATGCTAGTTACAGATACTCGTATTTAAAGACTATGCAGGAACAAAATGTGGTAGTGATATTCGAAAATATTTTAGATAGAACTGTCGTTTACCAAGTTGGCGCAAAGTTAGCTTAGACCGAATCTATACTGTCATGTAACACTGAATTAGGTGTACATAGAATAACTGACTGGTGGTATGGTGGTCGAGCGGGCGCAGATGGTCGCGCGGCGGCGCGAGCGCGTGCGCCTGGCGGTCGGGGTAGGCGACGCGGACGCGCAGCGCCGCCGGGTCGCGCACGCGGAGCACCTCGGCCTCCAGCGCCGCGCCGCCCGCCAGCCCCGCGCTGAACCGCAGCACCGTGTCGCTGTCGCTCGCCGGCTCGATTATCGTCGCCGTGCACATGCGAATCTGACACAGTAGGTTATGGCTATTAGAAAATCGAAAATTTGTTCATACAGATAGGAAATTGTTTTCATTTTGGTAAATATAAAATGTCGTTTCGCTTATGAAATTATGAAATATTTCTATGTGAGAAAAATAGCGCAGTTCTAACTACATATTTTGAAAAATTGTCGTCGGCAAATCACTTGAGTAGGCACGCGCCTGTACAACGTTTAGGGTCGGTTGCGCCAAACTGCTTGTTAAAGCGTTCGCAATATCTGATTGTATCGGAATGTTTCATAGTTCATTGCTGAGTGACGATGATAAGTCCGATAAATTACAGATTTTCAAGCAGTCAGCTTTATTAATACGTTGTAGTTTGAACGGGTGATTGTTACGGTCGCAACCGTCCTATCTCATTATCGGCTTACGTCGACGCTGGGCGGCGGGATGACTGGCAGCGGCGCGGCGTGCAGCAGCGGCAGCAGCGCGCGCGCCAGCGCCAGCGGCTTGTTGTCGGCGCCCAGCGACAGCTGCTGGAACACGCCGATCGTGAACGGGTCCGGCTCCACGCCTGCCAACATACAACGTTAATATTAATTTATGGTTATAGACCCTTCATAAGATCGCGTCACAGCTTCCTGTTTTCAGACAATGCTTTTGATTTCGGTCTAGCTAAGTTATCAATACTTACATATTTGAAAGGTGTACCAGCAGTTGTACGGCATGTTGCTTGCAGGCGTTATTGATACAATAAGTGTACAGTCTATGAAAAAATCGTATCTTCGAGTAGTTAAACAACGACGTAACTGCCGGGGTACTTAAATTGTCAAACGTCAACTTTTGGCAACCAGAGTTACTACTCTGGTTTCCTACTCTGGTCTGGATCTCCTACTGGAGATCCCACATATATGGTCGACCTTCACCAATCTGTCTGACGGATGAAACTATGAAAATATAAAAGAAAATATGTTCCAGAACATAAATAAATAGGTTTGCCTAAAGAAATATGGTCAAGGCTATTTTTAATAAATTGTTGAAAAAAAATTTTTTTCGGCGAATTTCACCGATTTGTCTGACGAACGAAATAAGTTTCAATGGAAAGTATACAATTATTTATGTGCTTACTAGCTTCATATGTGCTTACTAGCTTCAGATACAGATATATCGGTAGCCCATAATAACATTCAAAGTGACCTTGACAATGTAGTGAAATGGGCCCACGATAACGGTATAATTATCAATTTATCAAAAACGAAGTGTATGCATATATATTCCCCATACAATCGTAAGGCGAAAACTGTTAATTACAATGAGTATGGAATTATAGGTCACGGGTACGAATGTCTGCACAACCGAATAAATAATATCTATAGCTGTAGCTGTGAACCTTTAGAATATGTTAGTACATACAAGTATTTAGGTATGCATGTAGATAACAATTTTAACTGGAAAACACATGTTACTGCAGTTTGTTCTAAACTCCGTTCAGTCCTAAGCAAGTTATATCACTTAAATAGATTAATTAATAAAAAGACAATGCTCGTTGTTTATTACGCGTTAGTGGACTCAATCATTAATTATGGTCTAAGTGTTTATGGTCGAACTTTTCATACTTATTTAGACGAAATTAAAAAAATACAGTTAAGATCTATGAAATACCTAGTTAATAAAAAAATTAAAAATAGGCTTAAAGGGAATTACGACAAATTGTACAAGATATGTAAAATACTTCCTATACATCAAAAGGTGCAATACTTGATAGCAGTAGAAAATTGTTTTGATGATAAATTTAAGGTGTTGAAACAAAGTAGATATAGAACAAAGAGCATAAGGCTTAAAAAAATTGTACAAAATACTGCTAAAAACTATTATGGCAAAAGAACTGATTTGTTTTTGATACCAAAATTGTATAACGAAATTAACTACCTAAGGGAAGAAAATAAATGTAGTAGGGCTAAATTTAAAACTGAGTTAAAAAATACGTTATTGGATAATATACCCTAACATTTAAACTGTACTAAAATATACCTGAATTTAGTTGTTAAGTTAAGTTTAGTATTTAGTGCATAGCATAATATGTATGTCTGTGAAGATGAGCGCGATCTCGCCAACAAACTGCAATTGCAGTTTGGCGAGGAATATAATGTTTATAAAAGTGTTGTGTACTTTATGATAAATAAACGAAAAAAAAAAAAAAAAAAAACTTGTACAACATAAATCAACTAGGTTGCCTATGTTTTTCCGGTCACTATTAGGTGGTTGCCGTGTTTAAAGAGGTGATTTTATATCGATAATTGCACTCATCTGTCTGACGCTTGAATTATACATCAAAATGATGGTAATTTTATTGCAAATACAATGGTATAGGGTTGCCTGCGAAAATCCGGTCACGAATAAGGCTTTTAATTAAAATAAGAAGGGAAGACTTTTAACAATAACTCATAAACGGCTTAACTGATCAAGTTTGTTATAATTTTATTTGATTAAGTTTTTTAAGCACAATTTTCATGATTCTTTCCATATTTTTTGGACAGATGGTTCACAAGTTAGAAGGAAAAACCTTTTTTTTTTTCAAACGATTATTTCCGAAATGGTTCACTTTATCAAGAAATGTTGTTTAAAGACCCGTATTTATTTTGAAAGGCTTATCCAACGTCACCCCACACTATAAGGTTGAAACGATAAATGAATTGTCACACACATTTTGTTTCTTTCAAAGCGATTATTTCCGAAAATATTCACTTTATCAAATAATATTCTTCTAAAACCCCTATTCATTTTGAAAGACCTTTCCAACAACATCCCATACCATAGGGTTGACACGAAAAAAAAATCCTCACGTATATTTTGTTTCCTTCGAGGCGATTATTTCCTAAAATTTTCACTTTATCAAAAAATGTTTTTTTGAAGAACCCTATTTATTTTAAAACTCATATCAAATGATATCTTACAACATAGGTTACATAGGTATCAAACGAAACAAAAAAACATGTATGTGACCATTTTTTCGCTTCAACCCTATAGTGTGACATGTCGTTGGATAGGTCTGTTGAAATAAATACGGTTTTTTACAAAATATTTTTTGATAAAGTTAATAGGGGTTTTAGAAGAACATTTTTTTATAAAGTGAATATTTTTGGAAATAATCGCTTTGAAGGAAACAAAATGTGTGTGAAATTTTTTTTATCCTTTCAACCTTATAGTGTGGGGTGTCGTTGGATAGGCCTTTCAAAATAAATACGGGTCTTTAAACAACATTTCTTAATAATGAAAACATATATTTATTTATATTATATTACACTTTACATTTAATTAATAAGCGAGAATTACATTAATGTCAATTTCACTTAAGAACTAAGAAATAAACTATCAGTAAACTCTAAAACTATAAATTACAACTAAACCCAAACGAACCTATAAAAACTAATCAAATAACCCACCCCGCATCGCCCCCGGCGCAAAGGTGCCCATCACACTTGCTGCGTTACCGCGTTGAACCGCGATGGACAACCTCTGCGCTAGGAACGATCCGGAGCGGGGGTCGAGACCCCTCTGCTGCAGGCGACGCCCCAGCTCCCCGAGAAAAGTTTTCGCCTCCGCGCACCAACACCCAGAAGTCTCCACAGCCAAGGGGACGAACAAGTAGTTCGTTAGCCCCGAGTACTTGTCCCTTTTTAGGGACGCCGCCTGCTCAGCGGCTGCACCTGCCGACCGCACAGTGCGGCCAAGGTGCGTGGCGGCAAATGTGCTGACGCAGGTGGCGTCCCACAAAAGGCACTTTCCTTTCTCCCACGGCACCAGAGTCAAACCGTCCGGCCTTTTGCCATCTGACCGACTAAGGCCCGGCGGCTCCAGCACACACGGGACGTTGGCTGACACCAGCGCCCTTCGAACAATGTCGTTCAACGCGTGGTGGCGTGGAAACCTCCCCGCGCATCGGCAACAGCTCAAAGCGTGGTGCCCGTTGCTCTCCACCATGGACCCGCAGATGCATAGATGTGGTTGACAAACATCGCAGCCCAGACGAAGAGCAACGGCCACCCGCAACGAGTCATTGTCGAGCAGGGTGCCTAAGTTCGGGGAGGGAAGGGCGTGCAACCAAGCCCCAGATTCTGGCGCCAAAGCCGCGTTCAGTCTGGCTCTATCCGCACCAGAAGCTTTGCCTAAAAGACAGTCAAACAGACGCTTAATCCCGACCTCGTCCCACAAGCGCTGACGGAACGGCTGTTCAGGCACTGACGCACCCGGGTTGAGAGCCTCCCAGGCCGACAACGCATCGGAAGCGAAAGGTATTTCTGCCTTGCCACCATCTAACGATAAAATCTTAGTGACAAGGTCCACGGCCCCCGCCGCCGACGCCAGGAAAGCCGGAAGGCACACATCCCGCACGCGCCGTATGCCAATACCGCCACTCCGTATAGGCAACGAAGCCAAGTCCCACTGGTTTGAATTCAGAGAGACATTCAGTACACCCTCAGCACATTCCTTCACCACCAGGTCGAACGAGTCCATGTGGCCGGGGTGCAGCCAGGCAGGTACAGTACGCAGAAAGTACATCACCTTGGGAACGGCAAAACAGGACCTTAACAAAGTAAGTGCCACATGAGCCGAGAGCTTTTTCAGCCTCTCGCCAGCGGACCTAAGAAGCTGCTCTCTCACCTTGAAGGCTTCAGGTATAGCTGCGGGGAACATCGGGGAACCCAAAAGGTTAAAATTCTGGGTAGATAACTCTTTGAGGCCAGGGAGTAGGGCACAAAACAAAGAGAAGGAAGGTTGTGAGTTGGCACTGCAAGGAAAAAACTCACATTTACTAGAGTTCACTTCGAGCCCCAGCTCCCGAAAAAGTGGAAGGAGCGCAAGCAGGTCCTGTTCGACCTCCTCCGGCCTACCCCCCAGAGTGCCGTCGTCGAGGTACCACACGTTCAAAGGGGATCGAAGATATGACTTTTTGAATAGCCAGGCTGAAGATAAGGGGTCCAAGCGGGTCCCCCTGCTGAGCACCGACCTGGGATGGAATAAGGGACCCGTTAAAGAAGAGTTTGGAAGGAGACGAATAGGACTGGTACAAGAAAGGGTAAAGAGCTGGGGCTTTCTCCCGAACCTCTGCAAGAAGAGTGTCGCGTTCCAGAGAGTTGAAAGCATTCTTAATGTCAAGCTTAATTATGATGCAATCCGCGTTATTTGGGTCGAGCGCGAAGGCTCGAACGGCGTGAATGGCAGCCTCACAACCCAGTTTGGTACCAAATCCCAGTTGGCACGGTTGCAAATAGGAAGCCATTTCGTCTCTCACAGCATTACAACCAAGCTTGGCAGTCAAACGGCGGAACACGCTGCCGACAGCGATTGGCCTTAAACCGCCATCCTTTTTCGACAGCGCGCATAGGGACGCACCGTATACATATGGACAGACCAAGGGGTTTAATTGACCACTAAGGAGGAAGTTACATAGCCTGGTCAAGCACTCCAGCAACCGAAGCCCATTATCGCCAGCAGAACCAGAAGTAAGCTCCTTTAGATGTGATGGGCGAATACCATCTAAGCCCGCTGCCGAAGCACTGTTAAAGGAGCCTAGAGCCTGTGCAACCTCCTCCGGCCTGACTGTGAGAGGTGGGCAGGAGCTGTCTGGTTCAGGTGGGAACAACAACGGCCGGGATGGGGCAGGGTGCTTTAACTGCAAGTTGGCAAGGGTTTCAGGGCTCGACGGTGCCACAGAATCGTCCGACATCAAAACCCTGACTGCACCCCTAAGATCGCCCTCGAAGACTTTCGACTCGATAGTTCTCAGGACCGAGTGCGGCCTCAGAGCCACCGACTCGGCCTCGACGCCCAAAGTATCGATGAGCCCCACCGATGCGATGTTACGCTTCACTTTTGTGGTCAAGTTACCCGGACCGGCTGCTTCTGGCGCTTTCAATGCGGAATAGGCAAAGGACAGTAACTCGAACCACTCAGACACACCATTGGTATCGATGCATCTATCGATCACATCGCACAACTTGCCCGCAGCAAGGTTCCGAGCTCCTCTAGGGATGTGACGCAATACCCGCACCGACTTCCTAAAAGTGGCCAGGTCTTCAAAACACGAGGTACTACCACTGTCGTCCGAGAGCACGCGCCGCTGCTGCTGCACCGCAACTGAGAGGGAGGGGGAGGGAGAGAGCGTCGTTCGGGGCACATCTTTGTGTATGTGCCCAATATGCACTTTCAGGCCATGTTCAGTAAATGTGCGCGGAGAATTAGGGCAATGGGGACACCGCACACGGGTGGGAGCCTGCATCTTAACGACTACAAAGTTAAATAATACAAAAATAACCTTAAATCCAAATACAGTAATTTAAACAATAATAAAAATCCCAATCAAAGGCAAACAAAACGACTACACACATAAAATAACTTAAAATAAGTCTTGTGTAAAATTATAAAATTTATTCACATTCATTTAAGTCCACAGAAATAAATCTAATTTGCAAACACGAAGTAAGTATTTAACGTGATTACAAGGAATGTATTTAAATAATTCTTCTATATTTCTGCTCAACAAAGTAATACGTACAAATGTTATAGAAAAAACAATCACAATAGAAAATTATAATGATAATGTCAAACTAGTTGAAAACAACGACAATAAATTATCCAAATAATTTTCCATAAAAATTCAAAGTCGAAACTGCTTCAAATAAGTTATTTAAAAAAAGGGGACCAATAAATTAAAATTTCAATGTTCAATTACACAAGTAAACATAAAAGCCTTATGTCAAGTTGAATTCTTAAAGTAAAAATAAATAAAACTACAATAACATAAATGTCACAAGATTATTACAAAAAAAAACATACTACTGAGAACCTACTATATACGTACGCGAAGTATCTAACTTAATTAAAAAGAAGAAAAGGAAAAATAAAGTTCTATTTTTTATCCGAGATTAGAACCCGGCACACTAGGATGCATGCCGCCCTTATAGTCTTCCCAATATGCCACGACGCCAGCACAACACGCTGCGAGGACGTCGAATTATGTAAGGGTGGATTTCAAAATCCTGCGAAAACTTATGGTTCGGTCTTTATAAAAAAAACTAGTAGGTTGTGCGAGTTGCAACTTTTTTATATGTTTTTAAGAACTATTATCTTCATGTTCCTTCAATTACCATCTCCAATAACTTAATAGTTTTTTTTATATAAAATGTTTTATGTGTCTAAAATCATCACCGTCTACCGGAAAAATCTGAACCTTATTGTTTGCAGTGAAAATTATAGCATACCTATCGTACGATTGCGATTTTTCTTTTACTTATATCTTTTCCATGTTGTTGTTTAACACATGGGAAAATATGCAATAATTCCTTCACCGAGAAAGTACATTTAAAAATATTTAAAATTTTGTCACGAATATTCGTCAACACCGTCATGGTAATGTCAATGTGAGCTTATCTCCGTGTATGATCAACGAAATACCGCTAAAGGTCCTTGCCCTATTTTTCACTTTAATATAGAATGCCAAAAATGATTTCACTATAAAGTCACATCATTGAATCGTGAGAAATATTACGAACAAATTTGTAAAACGTAGTTTGTCACAACAGAGCATCATCACCGTTATGCTTTGGTTTAAAAAAGTTACAAATGATATATTAGAAATAATTATTGAAATGAATGGCAAACTACATGAAGTTTATTGTGTAGCATAGACATTAACTACTATTATTCGTATTCTAGAAATAAAAACAAGAAACTCTCAAATCGTCAACACCATACCCATCATCACCGGGAAAAAATGACGACCGGTGATGATTTCATGTGTATGGTGATGACGGTTCTCAGAAACTTTTCTAGTTATTTTGCTATAATTCATTATGAAATTAAGCTGTATGTTTGAAAAACGTTCTCTATGTCTTCTAACACTATATAATGTCTACCTTATAAATGTAGAATAAATGTAGAAGAAGATATGACTATTTTTTTCACACAAGAGGATGGTTAGTTTTAAATAACATTTTGACTGAAGTAGGCAAAATTTAGGTCACTTAGAACTTAGAACATACAAATGTTTATTTTTTATTATCTAATAATGTAAATCGTGCAACTTAGAGTCTGTAATTGCATGTTAGTCGTGTTAAAACAAAGTATTTAAACAAGCAACATATATTAAGTTTTAAGCGACCATAGGCTACGGTACTGGCTCACTATCGTAATGGCCTTATGTTTTTTGATAATATTATATTAATTGA
The DNA here is from genome assembly GCF_910591565.1 of Cydia splendana. Taxonomy (NCBI): domain Eukaryota; kingdom Metazoa; phylum Arthropoda; class Insecta; order Lepidoptera; family Tortricidae; genus Cydia; species Cydia splendana. Next base: position 17,914,412 of record NC_085987.1, read on the forward strand.
TGTATATAATTACAGCAATTAATAATTATACCATTGGGTAGTCACCGGACCCAATACCTAACATTTTGTAACTTATGACATGCATTACAAGTAGGGGTCTTGCAACTTATAAAACACTGATTATATATTAATGTTTAGCTATTAAACAATATATATATGGATTTAAATCATTATAGCTATTTTTAAAGTTAATTTATAAAATAACAAAAATACAAACTTATGCAATGAATCAAATTATCAAAAAAAAAGTAATATATCATAAAAATTAAGCTCACTGGTAAGCCAGCAATTTTATAATATGATATAAATACCAAATTATGCAGTAGATAAAAGAAGATGCGGGTTTAAACTGATAATAAGAGTACAATATTGTTAATATGATTTAACATTGAAAAAACCCAAAAAAATAAATGAATACATAAATTGCCTATTTCGGAATATAAATTATTTAAAATTATACAATAAAAATAGTTGTTATATATTTATTTATATGAATAAAATGTATTTTTTATAATTTTCTAAAAATAATTTATTAGCTAGTCTTATGTTCAAAAACATGTTATTTGTAATGTTTATTAAAGTTCTAAAGCCTTACAATTAAAAAAAGTTTTTGTTTTTTTAATACGTTTTTAATACATATATAAATTAGTTCCCAAATCGTCATTACCGTACATGCAGTGTCATTACCGTCTATAAAAGAGTCATTACCATACCATGATTGTCATCACCATCTTGCGTTTTTATTTTCCGAAAGCGATAACTTCAAATATAAGCCACAAATGATTGTATAAATACCATAAATATCCTCAATATACAGCCCCCTATTACTTTACCCAGCTAGAATCGTGTTAAATTAAACATTTAAAAAAAATATTTTTTTGTATGGTGAAATTTTTGGTGATGAAATCCACCCGTAAACAGTACGCCACAATACCGATGCCGTAACTGTACGAGTAGTAAGGTAGGAACACACAAAGCGTCAAGCCACCCTCCAATTGAAAATAATAACGACGATTTAACTACACTCCAATAATAACACTGATAATAGTCCGCTTAATCACTGTTGCTCGTCACCCGTATCGCTGATCGCTGCCGCTCCGCGCTGTGCAATGCATTTTCGGCCCACAGAACAGTTGTTGATTAGTGCCTTATATTGACATACAACTTGTGAAGTGAATGTGTATATGAAAGGCGAAATGCCGTCACGCAAATACACTGATACGACAAAGCGCTTGAGAATTGCAGGGTTCCAGCATTCCCACAGGTTCGTATACCACTCCACACATTAAACCATCACTTTATATGCACACAGTTTTTCGGTATGGTGTAATAAAACAGCAGAAGTTTACGGAGAAGGTACTCGCGACGGCCATTTTTTCGGCCATTTTTTCTTAATAAAGTGAATCATTTCGGAAATAATCGTTTAGAAGGAAAAAAAAAAGATTTTTCCTTCTAACTTTTGAACCATCTGTCCAAAAAATATGGAAAAAATCATGAAAATAGTGCTTAAAAAATTCAATCAAATAAAATTAAAACAAACTTGATCAGTTAAGCCGTTTATGAGTTATCGCTAAAAGTCTTCCCTTCTTATTTTAATTAAAAGCCTGGCAACCCTTATTTGTGACCGGATTTTCGCAGGCAACCCTATACCATTATATTTGCAATAAAATTACCATCATTTTGATGTGTAATTCAAGCGTCAGACAGATGAGTGCAATTATCGATATAAAATCATCTCTTTAAACACGGCAACCACCTAATAGTGACCGGAAAAAGATAGGCGACCTAGTTGATTTATGTTGTACACGTTGTATACTGTCCATTGAAACTTTTTTCGTTCGTCAGAGAAATCGATGAATTTGCCGAAAAATTTATTTTCAATTTTTTTTTTTAAATAGCCTTAACCATATTTTTTAGGCAACCCTATTTATTTATGTTCTGGAACATATTTTCTTTCATATTTTCATAGTTTCATCCGTCAGACAGATTGGTGAAGGTCGACCATATGTGGGATCTCCTACTAGAGTGACCACACGAATCACACGATACTGAATACATGTAAAGTCAGCATCAAAAAGATAGTGACGGCAAATAATATCGTAACACATCCGTATTTCTATGGTAACAAAGGTGTGTTACGATATATTTGCTCACTTTCCCCGGAGCTGTTTATTTGACGCCGAATGTACTAGTACTAGGCCATACAGTGACATCCACTTATCCACTACAGCTGTCAAACTTCAGGTAGGATTTTTTTTAGACTTTAAACCTCTTCTACTGTTAATTTATTTAAGCTCTATTGCACAAAGAAAACTGCCAAAAAATATCTCTACCATGCAACTATGGGGTCAAACAACTCTTTTGCTTAGGTGCTATTAATAACTGTTTGCAGTACCTGCAGCGGCCAGCTGTCGGTCGAGTAGCTCGGCCTGGTGCGTGAGCGCGGCCTGCGCGGAGAGCGCGGCAGGCGCGGGCCCGCCGCCGCCGCCGCCGCCGCCACCGCCGCCGCCGGCCGCCGCGCACAGCCGCGCCGCCGTCACGCGCAGCGCCAGCTGCCCCACGCACGCGCGGGCCTGCTCCGTCACCCCGCTGAACTGGTGCTGTAGTCTACACAGGTACACACACATACTTCTAATTAATAAAATACAAAGGCGAACTTATCCCTATGAGGGATCTCTTCTAGCTAACCTATAAAAATAAAGTAATCGTACATACTAAAAAATACAGATAGGTGCATTCAAAAATAAATAAAATTGAATTCTGTAAACGTAAATCAGTCAACTTAGGTATGTGTTCAAAAGTTACGCGAATGAATTGAAAGTGTTTTTTTCCTACTATTGCATTCGATCGTACCTGAGCGTGTCCTGCGCGAGCGCGGAGAGCGCGTGCGCGGGCGGGCCGGCGGGCGCGGCCAGCGCGCCGTGCAGCGCGCGCACGCAGCGCGCGAACAGTGCCGAGAACACCGCCGCGCCCGCGAATAGCGGCTCCATCTCCGCCAGCCTGCACACCCAACAACAACGTTCAACTCTGGTACCCTACACCGAAGTATTTCGTTTAATAGAAGGTTTTCATAAAATTATTTTGATCGCCAGTTTTGAAATCTCCGCAGACCAATTGCTCGTAAGCCTATAAGTTATAATTAGTCAAAAACTATCGGAAAAAACAGCGTCTTTACAGTGGATATTAACAAAAGCAAATTATTAGCAAAAGTTAACGATTTGGATACATTTTTCTAAAACGTAATATCATGCGACTAGAAGATGCAGAAGGTTTTTTAACATACGGATTAAGTAAGAAAATTTGGCTTTATTACAACCGAGTATTATATGATGTTAAGGGGCACGCTCGCCTGTCGAGCTACTGGTCGGCGGCGCGCCGCCTCATGTGTCGCTACAGGCCACTACACACCTGTCGAGCTGCTCCTCGGCGGCGCGCAGCATGGCGAGCCGCACGCGCGGCGACAGCGCGCTGTTGTCCGTGTGCCGCAGCACGGTGGCGAAGAACCGCCGCACCGCGCTGTCGTCTAGTCCCGCCTCGCTCTTCACGCTCGTCAGCTTCGCTTCACCTGACACATTTACGTACATTACGTAATACGTACAGTACGTACGTAGTTACGTACATTGAAGAGCATTGTAAGTGCAAATTACTTTATTTAAAAATATGTTATAATCTGATCATTGACTTAAAACTTTAATAGCGTGTCCTCGAGCATTACGCCGGATTTATATTTCATTTTAATAAAAAAAAAGTACTAAATGTATTAAAGCGATATCATTCTATCGCATCACTACACGACAGACAGACAAGCATAAATCCAGCTTTATGCTTTATAAAGATAGGCGTGGGTAGGTGGAGCGTGTACTCAGTAGAAAAAGGCGCGAAGTTCAAATTTTCTGTTGACCACAGAAGTTGACTACATTTTTTAAATTAGCTGCCTATTCTATTGACAAGGTCGCTGTGCCAGAGTATAATTATACCTACATAGGTAGACATTACCTATGGGCAGGTGCGGCACTAGGTGCGGCATGGTGTCGCGCAGGTAGGTGTAGTGCTTGATGGTGTGCTCCTCGAACAGCGGCAGCATGGTGGTGCACTTGGCCGCTGCGTTCAACGTCAGGATCAGGACGCACATATCTGCGCGGCTCAGGAGTTATAGGTATAGTAGGCGCGGATAACACTAATGTACAAGATTATAAGTAAAAAAGAAAACGTTCAAACAATGACGCGAAAAAGCGAAATATGCAGCAATATAATTATGGCTTAAAGTTTGTTATGAAATTCTTCATTTTGTGTAGGTACACTATTGTTTTGTAATTAAATTCGCTCTTAATAACTAGCAAAAGGATTTTACTTCACACCTATAACACCATTGTCAATTTGAACAAGCAAGTGTAAAGTAAGAGGACCCGAACTAACGAAGTAGTAGTTAAGTTTGTGGTAAAGGATACAGGCCGGGTCCTCGACGTCGGGCTCCGGCATGTGGAAGAAGGGGTGCACGGCCAGCAGGCGCGCCGTCAGCGGCAGCACCAGCGAAGCGTGCGCGCCGCCCATGCGCTGCATGCACCGGAACGTGGACCGCTTGTCCTACACACAGTACAGTCAGCATCACATAGATAGTGACGGCCAAAGTGGACAAATATCCGGTGGAACAGAACGAGGGACTTTTTAGGAATTGGGAATTGTTTAGGCTACGTACTTTATTTTTCACTTATTAATCACGTTAATATTTTTAACCGTTTTTGAGATACAGATTGTTAAACATTAGTGCAAGAATCTGTATGTTTCAACCCTAGCAAAGATCCAATTTAAAATGTAAATAACTTTGTAGGGTTGTCATTGATATAAAAATATTTCATTTTAATGATTTTGTTTGGCCATTTTGGCCGTCGCTATCTATTTGATGCCGACTGTACAATAGAAGAGAGGACACCGCCAGCAGGAGTTGATCACATTGAGTACGAAGCTATAATGTTAGCCATATGAAAACCACGCCTATGGTGTTGTTGATGTCTCTGGCGGTCAAAGGGTTGGTGCGTATATGTAAATACATGGCAACGTGCCTGGTTTGGTAAAAAATGAGTTAAGCGGGCGACTCTGAATAAATAGGACGTTAGATTAAAGATTTATTTTATTGATAAACACTAAGATGTACCTGAGGATATCTCTTAAGGTTTTCCAGTATTTTGTCGATGCACATTTCGAGACAAGTCTTAGATGAAACGCTGCAGGCGCCGAGCATCCTGTGCAGCCCTTCACGGACGTCCATCGAGAAATCCTGTACAGTAAAACAATACGTATCTGGTTAACAAAACTACTATGCATAGAACTATATTCATAAACATGTAGGAGTATCAGTAGTATCACAAAAAAATTAAAAATTAAAGTGAAACTTTGAATACTTATAATACAAGTACAGTTTACACTATTTCAGGCTGAATATGATGCCATGCTCATGCTACAAATATGAACATTTCATCCGAATTCGAAGATTAGTAGTTACTGTGTCAATAGTGTCCATAAACCAAAAACGATTGCTTGAATACGAATCTGTTGTGACTTGCAATAACCTTTTAGGGCTACCGTATTATACAAGGAATCAAAAACGGGTTTCAGAACGCACCCATGTATGACCGAATGGTTCTCACTTTCACTTCGTTGTACAATGTACTATTATTCATCCACCAACATGAATGGTGCCGAAACAAGTGCAGTTCGTAAAAAGGAGAAAGAGAACGAACAAGTTAATGGATACAGGAATAAAACCAATGGGCCAAATATAGTTGCGTTCAGAAACAGTCATCAGGTCATCACTATGGAGTGTGCGTTCTTCACTTACATTACATGATGAGTTTCAAGGACATAGAAAGACGAATTGATGATGGTATTATTGTAACATCTTGTAGAGGCTATGGTGATTGTAATTGAAGAGTATGAGCATGGGGAGTAGGTACAGGTACTTGCCTCTAGGGCCCCCAGGATGGTCTCGAGCTGGTCCTCGCGCAGCACGATGTGGTGCGCGATGCGCGTGAGGCTGTCGATGGCGCGCAGGCGCACGTCCTCGATCTCGTCGTTGAACATGTCGACCAGGAAGTCCAGCGACGTGGTCGCGAACACGGCGTTCTCCATCGACAGCTGGCACACCGCGTCCACTGCTGCCGTGCGGACCTCTGCACAATCATCGCTACTTTTAACAGAGTCGGAATATACAGGTCTCACTGACAGTTATCCCTTCTCCATAAATAGACCCCTCACGCAGCTTTGAATATTACCCAATACACAATTTCCCTCTCACAATAAAATTGTATGTCAATCATCTTGCGCGGTATTACAATATTGTACGTTATCAAGCTGCGTGCAGTACCTACAGTTGAGTCGCTCGCGGCACAATTCAAGTTGGGCCAATTTTGACCTTTAGTCAGATCTCTATAATTATTTTAGTTCGTTGGTTTTTAATGAAGTGTCAATGATAGATACGTGGGCAGTTACCGCAAAATTAATACGAGTATTTATGATTAAAGAGACGAAATTTGATTAGTGCAATTCTAGACAAAAATGCTTGAACGGAAAAATATACTATATGGACTGTAGTAAAATTCACAAATTGATCCAACAGGTTCCAAGGCAAGGCAGCAGTGAGTGTCGTTCTCATGCGACCAATGCTTGTGCAGAGCGGGCGACACCACATACCGTACGTGTGGTATTGCCTCCTCGTAACTCACTGTTATTAGCGTAGTCAACTACGCAGTAATAGTCATGTTGTTTAGCGTGGTTGTCAGGCTGTGGTGGCCTAATGTTCCATAATCCATAAAGTGCAGTCTGTAAAGTCTGTGCCTAAGCTATTATTTCTAATTGCAATCGTTCGACTAGGGCAGGAGTCGGCAAACCGCGGCTTGCAAGCCGCACGAGGCCCTTTGAAGGTAAAATTGCGGTTCTTTAAACCACATTAGTAGTTTGTTAACACTCTACTTTTCATTTCGAATACGAGGAAAGTAAAATGCGTGTGTTTTTTAAAAACCATGACCAAGTATACATTTTTATAGTATTTTTTGAGGGCACTTTCAATTAACAATTTAGGCAAAAGTATCGTTATTTATGGAATGGGGAGTCAAATATCAGAATGGAAACTGTATAACAAATCCAAATTTATGCCCAAATTTCAATTGCTTATCGTAAAAAAAAATCGTACTTTGAACCTAAAATGCTCTAGTGCAGAAGAAACGTATCATTTTCTGCACACCTTTTAGAACAACAATGACCCTCTTTCAGAGCATGAGACATGAAAAAAAAATAACATTTTATTACTGAAAACAACACATGTGGCTCTTTGACTATCTACAAATTATTTTGCAAATTTTTGTTCCGTTTGGCTATTCTTCTGAAAAGTTTGCCGATCCCTGGAGTAGGGAGTGATTGAACCGAGTTGTTGAGTAGTGGAGCGTTAACTGACCCATGAGCTCGTCCTCGAGGCCGTGCACGAAGGCGCCGGCCGCGCCGCCCGGCAGCAGCTGCACGGCGTGCGTCTCGACCAGCTGGCCGGGCGCGTCGTCGGCCCAGCGCCGCCCGCTCGCCCACGCGCCCGACCGCACCAGCTCCGCGCCGCGCTCGTGGGCCGTGCGCTTCCTCTGTCAACCACTATACCACTTACCACCTTATACGAGAATACGAGTAGTACGCGAGTACCCTCTTCAGATTGCACATTTGACGATCGTTATTGTCAACTTACATACAAATTAAGATGTCATTCACTATTTTAATACGAAAAAAGTATAAATTTCCAACAAACGAAATCCGGAGTATAAGGAAGCAGTTCTATCTGCGATAGGTATTGTAAAAATACGCGAGTGATAAAATATTTTGTCCATAGGTTAACTTAATCTTATTAAGTGAAATGCGAATTTCTTTTGAGAATAACAAATATCTTTTGACCACACCAGCTCTTTATGAGTAAAGTGACTTTTAAATGATAAATATTTAATAACGTTCATTTGAATTTGATTAGTATTTTCCTCGCGTTGGTGTTGATAATTTTGTATTGCACTCGGGAGCAAAGCTTGTTTAACCCTCAGGCCCTTAAACCCTCGCAACGCTCAAGATTACACTTTTCGAACTATTCGGTACGCTTGTGGTTCAATTTCATAGTTTTTCGCTTATTAGCACGAGTGTCAATATTATCACGAGGGGTCAAACAACAACTTTGCCCCCTTGTAACTACTAACCCGAGGTAAACATAAAATCGATTCCCTGATTTGAGAACAAACCTTCATGTTGCTCATGAGCTGCTTGTCGAGGGTCTGCAGCAGGAAGCGGTCGGAGACGCCGCGCGTGGTGCCGAGCAGCGAGCAGGCGAGCGCGCGCACCTGCATGCACAGGTCGTTCACCGCCGAGCAGATGCGGATGAACGCGTCGTCCACCATGCGCATCTTCGTCTCGCCGTCCGACATCGTGATCGTGCTGCGCAAACATTACTCTTTATTACCCATGTACCACTTATATACGCTACCTTCACATTGGCCATTCTAAACGGTCAAGTAATTTCATTTCTGTGCCACTTCATACCTTGTCGTGACAATCAATATGAAAGCCGCCAGGGATCTCATATTATTAACGAGGTATAACGTGACATGAAAATCTAATAGGCCTGATGACAAATTTTAAAATCCCTTCTAATATTGTTGGTACACTTGTATTGGTTCCGAAAAACACAATATTTCAGCTATACTCATATTATTAACGAGGTATAACGTGACATGAAAATCTAATAGGCCTGATGACAAATTTTGAAATCCCTTCTAATATTGTTGGTACACTTGTATTGGTTCCGAAACACAATATTTCAGCTATACTCATATTATTAACGAGGTATAACGTTACATGAAAATCTAATAGGCCTGATGACAAATTTTGAAATCCCTTTTAATATTGTTGGTACACTTGTATTGGTTCCGAAAAACACAATATTTCAGCTATACTCATATTATTAACGAGGTATAACGTAACATGAAAATCTAATAGGCCTGATGACAAATTTTGAAATCCCTTTTAATATTGTTGGTACACTTGTATTGGTTCCGAAAAACACAATATTTCAGCTATACTCATATTATTAACGAGGTATAAGGTGACATGAAAATCTAATAGGCCTGATGACAAATTTTGAAATCCCTTTTAATATTGTTGGTACTTACACTTGTATTGGTTCCGAAAAACACAATATTTCAGCTATACTCATAAGATTCAATATAAATAATTGCATTTTATTACAGCTAGTTTAAACCTCGCGCGAAAACGCCTCGCACGCCATTAGTGACGTCATAAATTAGTTGGTGGTAGGGTGGTAGACATTGTTTACATACTTACAGTTACGAATTTCCCTTGAATCCTGATGATATTGTTAATTCAGCACCATATATTACGATCAGGGATGATAAATACATTGCAAAAATTTATCACAATAACTCATTTTATACAAAAACTATCACACGGGTGCAATTTAAGATGAATTATTTAGATACATGTAAATTTTGAGTGAAAATCACCGAGCGCCGGTTTTACTTTTTAATTTTTCATTTTTTCTATTTACGACAGCCACCATGGCAATGACAGTTCCATTCAGCCAAATAATTAAAAAAGTTTGTTGGTGAAATATCGTATTATTTAGCATTGTATTTAGATAATAACAAATAGATATTTACTTTATATCGTGTAATAATATTTTCTGGACGTAATAAATGTTTAGTGGCGAAATAATTTTTTTTTTGAACTTCCCTGTTTGGTGAGGACGTATGGATTACGGTCAATGAGGTTGTCTATGTTGCTCTAAGAAATATGTCATGGATTGATGACGTCAATCCTTAGCTCGCTTCGGATTGGCGTTTCAGTAAAAATGGCCGATTGGAGAATTTTGCACTTTTATTTTGTTGAATATATTAATAATCCTAATGTTTATACTGATAGACCAGCGGTGGAACAAAAATGGGTTTTGATAACATTAAAGTTTTTTCTTTTTTGATATGTTATTGCATGCATGTTAAATAACATTTATGTAAAATATTAGAAAATTATAGGTGGAGCGTTCGGCCATATTTAAATATTTCAATTTTGCTAAATAACTATGTAAATATAAAATTAAAGTTACAAAAAACTGTAACATGTTCAATAACACTTTAATTTATTCACAATATTCGGTTTTTAGAAATCTGGAACAGCTGCTTTCTGGTGAACGTAAAAACACGAATTACTTTGTCAATAAAGAATTAAAGTAGCTGATATTGTAAAATTACGATATTATCTATCAACTTAGTATACTTGTAAAAATTTAGAAATGTAGACAATGTGCTTGTCTAGATATTGATTTCTGGTTAAGCAGTATAGCCAATATTGAATTAAAGTTTGTAGAGTTAATATTACACGGTCATAATAAAGATCTTAGTTCCCACACAAAATATTAGAAATATAAAATCACGGCGACACTAAATACTGATACGTAAGTATGCATTCCGCGCTTATATTGAGTTACATTTCAAACGCGCGGCGTTTTCGCGCGCCGCGCTGTGCGCCGTGGCAGGAGGCAGCGATCGACGGTGGCGGGCTAGCGATTAGCGCGGTGCCCGTAAAAAATACGCAAAACGTTTATAAAATTATTATCAATGGTAAATAGTTATATTGTTAATAGTAGGTACACTAATGGAAACTTACCTACACTTATTTATTTCTATATGTACTAGGGATTGCCCGCGGTTTGGTTTACGTAGAATTCGTTATCGTGTTAAGTATAGAAATAATAGATACATTTGAAAATTATTTTAGGTGCATTGTCATACAGATAACCACCCTTGTTAAAGTATTCTTCAAATTCAATAGACAGGTGTCATTTCAATATAATTTTGCGTAATTTGGCGCTTTTAGGTTATAAATGACTAGCGACATATAATTTTTGTTTAAGAGCGATATCCGATATATATATCTCCGATAATATTTACTTTATCATTTAAATCAATTTCAAACTAACGTTATTCAATATTTATCATTTTAAAGTCAATTTTACCAACCAACTGAGCTTTACGAGTATACCTACGGAAACAACTCAAAATTTGCATCAAATTAAATGCCACTCTTCTTATCCGTTTCGAACAATCAAGAGGGCCTTTACGAGCTGATGTAGTGAAAATTTTATTTAACCCTCGTCCCTTGAAACCTTCACTACGCTCGAGGTTCAACTTTACGAACCACTCGCTACGCTCGCTCGCTACTTGTGGTTCAATTTTAGAATGTTTCGCTTGTTTGGGTATCAATATTAGCACGATTAATCAACAAATTTTCCCCTTGTAAAACAAATAAATAAGGTAGGTGAGGTGCAGGCATATGAGGCCCGGCGGGTAACAAGGCCCAGCATTCAAAAATAGCAGTTGCTCCCTATTATTCTGAATTTGTACTTGTTGCTAAGAAGATCCACTGTCAGTGCAGGTAAAAAGGTCCAGTCCCGGGCCTTATTGAACGTATGAGATGAAATAATAGATTAAAATATTTTAAGATAATTTTGAATATTTTTAATCTCTCATTAATAAGGCCGATTTGAAGAAACTTCTATGAAATTATGACTTATAAATAACACCTTCACTGCGTGGGCTGTCCAAATCGCTGCAGACTTTTCTTGGTCTACTCTAATAATTTTTCACTTTCTTTATTGACCTAAAGACGTTTTAAAGAATCAAAAAGTCTAATAACATTTAGACACTTATACTTTTTAAAGGCAGTAACTACTTACTTATATAGGTAACTTTTTTTATTAATACATAGGTAGTTATTTACGATAGAAGTGCGAAATATAGAAATTTTGCAACGAATGACGAATTTTAAAACACGGCCAAAGGGAGTGTTTTAATGTGCTTATTATAGCACCGGTGTCGTAATGAAGCACCAGGGCCCTATTTCACCAACATGACAGGTGCGACAATTCGACAAGTCTCATTGTTGCTGACGTTACAGGCATCCATGGGCTACGGTTATAGCTTACCATCGGACGGGCCTTATTCCTGTTTGTCACTATCATTGTATTATTAAAAAAAAACTTTATTATATCGGCAAAAAACAGGTATCTTTCTTGTGATGTTTATGATGATAATGATGACAATTGACACAAGATTTCAAAGAACTTTCGGTAATTCTTGACAGTAAATGAGTTCTGTGTCGGAATTTCGTGACAACTGTCGTATTTCTTGTGACAATTGTCCAAGTCCCAGCCCCCCCTTTGCTACAGTCCAACCCGAAAGGCACCTTAGGTCGGCGCTTACGTCATTATTACCGGCGCCCCAATACTAATGCGGTGCTACGCGACGTAAGCGCCGACCGCCATATTCAACGTGGTTTGTCACATAGTACCCTGTAAAGGTATGATTCCAGGGATAAAAAATATGTTATAACGTTATCCAGCGTATAATGGAATTCATAAAAGTTTTTCTTTATAAGTACTCCAAGTAAATTTGTTCATATTTGCATATTATTAAAAAGGTAAATGAAAAGTAATTGAGTAATTTAATTACTAATTAATGTAATCACAATTGCAAATTACACAGAAAAATTAATAACATGTAATTAAATTTTATGTAATTAAATTACAAACATTTTAATTACATGTAATTAAATTAGTAATTAAATTACACGAGTAATTAATTACGCCCAACACTGGTTGGTGGCAAACAACCACACCGCTCGTCTGATGGTAAGCGGTTACCGTAGCCTATAAAGGCCTGTGACGTCAGTAACAGTGATGTCGACAAATGTCGCACCTGTCACGTTGGTGAAATAGGGCCCAGATGTACAGTAAAAATCATGTTAAAAGATAATACTAACTGTTACGAATAAATATTTATACTGTAAAAAATTATCCCACCAAAAACATTTTCATGTAAAATGTTGCTAAGACGAAACCATGAGCCTAAGACTCGCACTGTTAAAAAGTTATCAGATCTCTTGTCGAGCCAAGCTTCAAACTCTACAAGCCCCTTCACTAACTCTACACCTTAGTCAAAATATGTGGCTTGGCTGTTTTGCTACCGCCACATGGGCATAAGGTGAAAAACTTATTATAATCATTATTTTTAGGGTTCCGTACCTCAAAAGGAATAAAACTGAACCCTTATAGGATCACTCGTGTGTCTGGCTGTCCGTCTGTCACAGCCTATTTGCTCCGAAACTACTGGACTAATAAGTTGAAATTTGTCTATAACCCAAAGACATACATGTAAAGTAAATATGTAATATAAATTTAAATAAAGGGGTCACTTTTGAGATGAATGATAAATAGAAGAAAAAAAACTATATCTTTGTTATACATCAAATGAAGGGGCTCATTTTAGAATTAGAATCTCAAATATATTTTTTCCATAATTTTAAAATAAATAGTTTAGAAGTTATTTAAGAAAACAGGCAAAAAATTTACATTACCCTTATCTCCGAAACTACTGGGTCTTTTTATTATGAAAAAAATACACATATTAGCTCTTTACCTATAGATGTCAGGAAAACCTATTAGAAATGTGGAGCTAAGCGTGAGCAGGCCTATGGAACTCTCTGCGCGAGCTCGGATTAATACCTACGAATCTGCTCCCGTTCACGGTAGAAAAGCAAGCCAGTTGGTTGCCACACGCGCTCACGTACGCACGTCACCGCGCGCCGCATTGTCAATTTTTACGATAGTTACACGTACGGCGGGATTCGGGAAATGAATCAGAGATGCACTAGATAAGAAATAGTAAAGATATGTGACGTTCCACGGCAAAAGGTACCATTGCCCCGACTGAATATTGGAGTGGCGATAATAATAAGCGTAAGCGCCAGCCGCCATAAGGTACCTTTTGCCGTGGAACGTCACATATCTTTACTGTTTCATATCTAGTGAATGTCTAACGGCGCGATATCTTAAAGTTCGAATCGCGCGGGTAGTAGGTACCTACCTACTATTGAATTTCTTTAATTAAACATGTAATGTTTAATATGTGTGACAAATGTATAGATTTAGATATCTATCTATTTGAAATAGGTAGTAAATTTTTAATTTATTTTGGTAAATGTTTATTTTAACGACAGTAAGTTTACACCGGAAAGTGCCTACTCATTTTTGCTCTGGTTAACTTATAATTAATTACCTTTATTCATGGGGTTTCTATTATTTTTCTTTACTATGTAACATTAATCTCTATCTGGTTTTAAATTACATGAAGTTTTAAAACTAATTCTTGCTGGGATTATTGCGCGGTTTATAAAACGGCGTAAACACTGCGGTTACTGCAGGGACATATGACCTTTTAAAATGACTATTTCGCAAACACTAAAGCATAATCGGAATATTAGGTATAATTTAAGATTTAGCTTTCCTTTTATTTCACTCCGCTGTTTAAGTGGGTATTTATTTATCATTTCTAAGCGTCAGCAACCCTAGCGTTGTGCCGGTGCGCGCGGTGCGGGGAGCGGCGCGTTGAAGGTCACTCCATTGTATTTTTGTGTAGGTATCAAAACGGTAGATATTTGCGTTTTGTTTGAGAGATAAGTATCTGTTCGGAAGAACTATTGTATAATCTGTGGCGTGAGTCGGACTTAGTACTTAGTTTTTGATCCGATCCCTACGGGTTTTTAAAAGACATTTTACTCACTTTTCACTAAAAAAACATATTGTTAAAAATTGTGTAATGTACGGAACCCTTGGAACGCGAGTCCGACTTGCACTTGGGCGGTTTTTTTATTATACATACAATAGTTCTTGTAGAAACGCAACGGCCGAGCCACATACTTTGACTAAGGTGTAGAGCTAGTGAAGTTAGGGCTTGTAGAGTTAGAAGCTTGGCAAGGATCTGATAACTTTTTGACAGTGCGAGCCTTATGGTTTCGTCTGGGCAACATTTTACATCAAAATGTTTTTGGTGGGATTTCACTTCTTTTTGTAAGTTGCTTATGATAATCTTCCATCCCCTAATTTAAAGGGTTGGGGGTGATTTACTATTAAAAATCCTGAAATATGTATCTGGGGGCATCTGTTACACAATGTACTTCTTACTGATTCCCCATATAAACCCTTCACCCCGTAAGGGTAAACTTTGGGGTTGAAATCTGCCTTCACCCCGTAAGGGTAAACTTTGAGGTTGAAATCTATTCTGTATCCTTCCCCATAACAATACCTATCTACATACCAAATTTCAACTAAATCGGTTCAGCGATTATTGATTCCCCATACAAGATTAAACCCCCTCATCATCCCCTTAGGGATTAAAAAATTCAAGTTTTTGAATTTATTTGTTGTTTGTGTACTAAAACTATCTTACATATCAAATTTCAGCTTCTTAAAGGACTTCAGGAAGTACCCTAAAGGTATTGATAATCATCAAGTGAGTGAGTCAGTGACGAAATCGAAGTTTTTACATATGAATAAAATCTAAAGTATAAGAGCTATGCAATTGATATGCTTAATAAGTCCGAGAACTTTATTTATCTAGTATAATCCAACCCCAAGTTATGAGGGTTCCAAAAAACGACGAAGCGCTTCGAGAAAAGGTAGATAGTGCCCTTGCGCTTTGCTCGTCTTGGCGGGGGCACTGCCGTGCACCCAGATGTTAAAACATAATGATAATAAAGATTTATGTTTAGTGACTTTAGTTACCTACTATTTTCGCGTAAACTAGACAATTTTTATATCTTTAGTTAATAAGGCCCAAAAGAATTATTTTTAACTTATTATAAATATCCTCTTGTTGTGAAGTACCAAATATTGTTATTTGTATATGTATAACTCTTAAGTTAAAAACAATAAAATCTGTTATTGTCTACTGTCAAAGTGATTATTTTTTGCGGGATTAAGTAATACCCTGCTAGTGTTCAATAAGGCCCACAATAGGACTTTTATAAAAGGTATATTTTCCAAGAGTATCGTAATATTTTTATAACTATTTTGGTATAATGAAGAAACTTCAATAAATAAGACACCTATTTGAGTGAGTTTTTCATACTTAATATCCTGTTTATTAAAAAAAAAAACATTTTAATTTAAGGTGGGCCGTATATAGGCATATACGGCCGACACGGAATATACAATAAGGTGAGGTCACTTACCTTATTGTATATTCAATATGTATACGTGTAATATTGAGCAGTTGGTTTATAATATACATAATATGATATTGACGTTGAATAGGACAGGACATGACAATAGGAACCAGAAATAGGTATAGTCGGTCAAACCAATTTGTCAGTAAATAAAAACAAAAAACTATATTCATCCTTTTCTTTTGGGTGCTAGTACTAGTGTAAGTCAAAGATAGTATGATGATTCTCTCTATGTTTGAAATGAGACAGTCCTTTGACAAACTATGGTAAAAAATAGTTGTGAATATCATGTACATTTTTAATTTTTATTACAATTTCGAAATTCAAATGTTCTTCCTAATCAACTCGGCCACTAAACTAACTGATAACTTGGTATCCGATCCGCTAACTCGGCGAATGAATCGCCAATTCGCCAACTCTCCGAGCCGAGTCAACGCTATCACACTGCTACTAAGGCCATTCAAAAATAAACCTTAATTCGAGAGCCCGAAGGTTCTTATATGACAAACAATACATTATGACTTAAAACTTTATGGGAAACAAAGGGACCCCTTTAATGTCACGTAATGTCCGCATCTAATTTATATATGTCCACAGTAAACAAACAAATGAATGATAAGAAAAGACAGACAGTGCTGTGAGCGGGAGGTGGGGCGAGGCGAGGGGCGAGGTATAGGCAGGCTATGATAGGCTCTCGGGCGGCGCGCCGGCGACACTGACGGACCAGCGCGGCGTATGTATGAATTTCGCGCCTTTTTAAATATATTTTACTATTACAATGCAAGCTACACACCGAAATTTCTTATTTTCCATAATATGGCTGCGTATATTATTTTATAGTACTTAATAGACTTATTTTTACAGACTCTAATTCAATATTAGATATTATAGGACAAAAAACGCATATTAATTCTAAAGCATATATCTTATTCTTCTAAATTTTTAGCTTGCCTATTAACTTAAGAATTTAGATATGTTGTTGTGGATTTATTAAACTTTAATTCAATATCGACAAAATAATAAGCTAATTTGTAGTTTGACTAAGAAGCACGTTAAAAAAATTTCTAATAATTTTACATTATAAAGCGTCATACATATTATAAACGATGGAACTTAAACATTGCACTTTAATTCAATATTAAAAAATCATTACTAAAAATATATAAATACCTAATTTATATCTAACGCTCGTTCTAACTTTTCGTCATATTTTACAAATATGCTTAAAAATATGTCCCATGTCAGATAAGTATCACTTTTTCATCTTTAGAATTATCAAAACTTTTAGTGCAAAAATCCGGTCCCACTATTGGTCTATGAGATTGGGCCATTTTTTAGAATCGTACCGTAAAACGGGGTCAACAGAAATCGCGGGGTGAATAGAGAAATTTTGAACATTTTCTTTCAAGTTGTTATATTTGTACATCTCTTAAATTAGATTTTTTGGAATGCGTATATAGTAGACTATTTATTCTCTACATTGGTACCAAAAGAACTTAATCAAACTGCCTAAAAGTTAATATTTTTGCCTCTAAAGTAAGGTCTCGCCGAGGTAAGAAATGAAGCCTGTCTGAACTTTGTTCTAGCGGTAAATGTTTTGACATTAACTAAGTAAAAGTTAGGTAACCTGGTAATATAGTATCTGCAGTACCTAAATAATAAATAAGTTCACAAATTTTCTCTATAATAAAGCATTTATTTGCAAAAAACCAATAACAAGCAATTTTACGTGATAAAGGGGTCAGTGGACACGCATGGGGTGAACAGTTACGCCATAGGGGGTGATTAGATACAACAAAGGGGTGTAAAAACACGCCTTGGGGGTTAAAAGACACGAAAAAATTATTTTGTGTCAAATAGCTGTTTAACAGATATATATACCATTTGCCAATAGAGTATCAACATAATAATGACCAAATTCGATGCCTATGACAACTAAAACTTAATATTTCTATTCACCCCTTTCTTGTGTCTATCGACCCCGTTTTAAGGATATGGAGAAAACAGGTAGTTTTCTTTGATTTTCTCTGAATTGGGTAGGTAAACATATTTTTCACAAATGCAAAATTGAAGAACTAACCAAGACTCAAAAAATGATACCAAAATTTTTACTTTTATCATTTGGATTATTGCCGAAAATCGTCCTTGAAGTTGAAAATCGTGTCTTTTCACCCCGTTTTACGGTATTAACATATATGTTTCTTTGAAACCATTATTTCCATGATTCTTTGTTACTGTCATCAGGCCTATTCCTTCACTGTTTGACTACATCGAGAATAAGACGTAAAGCTATTAAATCACGATTCACATTAACTTCTGAATGTGCGTTGTATGCTAGACTGAAAAACGAATGTTCATTTTACCCTGGTGTATGACTGTCGATAATTGTAATTGTGCACGTGAGCCCCCCTTTTGAATGACATACACTTAACATACTTATGAGTTCAGTTCATGCTCAATAAATAAGATTATCATGTGACATTATCATTTTCTACAAATATGTGTGAATGGCCATACAATACATTTGATGTACTACTTAATGTAACATTGAAACAACTATTGAAACTTAAGAGCTTGCATGTCTACAAAAATATAAAGTCGAAATCGTAAATTTTATTAACCCATTCTGTGTGCACTTTGATGCAAGCGAAGCGCAGTTGCTTGGTTGGCGTTAACCCTTCTTTAATTAACGTAGAAACAAGCATAAGATGCATGCATACTTCTCCGGGTACTTGTTTCCCAGCAGCCAGACGAGTTTGAGGGCCACCTCGCGCACTATCTCGTAGTCGTCGCTGAGCGCCTGGCACGCCTGCTCGTAGTGCACGGCGCTCAGCACGTGCCCGCGCTCGTGGAAGGTTAACAGCGACTGGAATGCTTCGCACCGCACGCGCGCGTCCTGTGCATTAACATAACAATGACGATCAACTAGCAAAGCTTAACGCAGATGTCGATTCTCAACAGTTTGAAACATTTGTAATCTGTGGGTGTTCAACCTATAGCATATATTATTTGAGATCAATTGTAATTTTGTTGTTGCAATTTTAGGGTTTAACAAAATGTCAGTCAACACATGCACTGCTAAGTTAACTCACAGGTTTTGGAATGCTTAAGATATGATAAACAGTAATACCTACTGGGTGATCAGGACAACTTTGCAAATGATTTTAAATAAAACATGGCTAGATTGTTATCTCTTCTGGATAAATATTATAAATTTCATCACAATCATATACATAGTTCTATATTTGTCCATTATCAAAATAAATATGGTAATAGAAAATGGTGGAAACTTTTGGACATTTGTAAGTTGTGATAAATTGATAGTGAATATAATTTATTTAAAAATTTTGTTTTATTTCATGTTGCAACTGTTTTGCGATGACATGTCTGAAATATGGTAATTATAATTACCTCAGCATTAGAATACTCCGCAAGTAGTTTGACCACAGCATCAGCCTCAGCGATGGTTTCTAACGTTCTGTCCATTTCAGGGCACAGTGGGTAGAGCTCACTGATGAGCTGCAGGCAGCGGCACTTCACCTGGTGGCTGGTGTCCTTAAGGTTCTCCCGAGCTACGGACACCAGCCGCATCATGAGGATCTTGTCTTCAGACAGTTTCCCTCCCAGTTTTAGTAAGGTGGCGAGACCTTGGGCTATCACCTGAAGATCATATTTATTGAGTTATAAATTGCTTAATATAGAGTTTAGGGGTTGTGCACAAATCACGTGAGATGTTTTCGGCTACTTTTTGACCCCCGTCTCCCTTGGTGATATTTCGTGAGGTTTTTCACGCGCTCCCAAATTTCGTAAAATAGATTCGCTATTTTGAAGTGCGGAGTGAAGATTTATGTTTAACGAAACCGAGAAAAAGTATCTAATCATGTGGTAGGTAATTTTATAGTTTCGTTCACTGTAGAAAAATACACGTGAGGTCTCGTTATACACTGGCTATCTTTAATTTTGTACGAAGTTCGCAAATTGCTGGCATCTCACTCTGTCACTCTAATTACGGTTTCATTGGAGTAAAAGAGAAATCCCCGCAATTTGCGAACTTCGGTGTTCGCGGTAGACCCTCTGATATACGGCAGTTCAGCCTTCTCATTTAGCTACTCGTACTTAAACCAATCATTTGTTCTGTTTGAGCACTAACCTCCTAAAGCTCATCCTTCGACCTTGCGTGGAGGCGCACCTCTCTTGGATGCTTCAGGCCTTCGGCCCAACGCAGACCTCGGCCTTCGACCTTCGCACTAGCTGTCCACACCACGTTTCACGTAAATCAATTGCGGTTGTGGCCCTGATAGAGCTTATCCGCAATTCTTATTCTTAAGTCCGGCTCACGCTTAATTGCAGACTTCTTATACGTTTTTCCTGTAACCTATAGGTATCGGGCCCAATCGCTTAACAAAAGATAGAACAAAATCGACGATCTCCTTTGCAGGAAGCAGCACATGTCGGAGGCTCCGGGCCTTCGACCTTCGCATTCAGACACTTGTAGGTACTATAATTGTTCTGTGTTTAAACACTAACCTCCCGCAACTCGGCCTTCAGCTGTGCGTTTCAAAAAGCTACTGGGGGATGCTTCGGGCCTTCGGCCCTACGCGTAGCTCGGCCTTCGGCCTTCGCAAAAGCTGTCCACACCACGTTTCACGTAAATCAATTGCGGTTGTGGCCCTGATAGAGCTTATCCGCAATTCTTATTCTTAAGTCCGGCTCACGCTTAATTGCAGACTTCTTATACGTTTTTCCTGTAACCTATAGGTATCGGGCCCAATCGCTTAACAAAAGATAGAACAAAATCGACGATCTCCTTTGCAGGAAGCAGCACATGTCGGAGGCTCCGGGCCTTCGACCTTCGCATTCAGACACTTGTAGGTACTATAATTGTTCTGTGTTTAAACACTAACCTCCCGCAACTCGGCCTTCAGCTGTGCGTTTCAAAAAGCTACTGGGGGATGCTTCGGGCCTTCGGCCCTACGCGTAGCTCGGCCTTCGGCCTTCGCAAAAGCTGTCCACACCGAGTTTCACGTAAACCATTACGGCTGTGTCCCTAAAACAGCCCAACCGCGTTTTATTTCTTAAGTCCGACTCACGCTTGACTCTAGATTTCTAATAGGTTTTCCTGTCATCTAGAGCAGCGGTCGGCAACCTTTTTTTGCGTAGTTTTAGTAGCGTAGTTAACGATGAGTAAGTTGACGCGGGCCGCACTTTGTTAATATTTATGACTTTATCAGACATTGTCGTTTCTCAATATTACATAGCCAGAGAGGCTCGCAGGCCGCAAGTGACAGTTTCACGAGCCGCATGCGGCCCGCGGGCCGCAGGTTGCCGACCGCCGATCTAGAGGGAAATAACTATTATATGTATTTTTTTTTTCAAAATTTTAGACCTAGTAGTATCGGAGTTAAGGGAGGGGGGGCGGAATGGTAATTTTTTGCCTAGTTTCTTAAATAACTTCTAAACTATTTTATATAAAATCATAAAAAAAATATATTTGAGATCCTCAAAATAAGCCTTTCATTTAATATGTAACACGATATGGTTTGCAAAACTTCGTTTTTTAATTTTCTCATATTCCCCCTAAAAGAGCTCCCTATGCTTAAAATTCATTTGTTTTTATTACATGTCCGTCTTTGGGTCACAGACTTCCATATGTGTACCAAATTTCAACTTAATTGGTCCAGTAGTTTTGGAGCAAATAGGCTGTGACAGACGGACAGACAGACACACAAATGATCCTATAAGGGTTCCGTTTTTCCTTTTGAGTTACCTTAACCGTAAAAATGTTTAAAAAAAAGTTAAGTTAACCCTAAAACCACCCAAATTTTAAAATTTACATACAGTATTAACAGCAACAGGTAGTAAGAAAACATCATCACATGCCTTTCCATCTGTACCAGGAGATCTAAGGTCCACCACCTTGCATTTTGGAGACAAAGCAAACCGTTTGGAACAGGTGTTTCTGGGGGTGATCTGAGCCGATTAAGCCCGGTTGCCAAGAGGTTCCCCCCCAGCAGGTGGGCAGGGGAGGGGGGGAAAAGTGCCTCCGGCGCGCCTCACTCTAGGCTTTATATCTGCATACATCTAGCAACTATATCAAGTTTGGTGTCTTTTTCGTGTAATTCGAGGATGAAGAATTCATTTCTGTGACTAAATTTTCACTCACCCATACAAAAAAATCGAGAGATTCAAAATACAACAAATTTCTTTTCACTTTTTTTTTTCGAAAATCCTCTACAAAACTAAAACTATGTGGATTTGCTCTAGAAAAAAAATACCTGTGAATAGCCCAGTTATCCTACTATACAAAATAGTAACTTGTCAAACTTTTTTTTTTATTATTTTGTTAAAAAAAATGTTTTGTGTCGCGCGGCGTACCTGCATTATAAGAGCGGTATGCAGCATTTAGGATTTTTAAGAATGTTTAGATGATTTCTGATAAGTTGTTATTATTCTGATTGTAGATTACATTAATAAAGTACTTCTGGACGTGATATATATACAAATATATAAATAAAGATGTTGGGAAAACTTTCGCCAATAGAGTTATAATAAATGTGATCGAATTAACATGGGACATGTTTGACAAAAAATGCGGGTTAAAATATGATATACTACTTGCCCATGGATCCGTGCATTTTAGTTTTTTTCTTAACGCAGTTGCACCTCCCTGCGCATTTTGTGCAGCGGCAACGAATAAGCTCTAAACAAGCAGCAGCCGCCGCAGGTAGGCTTGTCCATATGGGCTCCCAATAACCAACAATAATATAATAATTTTGTTTGGACCAGCCCCAGTCAGCAGGGCATGGTAGCTGTTGCTGAGGGGCTATAATCTGTCCCCAAACATAGCCTCCTTGGTAAACTGCACGGAGAATATGTTTACGTAGGTAGCGCATCTTCCATTGGAGGCAGATTCTCTAACTGGAGATTTCTTTTTTGTAAAAAGTACTTTTCAGCACTCATTTACACACGTATCTGATCTGAACACAGTAACAAAATGCATAGTATTAAAATAATGTCTAGGGACCAATTCACACCTCGTAATTCAAATCTGTTCAGATTTAATATTGTAAGACTACAAATTTTTCCAAAATTGGCTGCTTAATATTGCCTTGGTTACCGTATTTAAATCCCTCCGGAACATTACAAGGACCACTAAAGCCAGGCTTGTCAGAACCCTCATATTTTCCATTTTTCTCTATGCTGCTGAAACATGGACACTAAGGGCATCCGAAAAACAGAAAGTGAATACACTAGAGATGTGGTGCTGGAGACGAATGCTGGGCATATCATGGACTAAGTTCTGGACCAACGCATCAATTCTTGAGGAGCTTGGCACTAAAGAGCGGTTGCCTTCTACGGGCAAAACTCGGTAGGTACTCAACTTCTTTGGACACGTGTCCCGGCGAGACGGAACATCCACAGAACGTCTAGTTGTACAAGGAATAGTGGGAGGTGACAGGGCTAGAGGAAGATCTCTAATGAGATGGACCAACCAAACCAAGCCAGTGTGTCGGCCACAGTAAGCGAATGCTTACGGAAAGCAGCTCTACGGGAGGAATGGCGACGTGTCGTTAAATGAGTCGCTCAAAAGTTTACATCATGGCCACGACCACTCTATCAAGAGTGTAACGAAGATGAAATCCCTCCGTTACAGCAGGATATGCGCTCCAAGCTTGAAATACGCTTTTTTTCCCTTTCCACACAAAAAAGAAACAGTGTTGCAACCTGAAAAGGCGTGGAAGAATGGCAAGACTACTATCCTTTCTGAGCGGCTACCGCGAAAACCGAAATTCGCAAATTGCGGGGATCTTTCTCTTTTACTCCAATGAAGGCGTAATAAGAGTGACAGAGAAAAATGCCCGCAATTTGCGAACTTCGATTTTCGCGGTTATAGCCCTGGTCCTGTAAAATAAATTATATATCTATGAGTTACAAATAAAATCATATATTTAAAGAAAGTTTGCAGCACCTGACCAATAGCCCAGATAACCTGTCTCTTACTGCGGTGACATATTTATTTATTTTATTTACAATTAATGGAGGAACTACAAAAGTTACCTAAAGAAGCTGCAATAGCATGGCACGAGAGGAACAGGTGGTTCTTTCCTGTGCCAATCCTCCATTAATTATATTTGTGACATAAACTAACATTGACATGATCGAGCGAGTGCAGCGTAGATTTACTAAAATTCCCACACAGCTAAAGTCACTTTCGTACGAGGAAAGATTAGTCAAGCTGGGCTTGACAACACTGCAAAAAAGGCGTGAACGTGGCGACTTGATGAGACATTTAAAATCATTCAGCTATTCACTGTCCAGAACTAAGCGACCTGTTCACTCGAAACCCAAACACGCGCACAAGAGGACACTGCCTTAAACTAGTAACCACAAAGCATTAAACGTATATCGCGAAAAACTTCATTGCAAACCGGATAGTAAATGCTTGGAACAAATTACCCTCTGAAGTTGTGAACTCTACAAGCGTGAATCAATTTAAAAATAGACTGGATAAACTATATAAACAGTGAAATCGTGTTAAGTGAACTATGATTTAGACGCACCAGCATCAGCTGCCTGTCTAAAACGAAATAATAATAATAATTGTAAATAAAATAAATATGTCACCGCAGTACGAGACAGCTCATCTAAGCAATTGGTCACGTGCTGCAAACTTTCTTTAAATATATGATTTTATTTGTAACGCATAGATATATAATTTATTTTACAGGACCAGAAAGGTCAGAAGTCTTGCCATTCTTCCACGCCTTTTCAGGTTGCGACATTGTTTCTTTTTTATGTGGAAAGGGAAAAAAGCGTATTACAAGCTTGGAGCGCATATCCTGCCATAACGGAGGAGTTTAAATACGGCAAATAAGGCAATATTGAGCAGGAATTGCCAATATTAGAAAAAAATGTTATTGTCTTGTATGACAAGTAAGAGTCTTACAATAGTAAGTATGGACAGATTTGAATTACGATGTGTGAATTGGCCCCTAGACGTTATTTGAACAAAATGCATAGTATTTTGTTACTGATTTTAGATCAGGTACAAGTACGAGTGTAAAAGAGTGCCGAAAAGTACTTTACACAAAAATAAATCTCCAGTTAGAGAATCTGCCTCCAATGGAAGATGCGCTACCTACGTAAACATATTCTCCGTGCAGTTTACCAAGGAGGCTATGTTTGGGGACAGATTATAGACCCTCAGCACCAGCTACCATGCCCGGCTGACTGGGGCTGGTCCAAACAAAATGGTTATTGGGAGCCCATATGGACAAGCCTACCTGCGACGGCTGCTGCTTGTTTAGAGCTTATTCGTTGCCACTGCAAAACAAAATGCGCAGGGAGGTGCAACTGCGTTAAGAAAAAAACTAAAATGCACGGACCCATGGGCATGTAGTGGCAATTGCGAACAATATATATCTTACTTTAACACGCATTTTTTGTCAAACATCTCCCATGTATATTTTATCACATTTATAATAACTAGTGTACGGACAAGTGGTGGCATTTTGAACAGAGCGGGAAATGGAGTCGTTATTATCTACTAACTTTTTATGATTGAATGAATAAATTCAAATTTTATATGATATTTACTTTACTTATAAAATATTTCTCTTGCTCTCTCACATTAAATCAATATACTTTTTAACCATATACAACAACCTTAATTAATTACTGGCCAAAAACTTTATAAGCTGTAGATACGACAAAATAATTTGATGTTGTCGATTTAGACAACTGTTTGCTATATTTGTTGTTGTAATATGCTTGGCTAATAATTGAAAACAGCACGACAGCAGAAATGTAAATGAAACAATATGAATGACCCACCAGAATCGTCAATTTTGAAGTGGATTAAACCATACGATAATCTTGTATATAACGACAACAATGGCGTGTACTGTATATCATGTGAAATAATTGTGTTAGCACAATTAGGTAAACATCGCAGCAGATACTTGAATAAATAAATAAATAAACTTTGGCACTACTTGAATAAGAATTAAAAAGTGTAATAAATATGTTTTCGAAAAATCATTTAATCGTTATTCATCAATCATAAAATGCACCTAGGCGACTCCATTTCCCGCTCTGTTCAAAATGCCACCACTTGTCCGTACACTAATAATAACTCTATTGGCGAAAGTTTTCCCAACATCTTTATTTATATATTTAATTAATATTTGTATATATATCACGTCCAGAAGTAATTTATTAATGTAATCTACAACCAGAAGAATAACAACTTATCAGAAATCATCTAAACATACTTAAAAATCCTAAACGCTGCATACCGCTCTTACAATGCAGTTTCTCCGTGCGACACTATACATTTTTTTTAACAGAGTTATGAAAAAAAATGTTTGACAAGTTTACTATTCTATATAGTAGGATAACTGGGCTATTCACAGGTATTTTTTTTCTAGAGCAAATCCTCATAGTTTTAATTCTGTAAGTAGAGGATTTTCGAAAAAAAAAGTATAAAGATTTTTTTTGAATTTTTCGTATTTTTTGTATGGAAGAGTGAAAATTTAATCACAGAAATGAATTCTTCATCCTCGAATTATACGAAAAAGACACCTAACTTGATATAGTTGCTAGATGTATACAGATATAAAGCTTAGAGTGAGGCGCGCCGGAGGCACTTTTCCCCCCCTCCCCTGCCCACCTGCTGGGGGGAACCTCTTGGCAACCGGGCTCAATCAGCTCAGATCACCCCCAGGAACACCTGTTCCAAGCGGTTTGCTTTGTCTCCAAAATGCAAAGGTCCCCATAGAAAACGGGACCTTAGATCTCCTGCTACTATTGCAGACGATTTATGCATTGCTGTTTAGACAACGGGTTTGGTGACTGTTGAGGCCGATGCATGATTAGCGGCACGATCTCCCACACTCTAACACTCACACAATCTAACTCTTGATTAGCTGAATCTATGGTGACTTTTTTGTATAAATGGTAGTTAAAATAGTAATAAGTTTACTAAAATACCTACAAATGAGTAAACCTACTACTAAATAATTAGCTGTAAATTGCTGTTACTGACTAACTGACAATTTTTGTATAATATGGACTTCCATATTATACAATTATTGGCAGTTATTTATAACATTATCTCCAATATAATGGTTTTAAATCCAATATTAGTGTGTCAAAACATTTTCTGTAATAAAATCAAAGAATTTAAGCACAAAAAAAAAACAATACCTTATGTGATGTCTCATTCTTAATGAGGAGTGTGGTCAAATCAATCAAGTTGTTGAGGTTAGCAACAGGACATTCTAGCCCGATGTCACAAAATAGCCACAGTATTTTGACTCTAACCACAGAGTCTTCTTCCGACTGAAAGTGCTCTGAGAGTTTCTTGATGGCCTCCTCAACGTCAGATTCCTGGAACTGCAGGCAGTCAGATATGCGCAGCAGCAGTTGCAGCGCTTCTTCACTAGACTTACATTTCTCTAGTAAACCTACGAATGCTGCAGCAGAACTTCCTATAAGGGGCTTCTTAACTATGTGCAGCTTTTTAGATGGTGGACCATCCTGAAAATAACGATTATTCATATACACAATAATACACATTACTTATTTAAGTTTACTAGAATTACACGGGGAAGGCCACATAATTTTGTTTCTCGATATGAAGCCAACTACCTGAAAAGATTTATTGTATTCAGCCAAAGCCCTCTTCTTAAGCAGTGCCGCCATCGCAATTTATGGATTAAATTATCAGAATAAATCGAGTGAAAATAAACACACAAGGAGCGGCAACAGCATCACCGTCATAATCATTCACGAAATCGCATCGATTGACAGTTGACATTGACTTGACGAAATTAAAAACAAATAATGTCAAAGCTCCTTTGTCTTTGGTATGTTTTGTTTAAAGGCCAGTCTAGACACGATGATCAATTTCACCGATTTAATCAGAAAATAGATTGGAGTCATTTTCCAATTTAATTAACTATTTCTGATTTTTGGATATATTAGAGCGCTCTAAATTTAAATAAATGCCCCCAAAAGCGAATACTAGCGTCACAATTTGGTATTCTTGCGTCCGCACCTCCATCGGTAAAGCCCCCTCCAGACTATGGGCGTGAATCGCGGGTGAAGCCGCGAACGCGAGTGTGGAGTCGATTTCGCTGTCTACGAAAATCGACTACACACTTGCGTTCGCGGCTTCGCCCGCGATTCACGCGCATAGTCCGGAGGGGGCTTAATATTGGTCATAACGGCGGTCGAAATCGGCGAACCAAATTGGCGTTTGGCTCCGCACCACGTCTGCGGATTGGCGAAAATTTGTCCCCATCTGGACTGGCCTTAAATTCTATCGTCTGTTACGGCTTTGTGATATAAAATCAGTGACTATGTGACTATTAAAAAAAATAGTGACAATATTGACAAATGTCAGTTCACATGATATGATGATGATTGGAATGTGAAGTAGCACTGCGCGAACGAGCGCCTTTTAAGTGACTGAAAGCTTTTAATTAAGAATAGTGTTACAAAACTAAACACATTTCAGAAAATTTTAAATTATTATATACTATATGCTTATTTTGCTTATCATCCACGGGACTTATTATACTGAAAAACCGAACCTCAGATTACAACTTTCGGTGACGTAAAGGATGGCATTGACATCGAGGAATTAGTATTTCCTATTTTGCACGTAACGATTTACATAATTAATTGGTTTTTATTTCTTATTTTCTGTATTAACGGTACCGACAAGAGTGCAACAAACAACGAATACCACTGTAAGTTGAGTATATTTAGAAGTAAAAAATTTGTAGTTGAATATGTGTCGTTAAGTTGTTCTGTTTCGTTTCTGTTAACCTCATAAAGTATGTAACTTCCTATCCACCTGTCGTACAGGTAGAAGTTGCCGATATTGGAACGTAGCTATGTGAGAGAAGGCAAAGAGCGATGACGGCGGTTCAGCCTCTGGAGACCGGGTGTGAAAGTGGAGAGCCGCTGCCTGATGCCACCCACTGGAAGGAGTTCGTGTGCGGCGGCGGCGCCGCCTTCTGCAACATCATTATTAGCTACCCTCTTAACAAACTCATATTTAGACAGGTACCTACACAGTGATAACTTCTAAGATAGGATAGGATAGTATGTAACTTGAAATCTCTTTATCATTCATAGTCAGAGAAGAAATTCTGGCCAAAATGTGATTGGCGTTTGCTAAGGGCTATTACTTTGCTTCTCCTAAAGCACAGAAACCTTCAAATAAATAACAGTGTGTGCTCTACAATGTCTATATAGTATTGAGCAACTCATATTTAAAAAAAAAACAATGGGTTGCACTTCGGGAGTGCCGACAGAAGTGAAAACTCAATGACTAGTCCAAAATGTCTGCAGCACTATGTATAATTGACCCATCCTCCTTTCTATTGAAAAACTTTAGTTCTGAAATTGCTGGTCAGTGAGTTTGTTTAAAATTCTAAATTCAAATTTGTAGCGTTAATTGTTTAAAATTCGAATAGAAATTGTAAAGTTACCTTGCAGACCTCGCATCTAAATATATTTGGTCATGATATTTTGAGTTTTATTCACCAGTACTAGAGTTCACTTTTATTAGCGATAATCAATATGTAGCTTTATTGAATTATATTTGAGTGATATAAAGTTAGAATGTAACTGTGAGATCCTCGTATTTCAACCCGTACAAAATTAGAACCGTTTTCATGTAATGTCATTGAGTTTTTCTTTATTGATTTAAATGCCATTTAAATGAGTGGCCATCTAAACGTTACGGTCACGTGATCGTGTTACGCGTTACGCTGTCTCGAGTATATCATTTTTTCCCCACCTCAAAAAGTGCCCAGCGCCGCTAAAGAAGTTTTCACTTCAAAAATCAGTACTTAAGTTCTCAAATTACAGGATGGCCCATAACTCAGTTAACATTTAAAGTGTCACATTGATAAAAAAAACATTTGCAACTAGGATTTTATTTTTAAAAGCAATATAATCTTAAAATGTAACCCTTATTCCTGTCAACCTCAACCTGAAAATTGTCATTACTGCCTGAAATGCATTCTGAAATATTTCTTACATTTATACTCCAGGGAATAAGATTATGTTGCTAATTTCCTAATAGCTACCCTTGCTATTGACACCCTATATTTTCCCACTCCTACTCAAACAAATGGAAATAGTAACCAATTCAAAGACTGTAGCCGTGTTTACATGGAAAAGCGGCCCTTTCACCAAATGTTTACTGTAATTTTTTTAATAAGAGCCCTTATGACAAGTATTATTTCCTGTAAGTTTGAGCTTCCTATCTTTGTTAGTTTTTACAGTACAGTTTAAGATATGAATTTTTAAAATTTTCATAAAAATGCGTTTTTTTTTCACATTGGCTAATGCAATTTACGCAAACTTTTGGTACAGTATTCTATATATAGAGACTTATAAATAATATTTAATATTACCAAAAAAATTCTTGGATAAATGTAGGAAATAAAACTTCAATATTTTTTTTCTTGCTTTCTAGAAGGGCGACACCAACAGTTCTTTGTTAGGTGATTGCTTATATAAAGGCCTGTTACATATATTTTTTTCAAAATAATTCAGTTGGTACATCATACAACAAAATGTAAAAAAAAAGGATATGGTATCGGAATTACACTATAATATGTAAGTAAATGAAAGATAATTTAGTCGCAAAATCATGCAAATGCAATGTCATCTCTTTTGCGACTTATTTATCTGTCATTCACGCATGATTGTGTAATTTGTTTGCGGGTGTGGGTATACCGTATCGTTTATTTTTACATTTTGTAGTATGATGTACCAACTGGATTATTTTGAAAAAAATATATGTTACAGCCCTTTATATAAGCAATCACCTAACAAAGAACTTTGATGTCGCCCTTCTAGAAAGCAAGAAAAAAAAAAATTGAAGTTTTGTTTCCTACATTTATTCAAGAATTTTGTTGATAATATTAAATATTATTTATAGTATTTGTAAGTCTTATAGAATATTGTACCAAAAGTTTGCGTAAATTGCATTAGCAAATGTGAAAAAAAAAGCATTTTTATGAAAAATTAAAAAAAATCATATCTCAAAAAATAACAAAGATAGGAAGTTGAAACTTACAGGAAATAATACTTGTCATAAGGGCTCTTATTTAAAAAAAATACAGTAAACATTTGGTGAATGGGCCGCTTTTCCATGAAAACATGGCTACGCTCTTTGACCTTATTTATGGTCCACCATATAATGTAGGTATAATATATTATGTTGAAATCAAATCCACAAATCTAAATATATTGCCATAAAATCAAGTTTTGGAATAGTTAAAGGTTTTTAACATGTCAGATTTGTAAGAATAACTTATAAGTAATGTGTGGACATATATATATTTTTTTACAGTACATTTTTTTGGTTTAAGTACAAATTCTACCCATGATTGTTCTGTATTGTTTTATATTGAAAGAAGAAGAAAATGAACAATGACAGAGTTATGCCAGCCTAGTCCTTACAAACATATTATTTTATTTTATCTTTCCAGATGATGCATGGAGTTGAAACAACTTTTGCCTTAAATCAATTACAAAAAGAAGGTGCAGCATATCTGTACCGTGGGATGCTGCCACCCCTCTTGCAGCGCTCCGTGTCCATGTCCCTCATGTTTGGAGTGTACAATGAAGTTCTGCAACCTCAACTGAACCACTGTGTCAATCCATATGTTGCCAAGACAGTAGCAGGCTTGGTGGCTGGTTGTGTTGAAGCAACCCTCATGCCATTTGAAAGGATTCAAACTTTACTTATCCACCCTAAATATCATAAGGAATTCAAAAACACAGCACATGCGACTCGTCACATTGCAGGTAGGTATGGGATTAAAGAATTTTACAGAGGGCTAACTCCCATTTTGATGAGAAATGGTCCCTCAAATGCTATGTTTTTTATAATACGTGATGAAGTACGGTTGCTATTGCCGCCGCAGGAGCGAGTGCTGTATAAAAGCCTTCAGGACTTTCTGGCTGGCGCAACGATTGGTGCTTTTCTGAGTACTTTATTTTATCCCCTCAATGTCATTAAAATTGCAATGCAATGTGAACTAGGAGGACCTCATAGGACAGTGGCATATGAATTTAGATATATTTTACGCAAAAGAGGCTCTAAATTTGCAAATTTCTACCATGGAGCTCTTCTTAACATTTCTAGAGCATTCTTAAGTTGGGGAATAGTAAACGCTTCTTATGAGGTGTTTAGGAAAATGCTTTATGCCTAGTCAGCTGTATGTATTATTGTGTATGCATTTGTGTTGGATTCTTATCAACTTTATTGAAGCTCAACATAATTGTGAAAAAATCTATTATTGGAAGTTGTTTTCTGTAACTTTTTATTGGTAACATCAAATTTTTGTCTGTCTGGTTAACTGAAGCTGTCTGGTTACTGTATTTACTAATGATTTAATAGTAATTGTTTGATTGTTTTAAATCATACACACATAACTTATCAGCAGAGCTGTAAACAGTGTAGGTAAACCATGTATATATCTTTTTAGCTCCATATGCTGTATACCATCAGAGATAGAACTTGTGGCAAAAAAGAGTGCTTGAACCATAGATAAATAGAATAGAATAGAATTGATTTATTCGTAAGCACAAACAGTCGGTACAATACATTATATAAAATTAAAGTGCCACGAAATGGCCCCATCTCAGCATGTTGCTGGTGGCTTCCAGCGCTGATCTTCCGAAAATCTGTTATCGATCAGTGTTACAGTCATAGATCAATAAATAGAAGAGCATATAATGTGTTCTAACTCATCGAGAAGTTTATTATAGAGACTGTAAATAGTGTAAATTATTTACAAATCGATACATATTATGTACATATAATTTATATAAACGAGAACTGTTAGTATACCTACAGTGCCAAAATCACAGAGAACTACCAATATCAACCAATATGTTAAAAAAGATAGCGGAACTATCCTGTACTTTGCGTTGGTTATCTTCTTTAGGATAACATCGATAACATACAAGTCGATTTTCATTTTGTCAATCACTCGTTTTTGCCAGGAAAAGTTCTTTGTCTGGTTGTCATAGTTCAGTCAACCAGCACGTCCAGCGCAACTGCCTCTTTCTAACTGGTATTGTGCGATAGTGTCAGATGATGCTCACGCGGCTTTTGTCATATTCATGGCGGCCAGTTGTAGTATTCCTGCAGAGTAACAATCTGCTGCTACTACGAGCTCCGATGCATATGTTTTCGTCTAGTCAGACTATTTTCTGAGGTTCTCGCGATAGTACAAAAATAATGTTTAAGTTTAAAAAATCACTAATATTTAATGCTTATACTAATATAGTTTAGTTTTATATGGTAATAGTCTACAATAACTAAATCCAAATACAAGAAATACCTACCATTCGTACTGAAAGAAACAAATAACGATTTTTATATTTGACGGGTAGGAATATAACAGATGTAAAAAGGGATATTACTATAAGTCTGTATCTTTAGATATTTAAATAAAAGTAAACAAAATCTACCCTCAAATGGCCCCTTAAGCCAGTTGAGGGTAGATGAAAACATTACATGATCAAATAATGTAGGTTATAGTCAGGTCGTTCAGTGACAGATCAGCAGGCGCTTTTGTATTTGGTTGGTTAACCAATAACGTCGTTGAGAATGCCAAATACGGTATGTGCGCGATTTTAATCAAATTAATTAATACCTTATGTATTTTGTTGCTAGGTAACTATTTGTCAATCAAAAATCGTGCACATAACGGATTTGGCATTCTCAACGACGAAATGTTATAACTACCCGAAAATTTACAAATTGTTTGTTTACTTTTATTTAAATACCTAAAGATATAGAGTATAGGGAAAGCAAGACGTCTCTGCCAATGTACTGACAATTTTCTTTCGAGCCCATGCATGCAGCAGTGCTGTAGGAGAGGACAATATGATTTGGACAACGTTTTTGAAAAGTTCATTTTTTTTCAGCAATCAAACTCTCATGCAAATTTATTATACGTTCAAAATAAACTAGATTAAACATTACTATTGTGGTTCCCATTACTGGGTCATTTTATGTTCATGTGTAAAATTTATCAGAATTTTAAATTGTTGTGTGGAACTAGACGAACTAATTTGCATCGGGGCTCGTAGAAGCTAATTTTAAACTTGTGTTTCAAAGTTTGATATTTAATTGACAGAATTACTGTCATTTTATGATTCTTTTTAATTTATTGTATGTTGTATAATCTAAGCAAGACCTTTTGGTGCTGTTGTATATATACTTATTAGGCGTGTTATTGCACAGTTTATTTTAAGTAGCAATTTTTTTAACAAAAGGCATTTATGTTGATATTATATCGCCTGTTATTGTTATGCACAGTAATAACATAATTATGTACTTTAATCAAATATTATGTAAATAATTTATATTGTTGATCATTTCTACCGATGTACAAACGGGTGGTATTCCACCTATCCAATTTCTTGGTTCAATGTGTATTTGCATCTCAAATTTTGCTTAATGAGAGAGTGAGACCCAATGACATCGGACCAAGAAATTGGCCAGGTGGAATACCATAGTAGGCCTTGAATATTGATTCAGTAAGTGAAGATGCCCTTTTTTTCCAAAAACAATCTAAAACGTTCGTTCTTTAAACGATGCTTAGCAGTATTATTGTTAGTGTCCGACCGAAGGTTCGGTTTCGGCCAGTTTCGGCCAAAAAATCATGTTTCGGCCGTAGTTTCGGTCTCGGCCAAAAAACGGCCGAACCTTTCGGCCGGGCTGAAACTTACGAAATGGTACTTCGTACTATGAAACTAAACATGTGACAAAGATCAAAAGTCGGAGAACAAGTACGATAACAATATTAATATACTGATTTATGTATAAGTACATAAATTAATTGGTTTATTAGAAAACACAATTCCCGGCGCCACTGGACGGTCGACGCAGTCTTAATGTGTATAAATAGTGGAGTGGCCAAGTGTGACATATACATTTATTAATAACAACCAAAATGAAAACAAGAAACTAAACGTTAAAATTAAAACTAAAATAAAACAAATTAAACTTATAAGTAAACTTAAACTAAACTTATAAGTAAAAAATGCTTCCCAGGTCACCTTCATGCGTTGTGGCCAAGTTTAAAAAATAGCAACTTTCGTACGACTAAAAAGGTTTATACCGACAAGTGGTATTGTTGGGATCAGCATGGTCTACTGATTATCAATATGCATGTTGTCGCTTCATAAAGTGGTGGACGGTGTCGTGACGTCATAAAGTCGGCAGTACAAAGTTGTAAACTTTTTTTCTTTTAAACATACAATGCGTGGTACCAAATGAAATTTTATACAAAAGGACTGTGAATATTCTTTATACTATGTCTAAAAATATTTAATCTAATATATCCAAAAATAAGAAAAGTACATCAAGTTTAATAAATAATAACAGTATAAATTTCTGTTACAGTATACTACTAAATACAATTTTTTTTACTGAAAACATACCATGTGGGGTATGAAAAGAAAGGGCTTTGTCAGTAGATCACAAATATATTTAAACGCCCAAATAGTGGAAATGGTATATACCTAGGCCAAATTAGATTTTTTCCCGGGATTAATTCCCAGCAAGCTAGAAATCATTTTAATTTTAATACCTTCATTAGGTCCTAAATTCGTATAATCCGAGTTTGCTCCATCTAGTATGTTATATATTTGTAATTTACTCATAAATCGCTTTCATTTAATACCTCACATGGTATGTTTTCAGTGAAGAAAATAGTATTTTAGAAGTTTCCCATAACAGAAAATTATACTGTTATTCAAATGTCTGTACCTATTTCTCTTATTTTTTAATATTTCTAGCTAATTATTTTTGAACATTATATAGAGGATATTCACAGTCACTTGGTATGTATTAGAATAATCCGACCATTCAGTAGTTTTCAATGTAGATCAGTTCAAAATCAACTCTGCATTGTGTAATTTTTGGACGTTTTCTTCTAATTTGTTAGACCAAGTAGTGAGAATGTTATAGTATGTTACATTTTTGTAATCTACTCGCAAAGCCCTTTCATTTGGTACCCCACATAGTATGATTAAAAGAAAAAAGTTTAAAACTTAGTACTGCCGCATGACGTCATAAAAACTCATTCCAAAGAAACGACAACGTGCATTTTGATAATCAGTAGACCACAATACCACTTGTCAGCATAAACCTTTTCGGTCCTACGAAAATCGTAAATAAGGTAGTTTCTACGAATTGGCCTCTCCTCTAAAAAGCGGGTTTATGACATATTTTCAACGATTTTAACAAGTCTACAAAAGGTTCGGTTTCGGTTTTGGTTTCGACCGCAACTGGGGCCAAAGCCGAACCTTCGGTTTCGGTTTCGGCAAAAAAACATGTTTCGGTCGGACACTAATTATTGTATACCTACTTACTATAGTTCGTTCGCATTAGAATGCAGTAAAATCATCATTGTCCGCCGGTCTAGCCACGCGGCGCCCGTAACCAACCAAATCGTTCTTGATTAGAAACTCAAGTTCACAGTGACCAGTTGAAGGCATACTTACTAATTAGGAACGATTTGATTGGATACGTGCATTAGGCTGGCGAACACGAACGAACTGTAACTAGATATTGTCTGCGCCTTCCTTCGCGCTATTGACCCAGTTCCATTTGACCAGTACCGCGCATATAGCTAACGCCATCTGTGATCCGTTGTAAAAACGATATACAGTCAGCAGCAGAAGTTGCTAAGCGGCGAAGTGTTCAAAATTACCTTGACACGCTCTTATTATCTTAACAATAAAGTTGCGTTGCGTCATGATCATTTTGAACACCTGGCCCGCTTAGCAACTTCTGCTGCTGACTGTACGTATAAAGTAAAATAATATCTAATCGGGATCAATTTAAGCTATATTAAGTGGCAGAGTTTTTTAGATGTCTGCAAACAAAATCGACAAACAAACATTATATCTAAAATCTATGCTTTCGTAATATGTTTCTGTTAAATGTTGGCTGTTCAAAACATGAACTTAATGCTGACATGATTACTGCAATTCAAGTTAATCATTGGTTAAGTTGAATTGCAGTGATCAGTACTAAAACATACCAAAGATTAAATCCTAAATAGCGTTTAGGTACCTACTCGTATACCTCCCGAAGTAATTTCTCTTAGATACCCTCTCCCTCCACTGCTTATCATACTCGTAATGTACAAAATAGATTGGTTGGCATTGTAATCACAGACTGACCAGACGTCAGACATAACTCACTCTTACAACATATTTTAGTAGTCATGTCATAATGTATGTCGTATAAATACAGTGTGTAAATCCAATACGGGCAATAAATTAAACCACCAACCAGACACCACCAGACCACCAACCACCACCACCAGACCACTAACCAGGTATAGAATTTATCCGTGTAGTCATTAATTAAGAATAAGAGATACGAGCTTTTTATAGTAACTGCCAACAAGTAACTGTCTACACTTTTTAAAAGCTCGTATCTCGTAACTTGTGTGTTGCTTTACATTACGGGCCGAATTATTTTGTACCTAAGATGGGTAAAATTTTCATTGTATTTCTAAGCAAAATCTATCTCAATATACTTCTTAGGTCCTATGCTAACTACCGTTTAAATATTCGCCCGTGTTGGATTTACACACTATTATACACAGTGTTAGTGAATTCCGTTCACTTCGGGGTATGGTTAAGTACGTTTAAGAAAACTTAAGAGTCCATCAACGTGCACACTAGCGCCACTGCTAAATAATCGTGATTATTTAAATTTAACGACAGGTATTTAAAAAGGGGGGGGGGGGGGTCGACGAATCTAGCAACATAAAAACTAGTTTGATGTATTCAAAAGGTACTTAAATAAACAATAGAGTACGTAGCGGCCTCCTTTTTTAAATACCTGTCGTTAAATTTAAATAATCACGATTATTTTGCAGTGGCGCTAGTGTGCACGTTGACGGGCTCTTAATGGCATAGTTAATTTTTTTTTATAAAAAGTAATTAAATATTGCATATTATAGCGTTGTTGTAATACGGGCATTTCATTTAACTCAACCAAACAATTGAAAACTGTGACATATCAATGTCATTTCGATCATCGATCGTCCGAGATAGTACTTAAGTTTAGTAGCAAATGTATGAACTCGTACTAAACAATAATCAATATGTAAACAGGCCCTAAGGCAAGTTTACACGCTCATAGGGGCCTTATCAGAAAAAAATAAATTACTGATTATCTCCGAAATGGAGTCAATAGGGGGTATTACTGCAATGTTCTGCCGCCAGAGTGCAGCATTAAGCTAGCTAGTAAACCATAGAGTAACTTATACATACTTAAACTGTTTATTTACAAGTTTTCACAGACAAAACATGACATTGGTACGTACATCAAGGCGGTTTGTTAACAAGTGCCTACCGGGAAACGCGAAAATCGAAATTTAGTTATCTGCCTCTTTATCGCTCAAATATGCAAGAGTGATAGAGAGGTTAGATAACGAAATTTAGATTTTCTTGTTTCCCGGTAAACCCCCAGATTGTGATGAATAGTAGTAGTGGCGCCCCCTACGCAGAGTTTTGCGTAATATTCCCTATTAGAGTAGGTACCTAATGAGAAAGTGACTTTGATTTAAGCTCAGTAATGCACCCTTGAAATTAACGGAAATAAAAAAAACACTGAATTCATGACTTAAATTTGTTAAATTTCACTTACAGAAAGTGGTGATTACTGATTACAAATATGTACCCACCAATATATTGCCTAACTGTCTTTGCTGATACATACTTAGTTTACGGCTTTCACATACGCGCCATGCATGATCGACGCTTGTATTTCTCCCACCACGGACTGCGCACATAGCCTATACGTAATATAGTCAGACCAAATCAAGGTTCTTCAGACTTGTGATATTTCATTTTGCCGTGGTACGTAATCCGTTGCGTGGAGAGCGTTTGCCACGTCCATAGTGTGACCATTAGAAGCAAATATCACCGTGTCAATGGCGGTTTCGCTATCAAGGTCACTTTTTGCGTTTCGCGTGGCATAATATATCGTAAATGGAAGGATTTTCATCGCCTAGTTTACGACAGCGTTTTTCAAGTTTTCGCTACCCCCTGGCTTAAAAACGCCCCCAACCCTTCATTTCCTTGGCATTAACAAAATAGCGGTAGGTATATCTCCCACCCTAGTATAATATTTTTCGCCTCCCACTGCTAAATTTTCGTAACCTGTTTTTAATTTCAAATATTGTTTATTGTTTTATGGTCTATGACGTCACTGTTCCATAGGCCAAAATAATGGGAATTCCTCAATAAAAGTCTGCAAATCGTGCGAAGAAACGTGAATATTAACTATCTATAAGTAAATGCTTGTCACACAAATCTTGTCTACTCTTTTCATTTATTTCCAAATGTTTAACTTCCCCGATGAATGATGATGTCCGTATGAGTAGGGCTTAACTGCCCAGTTAGAAGCCATACCTACTGTTCAATTGTTGACGTATTGGTACCTACCTTACCAGTGGCGGGGCGGTCATGGAACTCCATCCCCAACGGCTAGCCTGCTTTTCAGACAGTTCCCTACTTTCCTACAGACATTTTCCTACAAATTAAGAAAAAAATGGAGATCAAATTATCACCGACTTGCCTCCGAATATTTTTAACGCGTGCCACAGGACGCACGAGTAGGTAAGTATACCTAGTTGATTTTTTTTAACCTGACCGTTTAGAACTATGAGCTCTCATAGACTTAAACGGTCAGCTTAAAAATTTCAACTATACACACAGGCACGAAATTGTGTCGATGACAACCCCCTGGTGTGCAACATTCCTGCTTAAAGATTTAGTACCTATATACAGGGTGTGTCTGACCATGGGGCTTTAAATCCAGGGCTCGATTCTACTCGCTAAACTGATCTACTTTTATTATGGCACCAACCCCGAAATCCCGAAAATTTTTTTTACTTTTTCATACATATTGGCTGATCAGATGTCGACGTATTCTATGGAAAAGCCAAAAAAAATTCCCCGATTTTAGGGTCGGTCCCATAGTAAAAGTAGCTCAGTTTACCCATACAACCATTTCCAGTCGCCGTTACGACGCGGTGTTGACACATCTTGTGTCGACACCGTCTGTTTCGGTCACAATTCCAGTCGCAGAGTCGTCGCCGTGTCGACACAGTTACCAGAAATGGGGAAGGGTCGACACATGACACAAAGTGACATAAAGTGTGGTCGCCGTGTGCACACATTGTTTCGGGTTTGCGACTACTTTATGCCAAAATCATTCGTTCATTCGTTCATTTTGTTCCTGTCAAATGGAAACTGTCAGATGGAAAAATACTTAAATAAAAATAAGTGACATTAATTCGTCATCTTTAAAACGGATTACAAGACGTAATTATATATTGTTTGCATTTATATTACAATATGACTTAAATTATTATGGGGAATTAAACTGCTCGAGTGATTTGATAAACTAAGTGTAATATAATCAACGCGCCACCACATTGTTTTAGTTTAGCCGGAAATGAAATTGTTTACTTCTCAGTGCCTGTGTTCATAACTATATTATTTGAAGCATTTTTAGTACTTCGATGCGTATACTATACTTAAATAACAGAAATAACGCTTTACATACTACGAAACTTGTTAATTATGATGTATAAATATGGTTTAAGGCTGAGAAATATTGCAGTCACAAAGTAGTTGCAATGTTTCGACTTTGTGTCGACTCTGTGTTGACACATGACACGCGCTGTCAAAAGTAATAACAAAGTTACTGGTATGTTACTGGATTTGCAAAATGGCTCCTTGTGTTGATTTGTTTTCAGATATTCTCAAAGTGTAAAAATGCCGTGGTCAGAGATGGGCATTAATCGATTAACTGTTTATTCGACTAATTAATGGAATAAAAAAAGTTAATTCTCAAATTTTAATCGCGATTAGTTTAGTCGACCTAACATAGATTGAAATTGAATTAATCTGAATATTAATCGAATAAATTATCGATTAAATCTCGATTGAAAGTTGACAGGGGGCCATTTTTGTACGTAAAAATAATAGAAATGTCTTGCATGCAGATGGTAGCAAAACACTTTGTCATAAAAGTCGAGATGGGTGTCGATATATAGGTTTTAGGGAGTGCCGATTTCGAAAATAATGACCATTTTGGAATCCGAAATGGCGGCCATGCACTGTGTCATAAAAGTCGTCATGGATGTCGTTTTATACGTTTTAGGGGGCCCCAATTTTGAAAATGATGACCATTTTGGAATCCAAAATGGCGGCCATGCACTATGCCATAAAAGTCGTCATGGGTGTCGTTTTATAGGTTTTAGGGGGCGCAGATTTCGAAAATGATAACCATTTTGGATTCCAAGATGGCGGCCATGCACTATGTCATAAAAGTCGTCATGTATGTCGTTTTATAGGTTTTAGGGGGCCCCGCTTTCGAAAATGATGACCATTTTGGAATCCAAAATGGCGGCCATGCACTATGTCATAAAAGTCGTCATGGGTGTCGTTTTATAGGTTTTGGGGGGCGCAGATTTCGAAAATGATAACATTTTCAATTTAAAAATGGCGGCAATGCACTATGTCATAAAAGTCGTCATGGATATCGTTTATAGGTTTTAGGGGGCGCAGATTTCGAAAATGATGACTATTTTGGATTCCAAGATGGCGGCCATGCACTATGTCATAAAAGTCGTCATGGATGTCGTTTTATAGGTTTTAGGGGGCGCAGATTTCGAAAATGATGACTATTTTGGATTCCATTTTTATGACAAAATACGTAGCCGCCATCTTGGATTATAAAATGATCATCGTTTTCGAATTCTGCACTCCCTAAAACCTATAAATCGACATCCGTGACGACGCAAGTTATCTTTATTTTCAGATCTAACAAATTGCTACAGAATACAAAGGACAAAAAAAGAAGCGAGGAGGTAATGAAACAAGCAAAAATACAGATGATTCCTCGACGCAATTGGGTGATTCTTAAATTGTGTCCAGATTTTTTTTGTCATAAAAGTTTATATTTTTCACATATTACTCTCACAAGTGCCGTGACATTTCGACCTTGTAATTTTTTAAGTAAATGTTTTTGTTTATCTATGAGGATCTTACTAGAATAGTATAATCAAGGTATGTTTATATTTGATGAATGAAATAGTAACGCAAAAAAAAATATATATTTGTGTCTTATATTCCTGCCGAAGACTTTTATTTTACCTTTTCCTTCTACACAAGTTTGGCCAAGTAATAAGAATTTAGGGCTCTCAATTTTATTTTGACTTCTACAACAGTAAAGCTACGAGGCCGTGTTTGGTATCGTTTTCGTATAAATTCGCAGTACCAAATTTAGTTAAGGTATCACATTGACACCATTCCGAAGTAAAAACATATAAACTTATTAAAATACTTTCTTTTAAACTCCTCTTCACGCTTAAACTGCTGAACAGTTTTAATTTAAATTTGGTACACATATATTTTGAGTCCCGAGACAGGATATAATAAGTTATCTCAAAAATCATCCTTTAAAGGTGTGAAATGAGGTGTAGGGGGGAATTCAGAATTGACTTCTTGAAGTTAATACTGTTTAAGTTTAGGTTTGAAGTCATGTTTTTTCATCATTTTTAACTAAATCAAAGATGTAGACCATCCCAAATTTCATATAAATCGGTTCAGCGGTTATTGATTTCCCGTACAAATTTCCACGCCACTTTTCACACCTTCAAAAGATGATTTTGGTTATAAGATGTCCTGTTCCGGGACGCAAACTATTTCTATACCAAATTTCAACGAAATCGGTTCAGCGGTTAAGCGTCAAGAAGAGTTTCAAAAAAACCGGCCAAGTGCGAGTCGGACTCGCGTATTAAGGGTTCCGTACATTAAGTCCGACTCGCGCTTGACTGCACATTTCTAATAGGTTTTCCTGTCATCTATAGGTAAAGAACTATTTTGTGTATTCAGACGGACATACATACAGACGCACGAGTGATCCTATAAGGGTTCCGTTTTTTCCTTTTGAGGTACGGAACCCTAAAAAGATTTATTTTTATTTTGTGGAATGGTGTCAATGTGATATCTTAAATGGATTCAGCACCCCAGATTTATACGAAAACGATACCAAACACGGCCTAGCACCTTCACTGATATAGATATATCAAGATAAAATTGAGAGCCCTAAATAAACTTTCAAGAGCGGATATCTCAAAAACTATTCAACATATCGAAAAAATTGACTGAATAAACTTGTAACAAATTAAATTAACTTTCATTTTGTATAAGTGGCCATGTCGCTGAGATGCATAGTTTCCGAGATATAATCGAAAAACGGGAAAATGGGACCTTCAAAGCCCCCTCTCTCCCCCCCGCTCAAGGGCTACGGCCGGGGACTTTTGATATGTTCACCTCCTAACTTGTCAAACCGAGTTACGGAGTCAAAAATTGTGTTCCGAGCATTTCCCTCTACAACTTTTGGAGCATTCGTTGCCTGACCTAAGTAGCTTATTGAATTTCTTTAAAAACTTTTCTGTAAAAGGTTGACGGGTGTTGGGTGTTTATATGGTTTCGGTCGATTATTATCATTTGCATTGCCCATGATGACTTACTAGAATTACGAGCACACGAGACACTAATAGTAGTTTGACAAACCTTGGTTTTCAAGAGGTATTTTATATTGACATTTGCTGTCACAAATTTGCTGTCAGATTTAGTCGCAAACCGCACGCAAAGTGCACACAAATGTGTCGACACCTTGTTACGGAAAAGTGTAGACACGGCGACGACACTTTGTTTCGAAACAATTCTAGACACATTGTGTGGACTCTGTTACGACACATCTGACATTTAGTTACCACTTTGTGATTCTGCGACTGGAATGGTTATATGGGTAGCGAGTAAAATCAAGCCCTGGATTTAAAGCCCCATGGTCAGAAACACATTGTATATAC
This sequence comes from Cydia splendana, assembly GCF_910591565.1. NCBI lineage: Eukaryota > Metazoa > Arthropoda > Insecta > Lepidoptera > Tortricidae > Cydia > Cydia splendana. The sequence goes on from NC_085987.1 coordinate 17,958,472, forward strand.
CTATCTACATGTATATTGTGGTGAGAGTATTTTAGATATAGGTACATATATATACAACTTGTTCCAAGGTATAGGTAGGTATAGGATCAGTTTATTACGGTTAATAAACAATTTTAGATTGTTAATACACCAATCAATTATTATAATACAATGCCGCATTTCACTACATCCTCCTGGCTAGATGTTACCTACAAATGTATGTGCAATAGTTAATAATAAAATATTGTTTGAAACGAAAAATTACATTTCTTTCACTCAGACCTAGTAGTCCCTCCATGAACAGTGAAAAAACTGGATAGCTCTGAACCATCTCGGAACAAAATAAGCCGATTTATAATTTGTTGCCGTTAGATTTTGACAAAATCTAGTCAATAGATAGAGTTCCCTATTCTGTGCAATATAAATATAAGCGCTATTTCACCGTACCTATGTCCTAAAAAAAATCCTCTTGATCACGGCCGTCTTAAACTATGCTGGGGCCCTTGGGCACATAAGAATTTGGGGTCCTTTGGAAAGTATTAGAATTAGATATACAAAGCGAAGAATTCCCATTTACATGAACAAATTACCCAGAATGGAGAGCTCTTCAAACTTACCAAATTTTATCAAAATTTAAAGAACAAAAAGAATCGAAAATAATAAAAACCGGCCCAGTTACTTGTTTTATGGCTATAATAAGTTATTACTAATTAATAAAAAGAAAACCAAGAAGAGAAGACACCCGATTTATTTTTATTACAAATGGTGGCACAACAAATACTTACACTTACATACAGCCATATACAGGGTGGAACATTTCTAGAGACTGAGCTGAAAGGATAGTGTTATCTAAGTGATCTACAATCGAGTTATTATAATCGTAAAGCTGGATTTAATAGTAAAACAAAATCATTAAAATGAAATATTTTTATATCACTGACAACCCTACAAAGTTATTTACATTTTCAATTGACACATGTTATGTCATTCATACGATCTACTTGCTAGGGTTAAAACATACAGATTTTCGCACTAATGTTTAACAAACTGTATCTCAAAAACGGTTAGAAATATTAACGTGATTAATAAGTGAAAAATAAAGTACGTAGTCTGAACAATTCCCAGTTTACGTAAAAGTCCTTCGTTCTGTTCCACCCGATATACAAAGTTATTACAATTTTACTTATTTATAGGTAATATTAGATAGCATTAGAGAAATAAGTACCTAAGCATAGAGTGCACACTCCATACAGAGATAAAAAAAACCGGCCGAGTGCGAGTCAAACTCGCACACGAAGGGTTCCGTACCATTACGCAAAAAAAGTCACGTTTGTTGTATGGGAGCCCCCCTTACATATTTATTATATTCTGTTTTTAGTATTTGTTGTTATAGCGGCAACAGAAATACATCATCTGTGAAAATTTCAACAGTCTAGCTATCACGGTTCTTGAGATACAGCCCGGTGACAGACAGACGGACAGCGGAGTCTTGGTAATTGGGTCCCGTTTTTACCCTTTGGGTACGGAACCCTAAAAACGATTAATTAATAAGAAGTTTAAACCGAGCTTTGCGGAAACTTATTTGATTTAAGCTTAATAAGAATAATAAGTAATATCTGGGCGACCGAGCTTATTTGCTCGGAAAACATATAAAAACTCAAAAATGCGCGTTTCCCCAGAAATAAGACCTAGCTATATCGATTTATCGCCCCCGAAAACCCCCATATATAGGTTTTAAGCAAGTTTTAAACTTATTGGCAATAAGTTTTATTACCATATACCTCCCCTACAAACATAATACTATTAAGTAAGAAAAGTCATGTATGGAGTGAACACTATGCTTGCTTATTTCTCTACTGGGTAGTGATACTACTGATGGTAATACCTACCTAGCTGAATTACGTACGAAGTATGTACATCGTTCGCAATAGGTACTTATGTTTTTTTTCTACGTTATTAATTTTATTCTTATTTTAACAGGATCCTTTTACCAGCATTACCTACCATTAATTACGAGCTCGTTTTCAATAAAAATTGTGGAGCGACATCGCCGAACAAGGTATCTTCTCGTAACTTGAGAGCTGCTAAGGTCACCTTCCAGAGTTGTTCAGCGTTAGCGTAGTTTTGGCTATATTTTGAGGAGGCGGTTACCGCACAGTCGCTAAAAAGAAATAATATGATGTGCATTTTTAGGATGTGGGTTCAGGTTCTCACGGAAATAGGTATGCGATTTATAGAGTAACGAAATCCCTCTAGTTAGTATGCCATACTATCATTATTAATTAATCTGGGCGCCTGGCAGCTGTCTAGCGGTGGGTGTGGGAGTGGATGGGCAACAAAATGGTTGTAAAATCAATTGAAGGTGTGCAATTTATAGAGCTCTGTGTTTGGTGTGATATAATAGCTAATTATGTATTTAATTCAAATATAACAATGCCAGGCGTTTTATTTTGGGGAAAAGTAGTGCCAGGCGATGAAAATACACAATCACTTGTGCGCCTGCAGGAAGATCACGAGCAAATTGCACTTGACTCACAATCTATGCGTAAAGCAATTGTGAGTACTTCCTGCAGGCGCACAAGTGATTTCTTTCCTTTCTTTCCAACCACAAATATGCTTGTCCCCTTACGCCTTACAAAATTTACTGAACCGCGGTAGTTCACACTACCTAGCTAGCTTCGCCACCATCAACAACAATGATAACTAATATTACGACTACCTAACGCTGATTTGTATAGAACTTGAAACTGTCTTTATTAGTTAATTGTCTCTGTTTAGCTACTGCAAATAACGGAACTCATTATGCGAAACAGTTTTCATATCGAAAGACAAGGGCACACAGTTGTTTTGCAACGATGGAAACATCTAAACCGGACTTTTCCCAATTTTCCTTCAGTAGCTTTTATACGTACGCCAATTCTTAGGACAACGTTGTAACTTCAATTCATATAGAACAAGCTCTAATTTGAGAAGGAGGAAATAATTATATAAAATATAAAATATGAACCTGTAATAAAGTCCAGATTGATTAGCGCACTGTTCATCGACGGCGCAGTAGACGGTGGTCTGCGCGCCGCAGCGCGGCGACTTGCAGAACCAGGACAACACGTTGTTGAAGAGCCACGTGGTGCCACGGAAGAACGTGTCGCTGAAGTGCCGACTAATCTCTGTGCTGATGACGCCGGGGTGCAGGCTGTATGTGCTCACATTGCCTATGTTGTGATCCTGATCACAAAAAACTGCTGTAACTGGAAGTTTTCATAAAATAGTGTGGGTCGTTTCTCAAAAAGTTGGCACCGCCACCTGTAAATAGGTTAATGTTAGAACTTTTTTTCATTATGTATAATTTTTATATATAAAATTTAAACACATATTTAGAGAGACTTTTTACACAGAGGCCTAATACTTTGAAAAAGATTTAATAAATACTGATTACAAAAAAAAATATTGTAACTACGTTTGTACGTTTATCCGCTAACCTGTCGTGTCCCAACGTGAGGTACTGATGTTCCGAGCTATGAAAACCACGCAAATTATTAACTTAATTTAACGTCATTGCCGTATTTTATTAACATATTAGACGTTAGTGGACAACTGTTTCTCCATACAAACATAGACCCCATTTTCCTCCCTGGGTTTTTTATGAAAAAAAAATTTTTGTTACACTAATGTCGTAAGTAGATTTGTGACGTCCCATGGGAAAAGGTACCTTATCTTTTAGACATATATTTTGTAAAAAGATGAAAACATGCTCAATTCTTTTATTGTGTGATGAGATGACGGGCGAGAGAGAGATGTATGGATGAAAAGAAAAAGACATGCTGCGTCGACCCCAAATAAATGGGGCAAGGGCAAGCGAATGATGATGATAATCTGAAACCTTAATGCTTAACGTTTGTTTACCTGACCGATTTTGAAAATTATTTTTTTGGTTGTATGTATATGCATACAAATTGGTCATGTTTTTGTCAAAACTCAGTTCTGATGATGGGATCCATGAAGAATCGAGAGAACTCCTCAAATCTTCAAGACATACATATAGTGATTTTTGTGTTTTTATTTACAAATCAAGCATATACAATACATTCAAAAAAGTGACATTTGATGAAGTGGAACTGCTGATGAAGATCAGAACGGAACTCTTCAACGACGCATAGTTCACGTTTGGCGATTTGTCCTCTTCGTTATGTTTGTTAAGCAAGTTAAGTTTTTAAGCCACATTTTTGTCAAGCTCGAGTTCTGATGATGGGATCCATGAGGAATCGAGGGAACTCCTCAAATCTTAAAGGCATGCGAATGACCAAAACAGCATGTGTCTATGTTGCATCAAACCTGAGTTCCAGTAGGTACTGCGAGGGTTCAGCATCAGCTCTATCTTGGGTACTGCTCTCCCAAGTGCTCATCAAGACGTGTCGAATGACCAAAACAGCGTGTGTCTATGTTGCACCAAACCTGCGTTCCACTAGGTACTGCGAGGGTTCAGCATCAGCTCTAACTTGGGTACTGCCCTCCCAAGTCCTCATCAAGACGTGTCGAATGACCAAAACAGCGTGCGTCTATGTTGCACCAAACCTAAGTTCCAGTAGGTACTGCGAGGGTTCAGCATCAGCTCTATCTTGGGTACCGCTTTTCCAAGTGCTCATCAAGACGTGTTGGATGACTAAAACAGCGTGTGTATATGTTGCACCAAACCTGAGTTCCTCTAGGTACTGCGAGGGTTCAGCATCAGCTCTAACTTAGGTACTGCCCTCCCAGCAAGTCTTCAAGACGTGTCGAATGACCAAAACAGCGTGTGTCTATGTTGCACCAAACCTGAGTTCCACTAGGTACTGCGAGGGTTCAGCATCAGCTCTATCTTGGGTACTGCTCTTCTAAGTGCTCATCAAGGCGTGTTGGATGACCAAAACAGCGTGTGTCTATGTTGCACCAAACCTGAGTTCCACTAGGTACTGCGAGGGTTCAGCATCAGCTCTATCTTGGGTACTGCTCTTCTAAGTGCTCATCAAGGCGTGTTGGATGACCAAAACAGCGTGTGCCTATGTTGCACCAAACCTGAGTTCCACTAGGTACTGCGATGGTCCAGCATCAGCTCTATCTTGGGTACTGCTCTCCCAAGTGCTCATCAAGACGAGTTGGATGACCAAAACTGCATGTGCCTATGTTGCACCAAACCTGAGTTCCACTAGGTACTGCCAGGGTGACAGCAAGATTGAATGTTTACTTATTCACAGAAACTTATTGTTAAATTGGGAATCGAATCGAAGGTGAGGTGGGTCAGAATCCTAAATTTTAACCTACTATTGTAATCATCGTAGTGGACAATAAGGTCCCTTTTTATAGAAAATGACACATTTTTCGATTATTTTTAAAAGGCATTGAAAATGACGTGATGGACAGGTGAATGACACTCATTTCAGGTGAATGATGACAAGAAACCAGGTTAACGGCAACGGACACACAGGTTAAAGGTAGACTTCCGAGCAAAGCGGCTCCGGCGACACTAACGCAGCGACACTGACGCGGCGACAGAGCGATAGAGCGACAGAGAGCCGTGCTACGTCTGCGCAAGCACTGTCGCGCAGTCGCTGCGATCCCACGTGGTTTTGAGGCTATGTCAGCATTTAGAATAAGTATCTAAAAAAATAATATTAAACCGGCAAAAACTCCTGCATTTGTCGTCGTTCTCGTTTAAATGCTTTGTTTTTCAAGATGCTATAAGTGCCTTCACCTATTTCTACTTTTGAAAATTGAGTTGGGTAGGCTTCGCTCCATACTATAAAAGTAACGAAGAAAAAGATCGTCATCCTCCTCTTCTTCTAATAATATTTTCATAATTGATCAGTTCAGCATATATCACGTCTGCACCGTATGGAATAACAACTGCGACTGTCGCCGGAGTCGCGCCGCTCGGAAGCGAATCTGCGTCAGTTGACGCTGCGACACTGACGCAGCGGCTCTGACGCTGCGGCCGTTGCGTCAAAGCCGCTTTGCTCGGAAGTCCAGCTTAATGGTGCCTCTCGATAACCTGTCAGTATTTTCATTGGAATTTGTTCTTATTTCTCGATAACCTGCTTCTACTATCGATAACCTGGGGACAAAATATCTTTCACCTGTCCCTGATGTCATTCACCTGAATTTCAAACGCCTATATCTTCTAAACTAATTGAAGGAATTGCTTCCCTTCCACATTTTCTAATAGTTTAAGTTGCCTTTTAACGATCCCAATAAAAAAATGCGAAAATGCAAAATTTTTAAAAACAAATTTTAACCTGGCGGTGCCAACTTTTTGAGAAACGACCTTGGGTCTGTACTCGATTAGCGTGAGTAGGAGTAGTTAAGAAAAGTTAATCGCTGTCAGTTTTGTGACGGCAAGCATGAAATCTTTATGGGAATCATCTTTTTGCCTTTTTAAATTATAGTATTTATCGCTTATACTCGTAGTTTTTATGAAATGAACACCAAAACCAAGTTTATATTGAAATTTAATGCTTACCACAAAACTAACAGTGATTAACATTTCTTAACAACTTAGGCTAATTATATTGGTAGGTATATACAAGATCTATAATTACCCGCAGTTTTTGAGAAAGGGCCCGTGCAAACAATATATTTGCGACCTTACTGCGACAATACGCCATTAGAGGATCATATTTTGTAGTCTCAAAATTAATATCACCGAAATCGAGCTCTGCACCTGAAACATACAAGTAGGTATTTTAGTACACTCAGCACAATGGAATTGAACCCAACAACGGCCTATAAATAGATGAAAAATCCATCAGGGCCTTGGAGGGACTAAGTGTGCATCCACAGTTCCACACCACACCGCAGTGGAGCAACGTTGAGCAACACGATAATATTAGGTAGAATTTAAGTAGGTACCTACCTACTGCACGTAACTTATAGATAACATAATATGTATTATCCACAGATTCTACCGAAACCTTCTCAGCCTTGCGGTCAAAGCATCCCTCAGCCTCTACTGTGCCGGTTTTCCTGGATCCGAACTGCGATCGAAGAATGCCTCCAAGTCGAAGATAAGGATATAGTCGACGCAATTTTCAATTTCAAAACCGGCTCGACAGGAGGTCTCAATGGAATTTCACCACAACACCTTAAAGATCTCATAGCGCACTGTGTTGGTGATGCCGGCAGAAAACTCATTATAGTAGTATACCCTATAATGGACACGGAACCAGTAATGGGACAAAAAACACAATTCCTCTAAAATAAGTATATAAAAGTAGTTTATAAACACTGCGTATATTTTTATCATAAATAAGAGTCCTAGAGCTGATTATGTTTGAATTTTTATTAAATTCGGTTATTTTTTAAGAAATGTGCGTCAATCCAAAAGTTGTCGTGCCACTGAAATAAAATATCACTACAAATTCTTAACAACTTCGCTAAGAGAGGTGAGTTAATTTATTAAATTTTAATTAATTAATACTTGATGAAGACTAGAATGTGTTTTGTTAATTGCATTTACCATGAGATAAGGTATACAACACACTATGTTGTGACTCCACAGATGTAAAAAAATAGTGGTATTTGGCCCAATCCCATTATAGGAGATGTAAAACTGCATACCTCCTATGGGACAATTGACATAATGATGCTTGCCATGCCATAATTTCATGTTTTAAACAATACAGAGTAAAATGTAGTTACGAAATATGTCAACCAGGTCAACCATTTATCCTAAGTCCGAGAATACCCGACTTAGGATAAATTAATATCGTTTTTCCAAACTTTTATTTAACTTGCCTTGTTAGTTAGTGTGGGTCAAATCTTGGTTGCTGAATTTGACCCACTTTTCGATTTCCGATTCAGTTGAAATTTTGTGTAAGTACGTAATTGAGTATCCAAATCGGATGATAATGCAATATTATGATAACATGGACTTGATCTGATGATGGAGACAGGAGGTGGCCATGGGAACTTTATCGCAATAAACCCTAACTAATTGTGTTTGGGTATATTAGAATTGTCTCGATGAATCTAATACAATAATAATTGGCTGTGGAAAGAAAAATACATTCAGCGATAAAAGCTTATACCAAAATTGTTTTTTTTGCCATAACTTATTCCCCATTTCAATATTTTATACTGATAGAGCAATGTCCATTATAGGGGGCCCATTACTGGATCCACGTCCATTACCGGGGGCCCATTACTGGAGCTTTGGTGTCCATGACTGGAGAAAAAAAGCATAGTTTTAATTTGTTAATTATGTGGAAACTCATTGCAGTATCTTTGATACAACACGCCTAAAACATGAAAGGCGGATAGGACTTTCATCTTTTAACACGCTAAGCGGAAGACCAATTACATGTACAAGGGAAATATCATAAATACTCCAAATTTCCTCTTAAATGTCCCATGACTGGTGCTGTTACTATACATCTTTAACCAACATGATAAATCTTATGTTGAGTGGCCGTGTACATGCAGATATTGTCTCCATTCGCTTTAATTGCTCTAACAAAAAAGGACGGTGGCGTGAGACCGATCGCAGTTGGATCGACGTTTAGGCGTTTGGCATCAAAAATTTCTGTTCGACACATTATTTCAAAATTGCAGCATAGGTTTGAACCAGTCCAATTAGGTTGTGGTACAAAAGGTGGTTGCGAGGCGGCTGTTCACGCGCTTCGCACATACCTCAGCAACGGCCAATCCCAAGTTGTATTAAAGATTGACATAAAAAACGCATTTAACTCTGTGAATAGAGACACCCTGCTGTCGGAAATCAGGAATAACACCCCAGAGCTTTATAATTACCTTCTTCATTGCTACGCTGATCCTTCCAAATTAATGTACCGCAGTCATGAAATTTCTTCAGAGGTTGGATGCCAGCAGGGTGATCCCTTGGGGCCGGCTATCTTTTGTTTAGCAATCAACCCCATCATTCAAAATTTATCTTCTGATTTTAATGTCTGGTACTTGGACCATGGAACCTTAGGAGGCAAGTTGGAAACAGTCCTTTCGGATATCTCCGTCCTCAAGTCCAAGTTCGAGTCCATAGGTCTAGATCTGAACTGTAATAAATGTGAACTTTACATTCACGATGCGTCTCTAAACCATTAGGACGTAACAGAGAAATTCAATGCTTTAACACCTAATGTTACCACTGTCACGAGAGAATCCCTTAGCCTCCTGGGGACTCAAATTTTTGACAATTATTTTCCAACTTTTACCAGTAACTCCGTTTCTAAATTTCAAAATTACGCCGCCCGTCTTCTAGAAATCAGCCCCCATTCAGCCCTCATCATTCTTAAATTTTGCCTTTTTGTTCCAAAATTAATGTATGTGCTTCGCTGCAGCCAGTGCCGGATTAACCAATAAGCAAAACAAGCACGTGCTTAGGGCACCACGTTCAGGGGGGGCACCAAAATGCCAGGTTGAAAAAGGTGAACAAATTTTAAAATTAGGGACAGACACATCGTTTTTACCACACGATTTTTTTAGCTGTCCAAAAGCTAATTTGCAAAACTAATGGCGCGTAATTCTTTGGGAAACAATCGGTAATTCACAACGCTTACTAACAACCCGTCTCGATTTGACCTTACGCGGAGGCCCTTAAAGTCATGGAAAAAATCTTGCTTTCGGGCTTGCGGCCAGCCGAGTTTTTCGACATAGGTTACCGATTTTATAGCGAATTTTGCTCTCTTGCTCGCCAGATTTGTCGGCCAAGCCGAGTTGCTCCTTAGCCGCGATCCTGAGACCTAACTGTCAAAGTGTTATTAGGGGCCCCGTGAAAGCCTAAAACTAATAAACATCCTATCAAGTAGCGCTTTCGAGTGAAGCCAAAGAGCGAGCAATAGAAGAGTCGTGATTACATGCATAGATTCGATTTCAAGCCACTCTTTTGCAGTGTGGCGTAAGGTCTTATGCGAGGTCTTCTGCCTTATGGCAAAGTTGATCAACTGCCTTAGGTAATTACACTTGGGCGTGGATCCAAATCTAAGCTTTCTTCTTTCGCAGTTGGGCCTTCTGCCTTGCTCACACTTCACATTCACTTGGTCAATTCCAAGCTCTGCTTTCTTGCATCTTTTCTGTATGAAAACAACCTCGCTGAAACCCTTAAATATCGAGCCCTATGCGAAGCTAGGCCGATAGAAAACTGTCCCATCCCTTCTCTGTATGAAATCCTGGATTCGCGCCTGGTTGGAACTAAAAGGAAAAATGTACAACTGTCTATCAAATTGCATTTTTTATATCGAAAAATTTTCGCGCTCGCTTCGCTCGCGTTTACAATAACATTATAAGATATGATAAAGGTGACATTCGGGTGGCGACTGCAGTAGCATTACTCTGTTGTAAGGTTACTGCTGCAGCACTGTAAATTTTCGTGATAAAATGATGTGACTGATTCCCATACTATAAAAGTAAAAATGTTCAACTGTCTATCAAATTGCGTTTTTATATCGAAAAATTTTCGCGCTTGCTTCGCTCGCGTTTTCAATTACTTTCTAAGATATGATAAAGGTGACATTCGGGTGGCGATTGCAGCAGCATTACTCTGTTGCAACGTTACTGCTGCATCACTGTCAATTTTCGTAATAAAATGATGTGACTGATTTCCATACTAAAAGTAAAAATGTACAACTCTATCAAATTACGTTTTTATATCGAGAAATTTTCACGCTCGCTTCGCTCGCGTTTTTATTAACCTTCTAAGATATGATAAAGGTGACATTTGGGTGGCGACTGCAGCAACATTACTCTGTTGCAACGTTACTACTGCAGCACTGTCAATTTTCGTGATAAAATGATGTGACTGATTTCCATTCTCAGCTGTAATGCGGCAATGAACGTCACTCAACTTACCAAAAAATTCAATGTAATCTCGATGACCCTACGGAGAGGGGGCACCATGGTCTAGAAATGCTTAGGGCATCAAAATATCTTAATCCGGCACTGGCTGCAGCCCTTTCTGGAAACATCTAAATTTGCTCCTACCTATAGACATCATGGTCCAGACTACCTTAGAGCGTATTCTCAATTTAAATCTATCCGATCAATCGTGGTTACAAGCATCGTTACCCGTTCGATACGGCGGGCTGGGGTTGCGCAGAATTTCTAGCGTATCACTGCCGGCATTTCTATCGTCTGTCCACAGCTCTGCTGTAGGAAATTTTACCCACAAACTATGAGATCACAGGCTTGGGCCATGCTAGAAATGCCTGGTTGTCTGCCTGCCCGGGAAACGACCCTCCATATAATCTAAAATCACAGAGGAGCTGGGATGATGCTTTATCGAAATTAACATACAACACATGTTTAGATAACAGTGAAGGAGCTGAACGCGCCCGTTTGATCGCAGTTGGGTGCGCATCGCATCGCATCTCAACGCATATCCCTCGCCCAATACTGGCACTCATTTAGATGGAAACACCCTCCGTGTGGCAATTGGGCTGCGCCTGGGGGTTTTAATCTGTGCACCGTATAAATGCCACTGTGGGAGTGATGTGGACCAGCTGGGGCGTCATGGTCTGTCTTGCCAGCGAAGCGCGGGGCGTTTGTCACGTCACGCCGCGCTCAATGACATTATCCGCCGGTCTCTTGTCACCGTCAACGTGCCAGCGATACTCGAGCCGGCCGGTATAGCCCGGGACAATGGCAAGAGACCGGATGGTAAGTCACTGATTCCGTGGAGGATAGGACGAGTGTTGGTGTGGGACGCGACCTGTGTGGACACACCTTTGGCACCGTCTCATCTTCACGGTACTACTAAGAAAGCGGGTGCCGCTGCCGAAGCTGCCCTCAAAAGGCGGAAATACGGGGGTCTCGACGACAATTACAAATTTGTTCCATTCGGTGTCGAGACCCTCGGTCCGTGGGGCCCGGGAGCTCAGAGTCTGTTTATAAATTTTCCCAAAAGGCTGGTTGAGGTCACTGGGGACAAAAAAGCTGGCATCTTCCTCGCTCAACGAATAAGCGTTGCGATTCAGCGAGGAAATGCTGCCAGCATCCTTGGCACTATGCCCCAGGGGCCTTCTTTAGATATAGATTTTTAGGTTGTTTTCTTTTTTAGGTTTAGTTTTAATTTTGCAGGTAGTTTTAATTTTAGGTTACTTTTTATTGTAAGTTTGGTGTATGACTTAGATATTGATGAACCTAACATAAAAGAATAATAAAACTACACTAATCGAAGAGATGCCTGTTTCATGTTACCTAATGAAGAGTCGTTGGGCGGCAATCTAATTTGATCTTTGATTTATCTACAAGCAACGGTTAGGTACACTGAGTAGGTATAGGTACTAGGTATACATGTGACATATGAGAGCAATAATGTAACAGCACCTCATGGGACATTTATAAAGGAAATTTGGTGTATTTGTGATATTTCCCTGATACATGTAAATGGTCTACCGCTTAGCGTGTTACAAGATGAATGTCCTATCCATCTTTCATGTTTCAGGCGTGTTGTATCGAAGATACTGCAATGAGTTTCCACATACTTAACAAATTAAAACATGTTTTTTTTAGTGTCCGACCGAAGGTTCGGTTTCGGTTTCGGTTTCGGCCAGTTTCGGCCAAAAAATCATGTTTCGGCTGTAGTTTCGGTTTCGGCCAAAAAACGGCCGAACCTTTCGGCCGGGCCGAAACTTACGAAATGGTACTTCGGACAAAGACCAAAAGTTGGGGAATAAGTAGGACAACAATATTAATACTTACATATATGAATACTGATTAATGTATATGTACAGAAATTAATTGGTTTATTATAAAACACAATTCCAGTAATGAGGGCGCCACTGGACGGTCGACGCAGTCTTAAGAGGCTGTCAATACCTATAACGCGCACACTGTCTAATTGTATCGGAGTGAATGAGATAGCACTGTCGCATGTTACTGGGCCCTGGGCAAGAGAATAATAAGAAAACTCATCATCTTCCTCGCGTAATCCCGGAATTTTTGCCGAGCCGTGGCAATGGGAATGGGAACCTGGGGTCCAATAGACAACTAATCCCAAGAATTGGTGTAGGCACTAGTTGTTACGAAAGCGACTGCCATTAGACTGACCTTCTAACCCAGAGACTCAGAGAGTAAACTAGGCCTTATCGGGACTAGTCCGGCTTTCTCACGATGTTTTTCCTTCACCGAAAAGCAAATAGTAATCAAATATCTAGTCTTTTTCGCTCTTATTCACTCACTTATTCAGTCATTTTCCTATCTACCTCTAATGGCAAATTTTAAGCGAGGCTAAAGCTAGGCTACGCTCAACTAGTGCCGCAAAGTTGATTTTCTCAATAGTTAATATTTTGCGAGGCTGAACAGCTGACTATTGATTAAAACGAAGAAAAATCCCTTAAAAATGTTCCCAGTACAGTTTTTCATACGAATACGCGACCTTAGCCTCACCTCACTTTTTACCTCAATTTACCATTGGTTTGTGTTAATTGTGTTCCACGTGTCCTCTACTTCAGCTTATCCTTTGGCCTCGCTGAGCCTTGCCCGGCCTGCGATCTCGCTTTTTAATACAATGGACATTGGTTGGAGTATGTGCTCAACTACTTATCCTGAAACCTGAAAAACGGCTTTGACTTCGCATGAAAGTTCGCCTCACTGGGGCACTTCGGACTTTTAGGCCCAGATGAAGATCGGTACCCGGCCTTGCGATATTGTTAACAAAAAATTTCGCGCTCGCTGCGCTCGCGTTTTTGGTTGGTTTTATGGTTGACCCTGTATCTACATGTTAGCTTGACTGGTGAATGAATAGAGTTAGCCCAATAAAATTCTGCAATGATTTCGATAGCATACGCAGTGCAACTAGTGCAAATGTTATTTATACGTCATAATTTCATAGAAGTTTTGACGTTTAAAATAACACTTGCATTGCGTGTGTTATCAAAATCTTTGCAGAATTATCTTGGTCTAACTCAAGTAATTTTCTTACAAAACTGCTTAATTAACATCAATCTCAAGGACATTTGGGTATTGACAGCCCCATAATATGTGTGTAAAAGCGGTTTTATGTCATTTTTTCAACGATTTTAAGAAGTCTAGAAAAGTTTCGGTTTCGGTTTCGGTTTCGGCCGAAACTAGAGCCAAAGCCGAACATTCGGTTTCGGTTTCGGTTTCGGCCAAAAAACATGTTTCGGTCGGACACTAGTTTTTTTTCTCCAGTCATGGACACCAAAGCTCCAGTAATGGAACCCCGGTAATGGCCGTGGATCCAGTAATGGGCCCCCTATAATGGACATTGCTCTATCAGTATAAAATATTGAAATAGGGAATAAGTTATGGCAAAAAAATCAATTTTTGGTATAATTTGGCTTTTATCGTTGAATGTATTTTTCTTTCCACAGACAATTATTATTGTATTAGACCCATCGAGACAATTCTAATATACCCAAACACAATTAGTCAGCGTTTATCGAAGAGTTCCCATGGCCACCTCCTGTCTCCATCAGGTCCATGTTATCATAATATTGCATTATCATCCGATTTGCATACTTAATTACGTATACAAAATTTCAACTCAATCGGAAATCGGAAAGTGGGTCAAATTTAGCTACCAAGATTTGACCCACGCTAACTAACAGGGCAAGTTAAATAAAAGTTTGGAAAAACGATATTAATTTATCCGAGGTCCGAGCATACCTCCTGGTTGACATATTTCGTAACTACATTATACTTCTGTATTGTTTAAACATGAAATAATGGCACGGCAAGCATCATTATGTAAATTGTCCCATCATAGGAGGTATACAGTTTTACAGCTCCTATAATGGGATTGGGCCAAATACCACTATTTTTTTACATCTGTGGAGTCACAACATAGTTTGTTGTATACCTTAATTATCTCATGGTAAATGCAATTAACAAAACACTTTCTAGTTTTCATCAAGTATTAATTAATTAAAATTTTATAGATTAACTCACCTCTTTTAGCGAAGTTGTTAAGAATTCTTAGTGGTATTTTTTTTCGATGACACGACAACTTTTGGGTTGACGCCAATTTCTCAAAAAGTAACCGAATTTATTAAAAATTCAAACTGAAACAGCTCTAGGACTCTTATTTATGATAAAATATAGCCAGTGTTTATAAACTACTTATAGATACTTATTTTAGAGGATTTGTTGTTTTTGTCCCATTACCGGTTCCACGTCCATTATAGGGTATACTACATTATATCAATCAACAATCCAATTCTTACGGTGATGTACCATTGATGAAACGTTGACCACCCTGGCGTGGCTACAATTAGCAAGCATTGGTAGCAAGAGAAGCGTCAGGAGAGCATGGCCAAAGTGGTTCGTCGCCATGTGCGTTTCGAAGCCGTCATCGGTGATACCCCGTGGTGCCATCATAACTCCAGCATTATTCACTAGGATCTCAATCTTTGTCTCCTCGGCTAACATCAGTGATACGAACTCGCGCACGGAGCTCAGGCTGGAGACGTCCAGTTTTCGAACAATCAGACTTCCTTTTCCTTCATTACAATTATGTAATGATTCAATTTCGGTTTTGGCCACGTTAGCTTTGTTTGTATCGCGACATGCCATAATAACGCGACAGCCTGCGAAATAAAGTTAGATAATATTAGTAGGTATTACTTAAAAATCGTATTAATAATGTTAAATGCCTACTACATTCAACAGCATTCAATCTAGATTTCAATTTAGATAAGCTACGTAGGTACCGTACTGATTATTACTAGTAAATAAGTAATTATTTGTGTTATGATTATGACTTATAAGCTTATTATGAGTTATGAGGTAGGTACCTACCTAGAATACTAGGCTGTATTACTAATAAGTAATAATCATTGAGATAGCATGATAGGTAAGTCTAAAAGACACGTAATATTGGGCCGTTACGGATATATATAGGACGGTTTAAGTCGAATAAGTATACCTATTTATATTCGTTAACATTCCCTTTCATGCTCGATGCATCCTTGTTTCCTTTCTAGATCTTACTTTTGTCCGACTACATTGAGCCAAATTCAACTTGTTTTAATGACAGCTCGTCACATAGCTATTACTTACATATAACGCCAGTTTTAAGAATAGTAACTTGTTAATATCTCCTATCCTAATAACTCTTACTTATAAGATTAGAGATTAGAACTACGTTACTATTTTCTTGTCAATATGACCTGTAAACCTACGTAGACGTACGTAATACCTATAATTTTAATTCTATTCGTAGTGTGCCCGTCATAAATACACATTACACAATTGGCGTGCGTCAAAATCAAAACGTAATTGCGCACCAACAACGTAAGGTCAGCGTGCATTCCTTTCGCGTTAAAACTTTAAAAAGAGACGATTAAGAATTATGACGTACTTACCTCTCAAATATAAATCTAGAGCCGTTTCTTTGCCGATGCCCGTGTTACTGCCCGTCACGATAGCCGTCATCCCATCGAGCCTCCGGGCACTCTTGCACCACCCGCTTAAGTAATCCATAGCTTAGATCCGCTTCGAAAAAGTATTAATTTCGGTAAAATTTCCACTATCACCGTTGTTTAGACGATCGGAATGTCAACTATCTAAAAGTTTTGGGAATGTTTAAAACACCGCGATACATAATTATGTACCTATTGATCCGACGAACGCGGCAACTTGAAGCGGCGGCGAAACTACTTAATTAAATAAACACTGTTCGTACCAGCACGGGTGAAGCTGTATAAACTGACCTCCAGCTATTTAAATACGTCGAGCACGAATGTCTACATGTGTGTAATATTGGGTTATTCCCACTAGTTACCACCAAGTTCTTACCAGTGGTAACTACTGGGAATTTTTTTCCCACCTTTTACCACTGGTAACTACTGGGAATAAAAAATCCCACTAGTTACCACCGACTCGGCTTGGTGGTAACTACTGGGAATTTTTATTCCCAGTAGTTACCACTGGTAAAAGGTGGGAATTTTTTTCCCCAGTAGTTACCACCAAAATATTGTTAGAATTCAATACTAATAAAAACAGTATAAATAGTATAGTATAAATGTAGCGTGCTGTAACAAATAATTATGTGTCAGTTAGTGATTCAATAAACTGCTCTAAAAGTGATCAAAAATATTAAAACAGTTTTACCGGTATAAGTGTAAAAACTAAAATAGAAGAGTCTCATTATAGTTAAGTAGAAATTAACTTATTATCCGGATTAAATTTATCTTATTACATAACTGTAAATTGAATTACATATTTATACAAACGAACAAACAAATCAGTCAAAAATCGACAGAACTGATTTCGTTTTATTATTTACAGCTACTTCATTTCGTTCTATTATAACACGACGCAGAGCTGGAATATGTAGGTATTCATAATTTGTAGTCAGGCTATATAAATAACTACAGGGCATGGTTGTTATTAAAACCGCTTAGGGCGCGCTTCGGATGGGCTGACTGCTCGGACTAACCAGCATAGGCTCGCGTTCCAATTACGCTCGGGTAGTACATCGCTCGGTCATGTTACGCTGGTTGGCTCGATTGCTTAATCACCCACGCTAGCGGGATGGTAATAACACTCTACCAGAGGGGCATCACTGGCATCAGGTACTATTTGTTAGGTATCATGATAAATTTAAGCCGGATAATAAGTTAATTTACTTAACTAACTAGAATGAGACTCTTCTATTTTAGTTTTTACACTTATACCGGTAAAACTGTTTTAATATTTTTGATCACTTTTAAAGCAGTTTACTGAATCACTAACTGACACATAATTATTTATTACAGCACGCTACATTTATTTTATACTATTTATACTGTTGTTATTAGTATTGAATTCTAACAATATTTTGGTGGTAACTACTGGGAATAAAAATTCCCAGTAGTTATCACTGGTAAGAACTTGGTGGTAACTAGTGGGAATAACCCGTAATATTAAAAAACCGGTTTCATTACAAACAGGTGATATAAGAAATCGTCGAAAACAGTGCTGTTAATCATATGCTGTTACTACGATGGTTACCTACTGGTTAAACCGAAATGGGGCAGAGTCGGATGATTAGAAACTAGAGAAAGCATTGTTATTATACAGGATGGAAAAAAATTATGGGCCAGGTGGGAAAGTGTCTTAAAACCATTAAAACCTTTTATTTAAATGAAATATTCTTTATTTTTTTTAAAGAAACAATTACTGCATTCAAACCTGTAATTCAAAATTTCGTCTGCAATAAAATTCAAGTAAGTATGCAACGATTTTGATAGCACACGCAGTGCAAGTGTTATTTTAAATGTCAAACTTCTATGAAATTATGACGTATTAATAACACTTACACTGCGTGTGCTATCAAAATCGTTGCAGATTTCTCTTGGTCTAGTGTAACCCTAACGAAATTTTGAAAATCGCGGCGGGCTTTCAGCAGATACGTTCAATTACCTAAAATCGTCAATCATTGTTTCCGCTCTTTGCCTCCGTTTAAACCACGGAACAAAGAAAGCGTGGCCTAACGAAAATGGTTTATGAAGTTCCCATTAAAAAGAAATCATATAATGTAAAAAGAAAGTTAACTTTTTTGGTTACCTGTCAAAACAAAAAAATACCGGAGTTTGTATTACGTTTCCGAACATGCTGTTCTTCCGACCCTTCGCTCCGGATCCGGATTCCGGTTCTTGACAGTGTTGCCAACTTGGCATAAATGATGCCAGATATGGCTTAATTTCACTCACTTTGGCATCAAAATTTTCCATTTAGCATCTGGCATATTTTTTAGCATAATTTAGTCTAAGCCAAGTTTGCACCAACTTGGCAGCAACAATATGCGCCATCGCCTTATGTGGTTCATATTTTCATATGAATTTTGACTTTTGTGGGCGGATGGACGTCGACGGACTATATATGTGACGTCCCACGGTCAAAGGTACCTTATGGCGGGTATGGAGTTATGCATACCCCAGTAATCTACAATAAATAAGCTATCGATAACACAAAAGATCAACCTTCTAGGTTGCGTAGTTACAGAGATATGATTTTTTGAAAATAATGTTGTGAAATGAGCAACTTTACGATAGAGAAGTTTTAAGTTTAGCCGCCTAAAAAACTATGTTCCTGAAGTAAGTTACATAGTTGACTACAAATAATAATGCCTTATATATCTGAGATTAAAAAAATATTGCGACTTGTTCTGTAATGCAAATAGAAACTTTTGATATCGACTGATTTATGTGTATACTAACCAATCTCTTGAAAATAAAGTTTTATTTCATTTTCACGATTGATTGCAATGAGCTCTCAAGATTTAAATTTTATCTATTAGAAAACGACACTGACAGACAGTTTAAGCAAAAAACAATACCGATTTAGAGGTGAAAATGTATTTTCTGACTTTTTCATATAAAATCACAAAATTGAATATTTTTACTTTTAATGTGACACACAATCAATTTTTCTGAGCACATATGAAAGAAATTCTGTCATTCAAATGAAATAAATCCTAAAACCCCAACTAAATACTATATTTAACCCCTTATGCCACTTTAAACTTACATAACAATAACAGTATTTGCTCCATACATTTACGAAAAGGTACCTTATGGAAATAAATCTAATAATACATCACTACAAAACATCAATCATATTATAGTTTATCTTTTATGAATAGAAAATATTAATTTACATTAAACTGCCCCCAATTTAATTAGTTCTTCGTCATAATAATCTTAAAAAAGACCAATAATTTGTATGTAATGAAAAGGTACCTTGTGGTCAAGTTACATGATGAGGCATGATGATGATGGAACAGTTAGGATAAACTAATAATATTTTGGGGTTAAGATGGTATAAATCGTCTATTTCTTATCAATAATATATTTCGGTTGCTATTGAAGATAAGCGGCATTGAGGTTCAATGACCTCAGATATTCCATAAGGTAATGCGTCGGGTATTGGCATTTTTCAGCAAACCAATGGCTGATTTACTGCATGCGACCAAACCAAATGAAGATTATTCTAGTTAAGAAAGACTTGACGAGAGTAACTTTGGTATAATAGCAGGCTACTTGGATTTGTGATGTCGGTCTATGTACGGTTATAATATTTGCGAGGCGCCCCAACCAGAACTGAAATTATCAAATTAGTTTTGCAGAATGCTAATACAGTTCTCTACCAAACTTCTTTTCCCGTATTGACTAGTTTTTTTGGAAATTTTCAATCTTTTTTCCATAAGGTACCTTTTCTACTAAACTCTGAGACGACATTACTAGGCTTATAACTAACTTATAACAAAAATAAAAACAGGTAAACAAACGTTACGCATTAAGGTTTCAGATCACACAATAAAAAAAAATTGAGCATTTTTTCACCTCTTTACAAAACATTTAATATCTCCGAAACTAGAAACCCTCATAAGGTACCTTTTCCCGTGGAACGTCACATATGAATACATATATTTTTTTTAATGGCAAATAAATTCAGTTAAATTGCCCTCTGATTTTTTCGTGGATTGACATATTTGAGTTCCGTTTTGCAGATTTGATCAGACAATTTAATCAGGTTGGGCGAAAATTGTCCCATCTGGACTAGGCTTCACTGATCTTGTAGGTAGGTATTTTATTTACCTACATTAATTTACAGAGGGCCTACCACGAACGACGATAATGAAACTTTCGAGCAACTACGTCTTTTACTCCAATTAAGTCGTAATTAGATTGACAGAGATAGTTGCTGGAAATTTTTGACTTTCGATGTTCGCGGTTATACGCCTGAAACGGAGAAGCTTTACTCGCATTTTGAGCTCACTTGGTCAATAATAAGGCTGGCCACAGACGCACGGAATTTTCCGTACGGAATGACAGGTGCAAACGAGGGTGTACTTTCGTTTGGGCCAAATACCTTTCACCAAATTTCACTTCCCAACAAACTTATCGCAATAGTTTCATTTCCCAAAGGAACCTTTAGCAAAGTTACACTTCGCATCTAATTTATTTGGTCAAATTATCTTTTGGCATGATTTTAATTTGTCAAATGTTATTAGGACAAAAACTTATTTAGCAAACGTTTTTTATTGGCTAATATTATATTCCAAAAAGATGTTTGGTTAAAATTGTCACTTCGCAAATTTGACAAATATGCATCTCTATTTAAATTTGTACTTTTTGTTATGTTAAAATAGAATAATTTGGGTGGGTTGGGTTAGGTTTGAACTGTGATCCTTACAAAACGGAACCGCTATCAGAAAAGTGGGTTAGGTTAGGTTAGAACTGTGATCCTTACAGAAACGAAATGCTATTAGAAAAGTGGGTTAGGTTAGGTTACAACTGCGATCCTTACAGAAACGAAATACTATGTACTAGAAAAAGGTCACGAAGTGGATTAATTAATTTAATAGAATAACGAGATGTAAAAAAATTGCATGACATTTGAAACTAAAATGTGAATTAAATATTGGTGGTTATTTACTATGTTTGGGTTACAATGATTACTTTGGTGTTATTTGCTTTCATAGAATAGCAAGATGTAACAAATTTGGTTATCATTTTACATTAAATGAAGTTTTAATTTTGGTGATCATTTTTGGCTACATATTTTTGGCAGTAAAAATGTTTTTTTTTTTTATGTTACATATTACCATATCTAATGATCAGTTAAATTAAAATTAAAATTCTGCAGGCTCCTCTCTATTGGTATGTAAATTGTATGCCGTGCAATATTTTGGGACATGCAAGTTATGCTTAATGATACATTTGACTAAATAATACTTGGTAAAATGAAACTTGTCCAAGTAATTATTTGCTAAACAATAACTTGCCAAAAAAGACTATTGCTAACTGAAAAATTGCGATAAGTTGTTTTGCCAAACATTTTTTGGGAAATGATAATTTGGGAAACATAGTTTGGGATGTGATACTTTGGGAAACGTTTTTGGCCCATTCGTTAGTAAACCGCAAACGAGACATGTATAGTTATGTGTATAGCGACGTCCCGTTCACACCTGACCGTCCGGAAACCGAATGAAAATTCAGTGCGTCTGCGGCCAGCCTATATTGCCAAACAACAGCAGACTCGTAACCGTCGTAACTATAGTCTGTCAAGCCATTTCCGTTAGTAAACAAAAGGGACAAATTAAAAAAAAAAGTAGGCGCGAAGGATTATCATCCCACAGAAAAATAGAAAATTTGGAATATTTTTAGACACCATATTATTTTAAGTGTCTATTTTCAAGTGACATTTTAGCATTTTCATTAGCATATTTAAAAAAAGTTTGGCATAATTTTGCATAATCTAGACATTAGTCTAGGATTTTTTCAAAATCCGAGTTGGCAACACTGTCTTGATTTGACAGGTGGTTAGGAGAAAGGTACCGTTAAGAGAACTTTTTACCTACTTCTTAAGTTTGTTCTGTGGCGTGTTACTGAAGTTCTATTTGTTTATACATACTGTACGTAAGAAGTCAATTTTACCAACAATAGTGTACCTACTTCTGTCGGTCTGTGCTTAAAAACATAGTTTTTTGTACAAAAAACATTTTGTTTTAGTTATCACTAGTGACCCGCCCCGGCTTCGCACGGGTAACTCAAAATCTTAACAAATTATACACCTAAACCTTCCTCAAGAATCACTCTATTGATATGTAAAAACCGCATGACAATCCGTTCAGTAGTTTTTGAGTTTATCGCGAACGTACATACAAACAGACAGAGCAGCGGGGGACTTTGTTTTATAAGGTGTACTGATTATCGTGTTGTAAATGGTTGTTTCTTTTTACAGTTAAATTATCCTGCGCTAAGTAAAATAAAATGCCATTCTTTAGTGGACGCTGCTTGAGCACAGCCAAGTTGGTCGGCAAGACTGCTGTAATTACGGGATGTAGTTCCGGAATTGGTAAAGAGACTGCTTTAGACTTTTATAAAAGAGGTATGTTATCGTTTATCGCAAATACGGTGGCCAGTTTGCCAGGATTTGTCATAGTTCTCGTTCTGACAGGGTTCTTGGTGTTCAAAAGCGTCCAGTTAAAACCAGGACACTTCAGTGATAAGGAATTAGGTTGGTTAGGAAACCCTCTAAAAACTTTTTTATTATTGCAATGGAAGTAATGTTCATGATGATGATGATGTTTGGGGAAAAGAAATTACTGGTCTTATAAGTTTTCCAACATTTTGTCTGGCGATGGCTACTTTAGTGATGGCAATGCCAGCCTTAATTACAAATCATGTTACTCTTTAGGTTTCCATTCCATTAAAAATGTAATGTTTCTAATTCCAGGAGCAAGAGTAATTATGGCCTGTCGTGATTTAGAAAAGGCAGCAGCTGTCAAGGCTGAAATAGAGGAAAAATGCAAGCATGTTGCAGAGACAGGCAAGCTGGTACTTGTAAAATGTGACTTAGCTTCCATGAAGTCTGTCCGACAATGTGCTCAAACAATATTAGATACTGAACAACAGATTAAGATCTTAGTTAATAATGCCGGAGTCATGATGTGCCCTAAGAGTTACACAGAAGATGGGTTTGAAATGCAGTTTGGGACAAACCACTTGGCACACTTTTTGTTGACTATGCTCCTTCTGCCCCGCATAAGGAACAGTACTCCAGCAAGGATTGTAACTGTCTCCTCCGCAGCCCACACCAGTAAGTATAGCTAAGACAGGTGTGTCTTGAAAAGAAAAATACTTTATATTGAATTTCAAGTTCATGATTGTTAATGTTGCAATCTATTTGATTTTTTTTTTAGGATATGATATCAACTTTGATGACTTAAATTATAAAAATAGGTCATACAGCCCTGCAGAAGCTTATTCCCAAAGCAAGCTAGCTAATGTTTTGTTCTCGAAGGAACTAGCTTCTAAATTGAAGGTAAATCAATATAGTTATTAGTCAAATGTGTAATTAATAACCCTCTTATTCATATAACTTTACAGGCCTGACTTAGTTAAATTATGTTTTATCTAGTGATGTACCGACTATTGATTTGGCCGACTAGCCGACTAATCGGTGCTCGAATGGCTGATTAGTCGGCTAGTCGGCCAGATCATTAGTTTTGTATAAGTTCAAGTGAAAAACAATAGTTTTGCTCCTTTGGTTGCGCTATTCATTATATTAGCTTGGCTAAAAGGTGTTCTCTACAGGTTCAAAGACCTATCACAAGAATCCTCGTTCAATTACTGTCTTTCTTTTATTTTGCTATCTTGAGCAGACCATCAATACAGCTTGTAGGATGTATTTCCAAGGCTCTATTTCCCTTATGTAGACGCCAGTTAAGAAGCTATCCCCTGTGGTCAGCGTCTTTACGAGCAACATGCGCTGTCTAAGTCTCTGAATTTTGCAATAACATTGATAGTTTCCCATGGCTCCACCATTAAAAAAAAAACAAAAACTGAATAATAATAAAATTATTTAACTATCGAACTTGCATATGAAATTACACGAGAATCAGTTGAGATCCACCTGTAGAGGAAAACACCAGCCCACCAACATACGATAACGATCAAACGGTCAATTATATGAACAAAAGTTTTCGTATGCACCCTGAATAGGTACTTTAGTAAAATAGACATAAAACATATGGTAAATATTGCTTGTTCATTTCTCTTTTTCTGTTTTTCTTTCACTAATAAAGTGCCAACTAATCGGTCACTTTTGCCGACTAGTCGGCGATTAGTCGGCGACTAGTCGGTACATCCCTAGTTTTATCCCTTTCTTACAAATACATAAGTCAAAATGACAGTTAAAGACAAACAATTATTAGCTAATTGAGGCTTGTAGTGTGTAAAGTGTGTTTATGAATAAGGGGGTAAGTATTTATTCTGGTGTGTTAATTAGAGTTTAATCTGTTTATTTTGCAGGAACATAACATTGATGGTATACATACATACAGTTTGCATCCAGGTGTAATAAAAACTGAATTGGGTAGACATTTGGATGACAGCTTGTTTTGGGGAGCCCGGCGACTAATTGGCATAATGTTTATGCCATTCCTTAAGTCTCCAGAACTTGGTGCTCAAACAACCATATATTGTTCTATTGATGAAAAATGTGCAGATGAAACTGGCTTATACTACAGGTAGTACTCTTGACAGTTACTTGTTAACTTACACTTACATACAGTTGATATTAAAGATATGTTTACACTTTTGATTTGCAACTTCCTCCTTTGTAATAAGGTTAAAACGTAAAATGGTGGGAGCGCCGTGCCAAGGTACCCAGTCTTCCTCAGATGTGCTGAAAAGTGTTACTACTGTACCTATGTGACCCACAAAGAGCAATACGTTCAGAGCATAGGTATTCACTGTAATTTTTTCTTCTCATTTACCCTCCAAAAAAGGGCCCCCATGTTTATAATTCATTTCATTAAGTTACATGTCCGTCTTTAGGTCACAAACTTACATATGTGCACCAAATTTCAACTTAATTGGTGCAGTAGTTTCGAAGAAAATAGGTTGTGACTTGTGACAGACAGACAGACGCACGAGTGATCCTATAAGGGTTCCGTTTTTTGCTTTTGAGGTACGGAACCCTAAAAACCGGCGGAGTGCGAGTCGGACTCGCGTTTCAAGGGTTCCATAATTAAGTCCGACTCACGCTTGACTGCACATTTCTAATAGGTTTTCCTGTCATCTATAGATAAAGAACTATTTTGTGTATTTTGTTCAAAATTTTAGACCCAGTAGTTTCGGAGATAAAGGGGGGGAATGGTAATTTTTAGGGTTCCGTACCCAAAGGGTAAAACGGGACCCTATTACTAAGACTTCGCTGTCCGTCCGTCCGTCCGTCCGTCCGTCCGTCCGTCCGTCTGTCACCAGGCTGTATCTCACGAACCGTGATAGCTAGACAGTTGAAATTTTCACAGATGATGTATTTCTGTTGCCGCTATAACAACAAATACTAAAAACAGAATAAAATAAAGATTTAAATGGGGCTCCCATACAACAAACGTGATTTTTGACCAAAGTTAAGCAACGTCGGGAGTTGTCAGTACTTGGATGGGTGACCGTTTTTTTTTTTGCTTTTTTTTAGTTTTTTTTTTTGCATTATGGTACGGAACCCTTCGTGCGCGAGTCCGACTCGCACTTGCCCGGTTTTTTTGGCTATTTTCTTAAATAACTTCTAACCTATGTATTTTAAAATTATAAAAAAAATATATTTGAAATTCTCAAAATGAACTCTTTCATTTTATATACCATTTGCCAGGGCTCGGAACCGGTATTTTTATAAAAACCCGAAATAGCCCAATATTTTGAATTTATTATATGCTTTGTACGTAGGACTGAATCATGTAAGTATTTAGGTAACAACTTCGTATTATTAGATTGTCCCACTAAAAATGAAATAATAAACCAAAGATCGAAAACGAACGTAATAATACCGGTATTTTTGTATGGAGCAAATACCGGTTTCCGACCCCTGCCATTTGCATTGTAGTTACGATACGTGAGATTATAACATAAAATATATATATGTGCTTTTGTCGTTCCAGTGACTGTGTTGTTAAAACTCCAGCCAGAAAGGCTCTAAACGAGGAATATGCTAAGAAACTGTGGGAAGTTTCGATGGATCTTGTTGGACTAAAGAATTACAACCCGTTTACAGCTGAGGACTCTGCACCAAAGCAGAATTAGAGCAGAACTAGAACATGCTAATATGGTGGTGGTTGCTTGTAGTCATGTTGCGGTCATTATTTAAATATCAATCATATACACTTTCAGGCATTATCTTAACAAAGGATTATATTATTATTATTTTTTACTAAATTAGTCTTAACTAAGTGTTTAGTTTTACCTCAGGGCAAAAATTTAGTTTTGGCCTAGGGGAAAATCGGGAATTTGTCCCGTAATCGGATTACTGGTAACATACGAGGATACGAGTACCTGTCTTGATTCTTTTTGAAGTGAATACTCCTAGGCGGTGATTTGATAATCGAAAAATGAGACTTGATAATACAATTTAAAATCACGTAAATCATGTATCGCTAGGGCCGGTACGGACTGAGACGGACTGCACCCCGATTGCAACTTGTATGGGAATGCACGCCGACGTTGCAGCATAGGTAGCATAGGTATAGTACTCCTAGGATTATGTGTGGAAAAAACCGAATAAAACGCACAATTTAATTTTTTATATCATCATCTTCCTCGCGTTGCCCCGGCATTTTATCATGGCTCATGGGAGCCTGGCAAAAAAAACCTTGGCTGGCTGGCCTGGGATTATGTAAAATATAATTTTATTTTCGTATTGTAGTCGAGCCAAGAAGGCATTATAACTAAAGGTACTATTTTATATTATTAGATATGATATACCTAATACATGTTATTTTAATTTGATGTTTAACTTTTGTATAAATATTAATATAAATACAAATTTATTTTATAGTTAACAACAGTGTTTTTTATTTCTACTATTCTACAATATAAGAGGATTCCCTTACAAGCCTACTATAGATGGTCAAGCAAATCTTGTCAGTAGAAAAAGGCGCGATATTCAAATTTTCTATGAGACGATATCCCTTCACGCCTACATTTTTCAAATTTGCCGCCTTTTTCTACTGACAAGATCTGCTTGACCAACTATACTAGCCCCTACCCTACCCATTACGATATTCCTATTACCTACGTTTTAAAAGGGTGCTAACGCAATTTTTTGTTATATTTCGTTTTTACACGTTTAAATCAAGGCCAAATGCCCTGAAAAAATTCACTCGAAAACTGGACTTCATTTATAATATAATCCATATTTGGGAGGTAAGACTCTAAGCAAAACCTTCAAAAGTTAAAGTTGGCTCATAAAAAACATGTCTAGTACCTACATAGTATTTATCTTCAATAGGCCTGTTGCAAGTAACAAAGAATCATGGAAATAATGGTTTCAACGAAACATATATGTTAATATGATTCTAAAAAATGGCCCAATCTCAGTATAAACTGAAGGATTATTAATATATTCAATAAAATAAAAGTGCAAAATTCTCCAATCGGCCATTTTTACTGAAACGCCAATCAGAAACGTTCCAAACAGTGACGTCATCAATCCATAACATATAGTTGGTCAAGCAGATCTTGTCAGTAGAAAAAGGCGGCAAATTTGAAAAATGTAGGCGCGAAGGGATATCGTCTCATGGAAAATTTAAATATCGCGCTTTTTTCTACTGACAAGATTTGCTTGACCATCTATATTTCTTAGAGCAACATAGACAACCTCATTGACCGAAATCTATACGTGGGCACCAAAGAGTTCGAAAGGTGCAAAAAAAATGTTATTTCGCCACTAAACATTTATTACGTCCAAAAAATATTATTACACGATATAAAGTAGATATCTATTTGTTATTATTTAAATAAAATGCTAAATAATACGATATTTTAACAACAAACTTTTTTAATTATTTGGCTGAATGGAACTATCATTGCCATTTTGGCTGTCGTAACTAGAAAAAATGAAAAATTAAAAAGTAAAAGCGGCGTTCGGTGATTTTCACTCAAAATTTACATGTATCTAAATAATTCATCTTAAACTGCAACCGTGTGAGAGTTTTTGTGTAAAATGAGTTATTGTGATAAATTTTTGTAATGTATTTATCATCCCTAATCGTAATATATGGTGCTGAATTAACAATATCATTTGGATTCATATTTAGGAATCGGAGTTTTTATCGCTCGGTAAGACGTTAGCGAGCTATGGAGTCGACATTAGAATTCAACTCGTATTCATACTCATTCATTTATTTAATTAGTGATTTTAATTTCAAATTTCTTGTGCTAAATTCAATCCATACATTTTATTTTAAATCATGCCGCGCTATCATACCAGTAGGGCTACCGCCAATACCGAAAATCGTCAATTGCGGGCATTTTTCTCTGTCACTCTAATTACGCCTTCATTGGAGTAAAAGAGTAAGATCCCCGCAATTTGCGAATTTCGGTTTTCGCGGTAGCCCCTCTGTAGTATGCTAGCAAATTACTTGTATAACAGGTTTAGCCCCCATTCGTACGAGAGCTTTTTCAACGCGCGTTAAAAAAGCGCTTGAATCTGTCCGCACTCTAAATTCAATTTAACGATCAAGGCTGAAAGTCGAAAATCCAACAACGCTTGATAAAAAGCGCCACCGCTGTCGTGTGAATAGATACATGGTTATCCATTTGTGTCATTCAAACGCTTTTTTAACGCGCGTTGAAAAAGCTGCCGTGCGAATGGGGCCTAGGGTTTAAGCCTTTACGGGAGAACGAATTTATTTCCCACAATGATTTTGAACTTTATTTCCAAGTGATAGGGATCAATTTAGTGTAATATCCGACACCCTAGCTCTCTTCGTAGTTTGTTATTGCATTGCGTCGTGCATCACTTTCGTTTGATACACTGTGGAAAGAGAGGCAACCAGCGCAACTCGATAAACAAGCAAAGATATAGACGAAATAAATTATTCCGAACGAACGCGACAAGATTTGCTTGACCATGTATATATTTAAAACATACTATTGAAGACAAATATACTGAAGACATATAATTTATTGGATTTGACTTATGGAAAAAAAAGGAAGTCTACAACTAAAATGACTTATGAAAGTTAATTTCACCGAAGACTAGGCAGTATGGCTTTTGGTCTTAGCCTGTCCAGAAAGGACAAATAAAATAAAAAAAAATATCAATACAGTATCTGTCAAATTTGCAAACCAAATAAAGCAATGAGAATGCGATGCAATACCCAAATAACTATCGAAAACTTGGTTTAAATTGAGATAAAATAATAATTGTTAGATAAAGAAATAAAAAGTGCTTTTTTAAAGAATTATGGTTTAATGACTGATAATTACTTCGATCGGGACAGACGGTCTTAATAAATTCATGAACTTATTGATGTTTTTATTAATATCACCTTAGTGGTTCGCGAACTTGATAATTAGTGTTTACGTAATGGAGTACGACAATGAGGAGAATACTTGGCGGCGACCCTCCGCGCAGAAGGTGGACCGGTCGAAGTGCAATCAGATCCCGAAGCGGTCGACCACGGTGGCCGTGGTGGTGCTGGGGCTGGCCGTGATGAGCTGCCTGCTCGGCTACTGCGTGCTCAGCGAGACGCTGCCCTACGAGTCGAGGACTTTACGACTTGTCATTATTGTAAGATATATTCATATTCTATTTGAAATGTTATTAGGTAAGAAATCTGTCTGTCACTAGGGTTTTGATTAAAAATCTGGGAATGTATCAATTTAATACATCTCAAGCTTATTTAACTTAATGTATCAATTCATATGTGTTATTCAGATGTTTATTTAATAACTATAAAATTACGCATATACACAATTGTATAAAAATAGTTTGCCTATTGAAATGGTTATGTTTGATTGATAAATGATGTTACTTTACAGTTTTTTCGCCATGGAGCTAGGACCCCGAATACAAGTTATAAGACTGACCCTTTCAAAGCATACCAATGGCCAGAAGGCTTGGGAGGTCTTACCAATGTAAGCATCACATAATTATATTATGTACATATTATAATCTTAAAATCAGTAAATTGCAGCATAACTCTAATAGTAGTGATATTCTTGGCTAGACTACTAGTTAAATACTTTTTGCAGACTGGGAAACTTCAATTGTATGAGTTGGGAAAAAAGTACCGCAGTTATTATGCTAATTTTATTGATGAAGAATACTATGAAAAGGATGTGCAAGTGCGAAGCAGTGACAAGTCTAGGTGTCTGATGAGTGCTGCTACATTCCTGGCCGGCCTGTACCCTCCAGCAGAGCGACAGATCTGGAACCCCGAGCTGCTGTGGCAACCTATCCCCATTCACTCCTTACCAACACACTTGGATAATGTAAGTGAGATTCTAATTCACCCGTCATCACACTATTATCTGCTTCATTTTTAACAGTTGATGATTTATGTCTCTTTCAGATTGTTGCTAGTACTAAACCTTGCAAAGTTTGGAAAGCTATGTATGAAGAATTACTTGAGAAATCTAATAAAGATGCAAAATACACTAAACTTTTTGAATACTTGAGCAATCACACAGCCCAAGATATGCACAGTGTGTTGGAAGTTGATTTCCTGTATAGCACCTTCCTGTCACAGCAAGAGGCTGGGCTCAAGATTCCTGAGTGGACTAAAAACTATTTCCCAAATCAAATGAGGTCTGCATTCATGCAAAGTCTGGCCCTGCTGTCCCATAACCACACTTTACAGAGATTCAAAGTAGGTAAGCAACCATAATCATTAATCACTAAACTTTATCTTAGTTTGTTTACATTTTACATTGAGGTTATCATACAGTATGAAATAACTTCATTACGGTTACATATTATCTTGAATATGTAGTAAATTACTTAGTTTAACTCAATTGTTTATACATATTTATAAATAATAGAGCATTACAAGCTGAGGTTTTCTCCAGCCCTATATGACTTTGAGCATATTTTTTTTAAATGTTTGTGCAAAACGGTTGTAAACCTATGTAAAAAAGTGTCTGGGGTTGTGGCCAAA
Organism: Cydia splendana; assembly: GCF_910591565.1. Classification (NCBI taxonomy): domain Eukaryota; kingdom Metazoa; phylum Arthropoda; class Insecta; order Lepidoptera; family Tortricidae; genus Cydia; species Cydia splendana. The sequence goes on from NC_085987.1 coordinate 17,989,829, forward strand.
ATGATCCACTTGATATTGTATTTTCCTTGAAGGTCCGCTGTTGAGTGAGATGCGGGAGAACTTAGAAAAGTGCGTGAGCTACAGTGGCGAGGGTCCCTCGCCGCGTTCACTGCTGGTGTACTCGGGGCACGACGTGAACGTGGTGGCGCTGTGGCGCGCACTCAACTACACCGAGGACCTCGAGCCAGAGTACGGCGCCAGCCTCGTCTTCGAGCTGCATGAGGAACTCGATCAAGGCTTCTTCATCAAGGTCAATAATCTATTCACTTCCACTAATGTTAATCAATATAATGCTGGACTACACTGAGAACCATAATGGGTTGCATTTCGTAGTCGTTCGCCATAGATTTACTATACTAGAAAAGCGGGACAGACTATACTTAATTATAAACATTCGATTTAAGTGACTCCCATGGATTTGATGGATTTCATTTCATTTACATTATTGAAGTACATGTATGTACCTACGTACGTGTATGGATAGCACCAATCAAATCCATTGTGGAAATGAAACCATGCAATCCTGAAGCCCTATATAAATAAATAAATAAAATAAAGCAAAAAGTAATATGGGACTGGGTTAGCCAAACCTACTTAGAATTATCTACACACTTTATAATAATTTAATAAAGTCCATAATTCCATTTGCTCTAATACGCACAGCTTGGTCTGTGGAGATGTGCATCGCCTGAGGCAATGCGGCCGAGGCACGTTTACACAGACCGAGCTGCCTCGCGCGGCAATTTCCTCGCGAGGCGGCTCGTTATGTGGGGACCCGCCTAATCTCATTTACCATAATTTTGATATTCCATAAAATTTCAATATCCATACAAATTATATTTCATAATATTAACTAGCGACCCGCCCCGGCTTCGCACGGGTTGACAAATTATACACCTAAACTTTCCTCAAGAATCACTTTATTGATAGGTGAAATACGCATGAAAATCCGTTCAGTAGTTTTTGAGTTTATCGCGAACATACAAAAAAACACATAAACAGACAGACGAGGCAGGGGACTTTGTTTTATGAGGTGTAAACGTTATAGTCATAATATAACGTTTGCCATAACATTGATTTACCCTAATTTTAACTGCCCTAAGTATATTAATTTTCCATAAAGGCTTTTTAAAAACTCACTGTATTTTCTACGGCTCGGCGCTGCGGGAAGTGCAATATGTAACACTCTAGGGGTATGTCAGACAAGCCCACGTGGATAGTGAGGTTCTCTGGCTGATTCGGTTTTGTAGCCAATTAATGCAAAAAAATAATTATGACTTATACTAGTTATGGCTACTGAAGTTTATGGTAAGTGTCATTATTGCATTTGAAATTGCGTTATATGGCAATTATGACAAATGACAAAATTATGGCACACAACATTTATGGCAAAGAGTAAAGTAAGTATAATAGGTGCGTGGGATTTCCAAGTAGGTATATGATTTATGGCATATGAAATTATGATAAACTAAATTATGACGTTTTATCGTTATGGCAAATGAAATTAGTGCAAGTGACATTATGGAAAACGAGGGTATAACACACTTAATTATTTTCTTACCAGTAATGTCATGTTTAGATTATTTTAACACCTCGCCCACTTGGTTTCTTCTGCTGCTGTCTGTTATAGTTTCTTCCCGACCGACCTGTTGGTGTGCTGATTCGGTCTTAATATATACAAAGTGTTGGTTTCACTTCACCAGGTGTTTTATCGCAACAATACGAAGATAGAAGTACCAATGGAGTTAAAACTGTCGTTCTGCGAGGAGCCGTGCCGCTACACCGACTTCCTGCAGTACATCGACACGCTCATCCCCAAGGACTGGGATGCCGAGTGCCAGAACACCCCGCACTGAACGACCCATCCCTCGACTGCCGCGCGAGACTGCCTCTTGGTGAATATTCTGCGTTTTTACGCCGTTTTTTTCGTCATTGTCGTCTCAGTGAGTATTGTTTGCAGAGATGATTCCCAGAGCTCAAAGTTAATTTTTTTGTGTAAACATAACATGTTTAGTGTCTACAAACTATTTTGATCGGGGGGCCATCGCCAAGCTTCGCGCTTTGGCAACGGATTATATGGAATTTGGCACCTTTCGCGGACTGTATTGCAGGATTAGGTCGAGACATACCGTCAGACAGGTGACAACTAAAATTCAGTAATTACTACCACAAATTTAGAGCCATAATGCACTGTACTAGTAACAAAACAAGGTTGATTTTTGTCATATATTTTTATGTAATCAGTAAGTTTTGGTTGTCACCTGACGATACCTACTTTTATGGCTCCTCTACACTATCGGCGATTAGCGATTACAGCAGACGATTAACGGGCGACCACGATAGTGTAGAGGGCATGCTCGGCAGTACTCGCCACTCTCGCCAGTCATCGTCTATCATCGCCAATGATCGCCTGCGGCCCGTGACATGTCGGTTTTTTGGGCACGCAGCAAAGGAAATCGCCGGGTGGTTGCGCTGACGTGCCCACACGATCGCCGATCATTCAGTCGCCGCGCCGTCCGACAGTGACATTGCACACGTGCGTGCGAATACTAAACACGCACACAAGAGCAGCCGATTCAACGGAGCCACGTCGTTATGTCGCATAAATAGTGTTTAGTTTTAAATAAGTTTATAAATAAAACACATATATATGTAGGTATGTTAGTCTGTAAGGTATTTGTAATATGGGAATTGTTGCCTGATGAAATTTTTAAATAAAACATAAGCAGATTCCCCATTCTTTCTCTAAAAAAAAAGTATACGTAAGTGCGATAGAGAGGAAAATAGTTTCTCGAATTGCGTAGTTCGCCTCAGTTTCGCATTCAGTTGATTTAAAATATAAAAATGATTCTAAAGAATATGCCCCTTAGTAGATCAGTTTCTTTCCTCCATTCTTTTTTCACAACTTCTCGTTGAACTACATTGACATAATGTTTGTATCATACTGACTATTAAATAAATAGTTGCAGCACTTGCAGCAGTAACACACCCCACGTCCATCTTGACGCTTAGCGTTTAACAAACTACTACAGCAGGCGATCGTGTGGATGCAACTTGCACTCGCGATGAACTTGCCGATTATAGACGATGACACGATCATCGACATAGTGTGGAGGAGCCATTACAGACGTTACTAATGCTAGCAGGTACCTAGTAACTAGGTAGAGTATGTAGATAATCTCGTGTTACTTAATGATAAGTATTTGTTAACCTAAATGTCGAAAATCAAATTGTGGTGTTGTAATAGGTATTAATAAATTACACCGACTTTTTATGTGATAGATATTATGACAGTAATTTCAGTACTATTGTAAAATCCGGAGTCTTTTAACAATAATCATTTAAATATATGTATTATTTTATTATCATTATATTATTATATCAGATGCATATAATCCTCTCAAATTTGTTCTGCTCATACAATATATAATACGAATAATTATAATGTTATAAATCACTAGCCGAATAAAGGATTAATTCCTCTAGGAATACCTGACCTATCTACCTAAACACGACAGATGCCTTAAGAATTGGCTATCGTGCCATTTGAATGCAGCATACCTAACAATAATAACAAAGACTAGTAAATAATTATAAAGACAAGTAACCTCCATTAGTGCCCTCCCTAATGGAAACAGTTCAGATCAGAGCCGCTCCCCACACTTGTAGGCATGTGGTGCAGTATTCGCAACGAGGCGACTCATTTAGATGGCTTCATTAAAGCTAAAGCAGATGGCCTGCGCCGCTGTCTCCCGGCAGTTTTGGGGTCCCGATATCATGCCCAAAAACATACTAAAAATTGGTAGCGTTTACCGGCTCTGAACTATCTCTTCGACCGTTTCCCTAAAGGCATAAGACTATATTTACATACAAAGCTGCGTTTTTCATCATTATTCATTGTTTTAGATGGCGTAACGCTTATATTTCAGCGCTATCTAATTAGGTAAACTCTCTCAGTGAGCTCATGAAATGGCGTTGTCAGAAGCGCTACATACAATAAGTACATATGTATAGGTGCATGAGAACTAGCATAGAGAGATAAATAAGCTTAGAGTGCTCACTCCATAGATCAGTTTCCTTATTTAATAAATAATAAGTTGCATGGGAGGTATGGTAAAACGTATTATTAATAAGTTTATACCTACTTATTAAGCTTAAATCTTATCACAATAAGTTTTCGCAAAGTTCGCTTAAAACTTATTATAAATGGGTATTTTATCCATGTATGTAGTGAGCACTAAGCTTATTACTTGTTTATGGAATGACCATTGACCATTGGTAGATAGGTATTGTCGTTTAACTGTGTGAATGACGAAAGTTATTCATTCTTCAAATATTATTTAATGACTTTGGTTATACCTAGTAGCGCACCAAACGAAAACCAAAAATTGCCATTCGGGGGAAATAATTCGCTTATAAGTGTAATTTTGCATAGTTGTAGGGAATGTATACGTATATTAGCGGAAGAAAATAAATTTATTCAGGACGCTTACAGTATTGCTTAAAACTAATACAAAACATCACTGAAAAGGTCTCCCCATCTTGATGTCACGTAATGTAATCTGTATAAAACTTCCCACAAAATAGACATACAGGGTATCCCAAAAATATCACGTAAAACTGACGCTGGAGGTAGGACAGCCTAGTAGTAAAAATGAAATGAAAAAACAGCCTGCATACCTCGTGAATGTTAACTCTCAAATTAACTTTGAGGGCTTTCCACGTGAATACCGGCACCGTCACTCAACCGTCAATGACAAAAAGAGCAAAATTAATTAAAACCTAAATTAATAATGCGAAAACCGTGCAACTTTTACTGAGGTCATGTTAAGCTGGTTTGTTTGTACTCTTAGGGAGTCCTACCTCCAGGTCAGTTTTATTTGCTATTTTTGGGACACCCTGTATATCTATTTTGTAGGAAATTTTATACAGATTATTTACGTATTTTTGCTATGGGCTACCGTATACGAATTATTTACGAACAAAGTTTTGTACGGTGCTCTAAAAACTATAAAATGGGACCGTTATACCCAGGAGGGTAGAGGACTACCCGTTAGCTTCACCCCACCCTATGGTACTTTTAGTACCTATGATGTTTAATTTTTATTTATTCAGAAACAAACAGTCATACATGGTTTATGAACATATTTTAGAGACAATAAGAGTAGACCTATAGTTTCATAACAAAAAAAAAACATATAAATAGGTCCGTGGCTAAAGTCAGACCGTGAAAAGTCTGCAGCGATTATGATAGCCCACGCAGTGCAAGTGTCATTTTAAACGTCAAACTTCTATGAAATTATGACGTATAAATAACACGTACACTGCGTGGGCTATCAAATCCGCTGCAGACTTTTCTTGGTGCGACTCTATTAACTAGGTACATAAGAGAAAGACTTGATTTGTATTTTACAATTACTATATACTAAAAATTTGTAAATCAATGATTTGATACCTGTGTCAAAAATACATTGTAAGTGCGATACGCAAGTTGAATACACCATTCCCTAGGTACAACTGTGCCAAAATACGCTTATACACGAATTATTTCCCCCATTTTTCCTTCGTTTGCTATATAGTATGTATAAGTGTTATACTAATAATGTAATCATTATAACAAATTGTGCCAAGAGGCAACTCTGTTAACTTACTCTTAGATACTCGCTTGTATATAGAAAGGGGCATCTATTATGACATGTTGTATCGTAGCCGACTTTTAGAATTGCCTCGTTTTTAATTCGAATGACTATATAAATCTAGTACTGTGCAAAGTTTCATATATGTATTATAATTGGTACTTACCTACTATTATCTCAATAGAAAATTAGTATTCGCTTAATTATTCGCCTATAATCACTTATCAGTTGACTCTATATGCTTTCAGACACTGAGCAGTTGTACCATTCTCGAGAAAGGCACAACTGTACCTGGGCCTGGCACAAATTGCGTCAGTCATTTCATAAAGTGGTTAATTAACGTAAATTAACTTAAGGAAGACGTATCGTGGATTGCGGAACGGTAGCGATCCAAAGACGTAGAAAAGTGCTATTTTTAGTTATTTGTTCCCCCCCTAAAAACTTTTGTGATTGCTACCGCTCTTCAATTTACCAACGGAGTGCGGGCGTTTGATTTTCATTAGGCTCTATACGAGTGTGGTGCGATGTTTAGTGAGGCGCCGCCGCTGGCAATCGATATCCATTATAAAAAGGATTTAGCAAGTTTACACTTTTAGTTAACGGATTTATAATCACGTTCTTTGTACGTTTGTATTTTGAATAGTTATATCTATCCGCTTAAGATCAGGATAGCTGGGGCCTATACCACGAACCTTACAATTACAATTTACAAGTGACAAGTTACAAATATGTATTTAGTACAACTGGGCATATCACAAAATTTACAAATGACAAAATTGTAATGGAAAATTATACAAATATGTAAATTGTCGCGACAAATCTACAATTACGCGTATCACAAAATATTACAATTTACAAGCAATTTTCCGGAAAAGACAACTTTGTAATTGACAATGGTACGTAAAAGATTTGTGTTACAACTAATTGTAGAAGAAGGTATACATATTTGTGGAAATGTAAATACAAGTTGACAATTCTCTCGGCGTGTGTCAAGAGCTGCAAGAGCATAATACAATGATTGTAGATCTATTCTACCGCAGTACTTTTTGTTTCGTTAAAATGTTCAGTAGGTATAGTGTGAATCAAACGATCTGAGCTAGTTTACTCAAAGAGTCTCAAGAATACAATACCATTGAGTAGTAAACCACAAATTAGGATAACCACCTCGTAGTAACAGCAGATTATAACCGCCTTGAAATGTTAGTATAGATTAACGACTCTATTTCTTTCAACAATAGACTACAAAATGCACTACCGTAAAACGGGGTGAACAGAAATCGCGGGGTGAATAGAGAAATTTTGAACTTTTTCTTTCAAGTTGTTATACTTAAAAACGTACATCTCTAAAAGTAGATTTTTTGGAATGCGTCTAAAGTAGACTATTTATTCTCTATATTGATACCAAAATAACTTAATCAAACTGCCTAAAAGTTAGATTTTTTTTACTCTAAAATAAGGTCTCGCCAAGGTAAGAAATGAAGCCTGTCTGAACTTTGTTCTAGCGGTAAATGTTTTGACATTAACTAAGTAAAAGTTAGCTAACCTGGTAATATAGTATCTGTAGTACCTAAATAATACATAATAGCACTAATTTTCTCTATAATAAAGCATTTTTTTGCAAAAAACCAATAACAAGCAAATTTACGTGATAAAGGGGTCAGTGGACACGCATATGGGGTGAACAGTTACGCCATAGGGGGTGATTAGATACAACAAAGGGGTGTAAAGACACGCCTTGGGGGTTAAAAGACACGAAAAAATAATTTTGTGTTAAATAGCTGTTTAACAGATATATATACCATTTGCCAATAGAGTATCCACATAATAATGACCATTTTCGATGCCTATGACAGCTAAAACTTAATATTTCTATTCACCCCTTTCTTGTGTCTATCGACCCCGTTTTAAGGATATGGCGAAAACAGGTAGTTTTCTTTGATTTTCTCTGAATTGGGTAGGTAAAAGTTTATTTCACAAATGCAAAATTGAAGAACTAACCAAGACTCAAAAAATGATATCAAAATTATTACTTTTATCATTTGGATTATTGGCGAAAATGGTCCTTGAAGTTGAAAATCGTGTCTTTTCACCCCGTTTTACGGTAACTAAATAATGGCTAACACAAATTTTTATGCATTTAACAACCATCGACACTCAAAAAGAATGCACTCATTGTCAGTAGAAAAAATCGGGCAAGTGCGAGTCGGACACGCGCACGAAGGGTTCCGTACCATATAAAAAAAAAAACAAAAAAAAGCAAAAAAAAAACGGTCACCCATCCAAGTACTGACCACTCCCGACGTTGCTTAACTTTGGTCAAAAATCACGTTTGTTGTATGGGAGCCCCATTTAAATCTTTATTTTATTCTGTTTTTAGTATTTGTTGTTATAGCGGCAACAGAAATACATCATCTGTGAAAATTTCAACTGTCTAGCTATCACGGTTCGTGAGATACAGCCTGGTGACAGACGGACGGACGGACGGACAGCGAAGTCTTAGTAATAGGGTCCCGTTTTACCCTTTGGGTACGGAACCCTAAAAAACGGCTACGGGATACCATAAAACTTCATTATATTATCGGCTCTATAGTCTTATCATAAGAATAAAAATGCTTTGAAGGTAAAAATAACACTTGGCACGTTTTGCATTTAGAGATAACAGATGTCCCGCCAGGGTCGTACTCGCATTGTTATTGATAAGCGCGTGGTTTATCTGTTTACGCCGGAATGTTATTTAGTGGTAATTTTTTCTGCAATTGTAATAAAAGAGCGAGCGAGACACCAATAAAAAAAAAACTTACCTGGTCTGTTATTAAATTGTGGGACACATTATGATATTATTCTAGTTTTATGTCTTACTGCCCGTGTCAGTGTCAAATGTGACGTTTCTTCAAAGAAAAATGACACTTTTGACACTGACATATGTAATCCATATCGTATCTAGCCGAAATATTTGACATATCTTAAAGTTCGAATAGGGCCGTTAGTGTCTAACTGGCTTTGGATCGTTCAGTACATGTGTTCTTATTCAATTCCTACGGATCTTTTACGCAACTTGGCTAAGTTTTACCGAATAATATGTATAATAATTATACTTAGTCCTTACACATATTTCAACATACATATTTAATTTAACACCAGAATAAGTCCCTGTCGTCAGGGCCGGATTAAGCATGTCGGGGCCCCTAGGCAGTGCGAGGCTCGGGGCCCCCTACAGTCAATTCTCCACACAGCATATTCAGTACAGGGAAATAAGTTTGTGTTTTTAATTTCAATCTTCAGGCGTCGGCCGAGCCGATCCGAATCGAACGATGTCTTTTTCGCTCTTATCGCGTTGTCATAAAGCTTTATTCTATCGGTTTTTGCCGATTCCGCGTCTCGTCAAGTATGGGGAGAGCCCTTAGGCTTAAGGCCAATTCCCAGTGGCATATCAAAGATGTGAGCTTCAGCGTCACTTTCCTATCTAACTCTAATGGCAAATTTTAAGCGAGGTTAAAGGCTAAGCTCAACTAGTGCCATAAACTTGATTTTATCAATAGTTAATATTTTTCGAGACTGACTATAAGACCAAACGCCGAGCCACATGATTAGAATCAACCTAATAATAAAGAATTTCCATATGTTAAAATTACTTAAATAGGGAATATTAGGCAAAGCTCTGCGTAGGTAGGTGGCACCTTTGTGGCACATACAGTAAACAAACCACATTGACACATCACACGTCACGTCAATCACATGGCCTACCGCGAAACAAGAAAATCGAAATTTCGTTATCTAATCTCTCTATCACTCTTACGTATCATTATATTCGAGCGATAAAGAGGCAGATAACTAAATTTCGATTTTCGCGTTTACCGGTAGGCTCTTGTTAACAAACCGCCTTGATGCATCAATGTCATATTTTATTGTCTGTGAAAACTTGTCAAAATCAGTTTAAGGCACAGTATGTATAAGTTAGTTAGTATGAATTTACTGAGTCGGTAGTGCTGCACTCTGGCGGCAGAACATTGCAGTAATATCCCCTATTATTAAGTACTAGAGTTAGACCAAAATAAACCTGCAACAGTTTTGATAGCACTCGCAAAACGTCAAAACGTCTATGAAATTATGACGTATAACTAACATTTGCACTGCGTATGCTATCAAGATAATTGCAGACTTTTCTTGGTCTAACTCTATTCATTCACCAGTCAAGCTAAATACGAAAATAAACGCGAGCGCAGCGAGCGCGAAATTTTTTGTTAACAAAAGCGTGTTAAAAGGCCGGGTACCGATCTTCATCTGGACCTAAAAGTCCGATGTGCCCCAGTAAGGCGAGCTTTCATGCGAAGTCAAAGCCGTGCTTCATCAGGCTTCAGGATAAATAGTTGAGCACAGACACGAACCAATGTCCATTGTATTAAAAAGCGAGACCGCAGGCCGAGCTTTGCGCAGCGAGGCCAAAGGCTAAGCTGAAGTTGAGATGTGGAACACAAACCAATGGTAAATTGAGGTAAAAAGTGAGGCTGAAGGTCGAGCATTCCTATTAAAAAACTGGGGACACTTTCAAAACTTTATATAACAGGAGAACTTTATACAACGCAGAATACGCGCCGTATACTGTAAATACCTATTGCTTCAATTTTATTACAGTATTTCATTAATTTAAAGTTAAAGAATGGATCGAAAAAAAAAACAATAACAAAGCTCAATAATACAGGCAATAATACTCATTATTAGGTATAAGAATAAAAAATATACTCATGAATTTTGACCCTAATGGAACCCTAACAAAATTTTATTTGGTGTGCGCTGAGCCGCCGGGGCCCCCTAGCCGAGGCGGGGCCCCTAGGCAGTTGCCTACTTTGACTTAGGGTTAATCCGGCCCTGCCTGTCGTGGCTAAGGTGGATATGACTTTACAAAAGATTGAATATGATATTATCTTTTTAGACCATTTTAACCCCATTCAACAAGGAATAAGGTTAAAAATTAAATATACATACAATGTACTTCTAACTTATTTTGTAAGTAATCTGTTTAGCGCCTACGAGAACAAAAGCAGATAATAGGATTGTAATAATACAATGCCATTGTTAGTACAGGTAAAGTGAACAAGCTCAGTTCAGGGGATTATTTCATACCACCATACCAGTGATAGTAGTAGCGAAGAAGAATTAGTTGTTAGGCGTCATAGGACGTACAGCGAACGTATAAAACTGTAATTTTGTCATGCTTAAACATTTTAAATCAATTTTAATGACAACGTAAAAAGATATGCTATTTATGCTCGTAAGGTATTTTTAACGATAAAAATGAAATATCATAATATTTTATTAAATAACAGATCGAACTTAACATAAATCAATCTTAAAATCTACTTAATAATCTACATATATCCTAAAATAAATGACCTAACTTAAAATCTAAACACATTACTAAAATCTATCAGCCCCATCCCGACCCCCACCCAGCCCAAAAGTGTCAAAGATACTAGCGGCATTACCGCGCTGGATGGCAAGCGATATCTGTTGGACTAGGTAGGAGCCTGACCGGGGATCGCACCCTCTGTCACGTAGACGCCGCCCCAAGTCTCTAAAAAACTTTTTTGCCTCTGAACACCACGGCCCAGCGGTTTCTACTGCGACTGGGACAAAATCGTACGCTGGTTCCAGGTTGGCGTATTTTACGCGTTTGAGCCTCGCGGCATTTTCCGCGGCTGCGCCTGCCAACCTGCTAGTGGGAGCCAGATGAGTAGGCGCAAATGTACTCACGCAGGTTGCATCCCAATGAAAATGAAATACTCTCAACATAAACTGAGTGAGGAATATTAATACATATTTGTTAAATTGTAATAAATACAGTTCTACATTTGTCACAATTATGTATGTTATCTTGACATACCCTCTATGTTTTGTGTTACGGGTCCTCAAATGCAAAATATTTGTAAATTGTAGAATTGTACATGTGACATATGTAAAATTATTGTGGTACTTATTTTTTTTACAATTTAACAATATTGTCGAATTGTACACTTGTAAAGTTTCGTGGTATAGGGCCCAGGGTGGAAGACAAGTTGAAAATGAGTAGATTGGTTATTCATGGTATTGGTCTCTCATTTCCAATATTCCACCCTTAATGCAAACAGGAGATTTAGTTCACATAGTAGGTTAATAGTAAAATAACCGCACACCGATTCTAACGTGTTAAAGAACAGTCAACCGTTATACCTATGATCGTATCATAATAACACTTTTCTTGTAAGTGCATATTTCCCTTGTTGCTCATATAGGATATTTTTTTCTTTTTTGTTACTTCTAAAATATGTAGATAAATTTTATTATTGACCTTATGAAGTTGTAAACCTTGTCCATGCTTTCATTGCCAACAACCCGCCAAGCGGGCGCTCAGCCGTAATCGCTTTTCGCTACATACCTACGAGTTTTCACACGTTATCGGCTACGCTCGTAGCACTCGCTGGCACTGAATGTGTTAGAATAGTATGGCGCGTACAGCATTCATTCGAATGCTGTACATCGCAGCATACCTCTTTATTTATAAGTATCGAAGTTTTTCATTATACATACCTACTGCATTTTACTATGTAGTTGCTAATTGGATCCGAAACTATTAGTCTTTGTTGTTTAAGAGTTATACGTTATACTCTTATTGTTACCTTATTGTGTCATCGGTCAAATATTTGTATTGATATACCTAGTTAGTCAATAACAGCCAATCTTAGGCTACATTGTTGTTTTTGTATTGCGATTGTTATAAATATATCTTTATATTTTATGTGGACAAAGATGTAATAATTTATCTACCCTTTACCTCGTATGTTTTTATTTTTACTGCTGCCAGGGTTGCCTTTTATAATAAAGACCTGCGTACCTGTCCTGTAATACCGGGTTTCTTTCTAATAACTATATTTGTCAGAAAGAGTACAGACGGGGATTAGGGCTTTTGGGCCTTTTATAATCTTGATAAGCACGAAACCGGGTATAGCCTCTGTTTAGACACAGTAAAGCACTGTGCACGAACAGCGGGCGGCAGCGTGGGATGCGCCCCACCTCCCGACAACAGACGCAATCCGAACGCGGTCACGTTGACACACTCATTACCAATTTATTGTAAATTTTCCAAAACGTTATTAAAATTAGTTTGTATCATCAATGGTGTAAAATTATTGAAGAGCTCCTCGTAGAAGATTATACATAAATTTTTGGCGACCGTGACAGGACATTGCGCGGAGGCGCAATACCTAAAGACGACGTAATCTGCAACCACGAGGTCCACGAAGAGGAGGCGTGAGGTGGAAGCGAAGCGGACTCCTGCCTGCTGGTCTACATATTTCAGGGGAGTGCCCGTTCCTTCTTTTTCCACTCATTCCAATTCCTTTCCACAGAAAGTCTCATCTGAGCAAGTACCGTTAAGGTTGCATATGACACGTGCACGTGGCCACTTAAGCAAAAAGTAGTTTATTTCTAAAGTGCGTCTCATTTAATTTACATTTAAAGTTAATGTAGTGTTCCCTTTATTTAAATAATTAATTCAGATATAAATTTAGTGGAAATTTACCCTTTTTTGAACAAAGTAAGACATATAAGTAAAATATCGAACCCCTTTAATTAATTATAGCCATTTAGCTATCAATAAAAATAAATTTGCATAGTAGTTGCATAGGTACTTATTGCACTCGCCGACTATTCCAGGTTTTGCGTAAACAAGTCGAGCGGCCGGGCTGTTGCCACGCGCGGAGAACAATAGATCACGCGCATCGGCCACTCCATCGGTGTGATTGCACATTCTTAAGACTATCAACGCTGCACGGGTTTGAATCTGAACTGCAAGGTTTGCCGGATTAAACGGTATTTATAACATTTTTATTACTAATTGTTCATTACAATGTCTGAAGCAGAGTTAAAAGACTTATTAAAAAAGCGTAGTGTAATTAAGGGTAAAGTAACTGTGTTTAAAAATAAATATGCGGAATTTGAGAGCAAAACAGATATTACTTCCAGTCAAGTTAATGAGCTAGCATTGCGGTTGAGCAGATTTGAAATTGTTTTCAATAATTTTGATGACTTACGGGAAAAGATAGAATCAATAACCAGCGATAACGATCAGCTGAGAGAACATATACAGATTGAAAACGATTTCTTCGATCTTATCAATTGCGCGCAAGAATTTATAGATACGCACAAACAAAGGTTTGCTGATGCTGACGATGGGAGTGTCAGTGGACGAAATTCAAGCCAGCAAATTAATATTAAACTTCCCCAAATTAAGCTGCCGTCCTTCGATGGAAATTATGGCAAATGGCTTGAATTTCGAGATACTTTTACGTCTATTGTGCACAATAATAGTTCTTTAAATGAAATAAATAAGTTTTATTATCTGCGCACCTCCCTGGAGGGCAGCGCCGCGCTTGTAATTAAATCTTTGGAAATATCTGCCGCCAACTACGCCGTCGCTTGGAGTTTACTGTGTAATAGGTACGACAACAAGCGTCAGTTGGTTCATAACCATTTGCAGTCCTTATTCCGCATAGAGTCTTTGACAAGGGAGTCAGATAAGTGTTTGCGTAACTTAATTGATAATGTAACAAAGAATTTACGAGCACTCGAGAGCCTCGGCGAGAAAGTAGATTGCTGGGATACGCTTATTGTTTTTCTTTGCTCCTCCAAGCTTGACCCGATCACATTAAGAGCGCTCTTACAAGAAAAGTCGAAATAATGCAAAATTGATGATACTAGTCGACGAAATTCAGGACTTTGCGCTCATTATTAGAAACAATGAGTACTTGTTCCAGTAAAAGCGTCTTCTTATCTTTATAAATATCGTTGTAAATATTAGAAAAAGGACTTATTAAATTAGTAATGATTTTTTTTCTGATGGTCGTTTCCGAAAAACCCCGTGAAGCACTGAATGGCGAGCTCTTATTTCGAAATGTTGAGAATTTTACTCTGCTAAACCTGGCTATTTTGTATTACTAATACCCTGTACTTTAGGCATATCAAACTATATTTTTCCTACATACCTTTGAGAAAGAGAAAATCAAAGTAAAACGAACTCGATTTTCTCTCCGAAACAAGTGTCAATTCCTACGAAAATCTACTTAATATCGAAGTCATTTTCATACTCAAGCAATCTGCAACGTTTGCTTATACTGTTGGTATACATTAGTGTTTATGAAATTCTACTATAATTTTTTGGCAATTTTTTGAAAACTACTCTATATTACCGATGACGCGCGCTGCGCCAGCTCAGTGCCGCGGCAGAGCTTGTAGAGGCAGGACGTGTGTCGGTCGGCTCCGCACATTTTCAACGGCGACGACGAGGTTTTCTATCATTGTGTGCGGCGGGCGCCGTGTAAAACGCTATACTGTGTGCGTGTAAACCGCAACGAGAGACTTTGATCCTAGCACTGTTTTTATAGTATTATAATTTATAATGGTACAGTTTAATAAACTACCGGACAGGATTAAAAATATTTGAAACGCCCTGACATTCTATATGTATTTATTTGACTCAAGATAGTTCTCAGGGTCTGATGATGGAGCCGGAAGGTGGTCACCGGTACCAATCAACCATGCAACTAAACCACTTCGTGTTTGGGCTCGTTTGATTCGGCTCAACAAGATCTTTGACTTAAGATAGTACTCAGGGTCTGATGATGGAGCCGGAAGGTGGTCACCAGTACCAATCAACAATGCAACTAAACCACTTCGTGTTTAGGCTCGTTTTATTCGTCTCAACAAGATCTTTGACTTAAGATAGTACTCAGGGTCTGATGATGGAGCCGGAAGGTGGTCACCGGTACCAATCAACCATGCAACTAAACCACTTCGTGTTTGGGCTCGTTTGATTCGTCTCAACAAGATCTTTGGCACAAGATAATACTCAGGGTCTGATGATGGAGCCGGAAGGTGGTCACCGGTACCAATCAACCATGCAACTAAACCACTTCGTGTTTAGGCTCGTTTGATTCGTCTCAACAAGATCTTTGACACAAGATAGTACTCAGGGTCTGATGATGGAGCCGGCAGGTGGTCACCGGTACCAATCAACCATGCCACTAAACCACTTCGTATTTAGGCTCGTTTTATTCGTTTCTATAAGATCTTTGACACAAGATAGTACTCAGGGTCTGATGTTGGAGCCGGAAGGTGGTCACCGGTACCAATCAACCATGCAACTAAACCACTTCGTGTTTATGCTCGTTTGATTCGTCTCAACAAGACCTTGGACACAAGATAGTACTCAGGATCTGATGATGGAGCTGGAAGGTGGCCACGGGTACCAGTCTACCATGTAACTGAACCACTTCGTATTTAGGCTCGTTTTATTCGTTTCTATAAGATCTTTGACACAAGATAGTACTCAGGGTCTGATGATGGATCCGGAAGGTGGTGACCGGTACCAATCAACCATGCAACTAAACCACTTCGTGTTTGGCTTCGTTCGATTCGTCGCAACAAGATCTTTGACACAAGTTAGTACTCAGGGTCTGATGATGGAGCTGGACTGTGGCCACGGGTACCAGTCTACCATGTAACTGAACCACTTCGTGTTTGGGCTCGTTTGATTTGTCGCAACAAGATGTTTGACACAAGGTAGTACTGAGGGTCTAATGATGGATCCGGAAGGTGGTCACCGGTACCAATCAACCATGCAACTAAACCACTTCGTGTTTGGCTTCGTTCGATTCGTCGCAACAAGATCTTTGACACAAGTTAGTACTCAGGGTCTGATGATGGAGCTGGACTGTGGCCACGGGTACCAGTCTACCATGTAACTGAACTACTTCGTGTTTGGGCTCGTTTGATTCGTCGCAATAAGATGTTTGACACAAGATACTACTCAGGGTCTGATGATGGAGCTGATGATGATAGACAGGTACCCGTCGCCACCTTCGCGCTCCATCATCAGACCCTGAGTACTACCTTGTGTCAAAGATCTTGTTGAGATGAATAAAACGTGCCTAAACACGAAGTGATTTAGTTGCATGGTTGATTGGTACCGGTGACCACCTTCCGGCTCCAACATCAGACCCTGAGTACTATCTTGTGTCAAAGATCTTGTTGAAACGAATAAAACGAGCCTAAACACGAAGTGGTTTAGTTGCATGGTTGATTGGTACCGGTGACCACCTTCCAGCTCCATCATCAGACTCTGAGTATCACCTAGTGTCAAAGATCTTGTTGAGACGAATCAAACGAGCCCAAACACGAAGTTGTTTAGTTACATGATAGACTGGTACCCGTGGCCACCTTCCAGCTCCATCATCAGACCCTGTGTATCTTCAGTGTCAAAGATCTTGTTGAGACGAATCAAACGAGCCTAATCATGTTACTACATGGTTGATTGGTATCCGTGACCACCTTAATCATCATCAGATCCTCAGTACCAGTTCGTTTTTAAACCCTCGTTGATACAAACTTTACAACCTATAGGTACCAAATGCAATGACGAAACATGTAAATAAGCGAGTAGGTACCTATAATTTCTTTCGAGTAATATACCTTCATAAGTACGAGTATGGGGCTATTCATAAATTACGTCGTTTCAAATGGGAGGAGTGGGGGGGGGGGGTCTGGACATCGGATGATGGTAACATGACGTAGGAGGAAACAGATTCATCCGAAGCTTGATTTTTGGATGATTTGAGGGGTGGGGAAGGTCAAAAATCGTCAAAAATAGATGACGTAATTTATGAACAGCCCCTATGTACATTTGCACTGCATTTAGTATTTTCGTACTTACCAAATAACAGTTTTAGAACTTTAAAAGTTAAGTACAGTTAGTGTTGTTATGGTTGATTTCAATATGCTTCGCGAAGGATCAAGAATGTTTAATCCATCATTGTAGTGCGAGTGTGGTAGAAGGGATCGGCATACTGAGCTCGCACGGCCTGCCGCAGCGCGTAAAATACCTAAACTCGCTCAACGCCGAAATGTAATAGCGCTCTTAAGAAAATGGGAGGAAAAAAGAAACAGTTTAGAAAACTCGCCGACGCTATCTGAGTTCATCACTGACTTTCTTCGTAGCAGAGCCGACATACTGGAGTCATTGGCTCGAAGCGGCAATAACATTGAAAAGCCTGAAAAACAACCTCAAAAGAAATTAGATAAAATTCAAAAAACATTTGTCGCAACCGCTTCGAACCCAACGACAACCAGCTCGCCTCAATCGTCGTGCTTGATATGCAAAGGTGACCACCGTATTTATACGTGTAATAAATTTCTCGAAATGACACCAGAAGTAAGAGGTGACGAAATATATAAGTTAAATGTCCAGTCTGTTTTCGAGGTGGTCATCGCGCATTTCAATGCCGAGCGAATCCATGTAAAGTATGTGGACGTAAACATAATTCGTTATTACATCGAACGTATGTACCAAACGCGCGGGTACCTAGTACCTCTCAGGCTAGTACGTCTCAGGCTAGCACCTCAACAACAGGTGACAGCCCAGTAAAAAATGCATTTCCGATATCATTATGTTCGTCGGCCGCAACACAGGTGTTGTTAGCAACGGCCATGGTAGATATTGTGAACAAAAATAATCAATGCCATCGCGTACGTACGTTACTTGATAATGGAAGTGAATCTTCTTTTATAAAAAAGTCATTACAGGAAAAGTTAAATCTTCCTTGTGTTGAATATGAGACTGAGGTCTTTGGTATTAATAAATTATCTTTTACAACGATACGACGGTGCACAATAGAAGTGCAATCCAGGGATAGGTCAATGAAAATACCTATAAATTGCTTCGTAGTCGATGATATAGGCAACGAAGTCCCGGAAAACGAGGTCGATATTTCATCATTAAAGATACCTAAAAACGTAGATTTGGCAGATGAGTCATTTTATCGTCCCTCTGAAGTAGAATTGTTACTAGGGGGCGAAGTTTTTTGGGGTCTCCTTATACAAGAACAAATAAAGCTAGGAAAAAATAAACCGTTCTTACAGAACTCGCAGTTCGGATGGCTTGTTGTCGGTCCAACCACTTTTATCTCAAATAATAATAATAATGGGCTAGGCAATAAAGTTCATTGTAACTTCAGCCACGAAATCAGCGTCCAGTTAAGGAAGTTCTGGGAACTAGAAGAGCTGCCACAGCAGGAGAAGTGGACAGCCGAAGAAGAAGCATGCGAAGCTCATTTCGTCGAAAATACCTACCAATTGCCCGAGGGTAGGTTTTGCGTGAGTTTGCCTCTAAAGGAGTCACCCGAGAAATTAGGTGACTCATTTCATATAGCTAAAAAACGATTGCATTACTTAGAAAAACGATTTGAAAGGCAACCTCACGTAAAACAACAATATTGCGATTTTATCCGCGAATATCAAGATTTAGGGCACCTTACGCCAATAGAAAAGCCGCAAGTGGCCAATTTTCTTGCCCACCACCCAATTTTACGCGAAAATTCGTCCACGACACGTTGTCGTGTCGTCTTTGACGCTTCAGCAAAGACGTCGTCGGGTCTGTCGTTGAACGACATTTTAATGGTTGGACCAACAATACAAGATGACATTTTTTCAATTCTCACTCGTTTTCGTCAACATGAATATGTTTTGATCGGAGATATTGAAAAAATGTATCGCCAAATCCTAGTAAACGAAAATGATAGACATTTACAGGTCATTTTATGGCGTGAAAATAGTACGGAACCCATTAAATATCTGCGCCTCGATACCGTTACCTACGGCATGTCGTCATCGCCGCATCTAAGTATAAGATGTTTATATGAAATTGCTAAGACTTGTGATGATCCACTAATAAAAACTATAATTGAGAGAGATATGTATGTAGATGACTTAGTTACGGGCTCGGACAGTCCCGACCAGTTAAAATATATTTTAACATCGGTCTCACAAACCTTAGCAAAGGCGCAAATGAATTTACGTAAAATAAAATCTAATTGCATTCAACTCTTTCAAGATGAGGAAAACTTTAACGAACAAACGAATGTCGACTTTAATGACGAGTGTTCTACGCTCGGAATTCGTTGGAACCCAGCGGCGGATAAGTTGTTAATCAGCTGCTCGAAGGGCGTTAAAGATGTAAACAATGCCGATACTAAGTGTACAAAACGTACTATCTTATCCACGATTGCAAGCATATTTGACCCTTTGGGTCTGTTAAGTGTTTGTACAATTACATTTAAAATACTTTTAAAGAATATCTGGACATTGCACCTGGAATGGGACGATGAAGTGCCTTCAGATATAAAGCAAACGTGGAATAAGATCGTACGCGGATTAAATATTTTGACTTCGTTCCAAATTGATCGTTATGTATTGCAACCTAAGGTGGAAAATATTGAGTTGCATTTTTTCTCGGATGCTTCCTTATTGGCCTACGCCGCGTGCGCATATATTCGCTCGATAAGCGATAAGGGAGTAGTAGTTCGGTTGCTCTGTGCGAAGGCCAAGGTCATGCCTGCTCGGCCAGCTGTTACTATACCACGTGCGGAGCTACTGGGCGCATTGTTAGCCAGTCGACTTTATGACAAAATAAGGAAGTCATTACGGCAGAATATTGATAAAGTGTATTTTTGGGTCGATTCTAAAATCGTACTTTCGTGGTTAAATATTTACCAATCAAATAAAATGCAACTCAAGACCTTTGTATTACATCGCGTATCTGAGATAACGGAATTATCTCGCGGCGCTCAATGGAATTACGTTCCGTCAGGGCAAAACGCAGCTGATGCGGCTAGTCGCGGGTTATTACCCGATCAGCTGACGTCGGACGGTATGTGGTTTCAAGGGCCGTCTTTTCTAAAGTGTAACGAAAGTGACTGGCCTTCTCAAGACAATTCAATTGAATTAAATTCAGATATACCGGAAGTTAAATCCACTGTTCAAGTAATGAGCGCGAGCCTGAGGACAAACGCGTCAATGGATTTCATTCAAATAGAAAACTTTTCGAACTTTAATCGCTTGAAAAGGTCGGTCGCGTACATTTTACGATTTATAAATAATTGTAAACAGCCTAAGAATAAATTTCAAGGGCCATTAAGTGTTTCAGAATTGCATGCGGCTGAAACTAAACTTGTAAAATATGCGCAAGGGACTTCATTTCCTGACGAATTAGATTTATTAAAAAATAATTTACCTATAAGCAAAAGGTCAAAGCTATTGTCTTTGAACCCATTCATAAATGAAAATGGTGTTATGCGAGTTGGCGGCAGATTATCCAACTCGGATTATATATATGATAAAAAACATCCGATTATTCTAGACGGTAAACATTATTTAAGTAAGTTAATATATGGACATTTCCATAGACAATTAAAACATACCGGGCCACAGCTGCTACACTCAAGCGTTCGCGAAGAATATTGGATAATCGGCGGACGATTGTTAGCGCGTAAAACTTATCAAACATGTATAACTTGTAAGCGCTTGCGAGGAGCAGTTGCGACTCAACTTATGGGAAACCTGCCAGCTCAGCGCGTGACGCCAGGGTACCCATTTCAGTCCACGGCCATTGATTATGCTGGTCCGTTTTTAATTTTGAGTAAAAAAGGGCGTGGAGCCCAATTAATAAAATCATTTTTGTGCATAATGTGCTGTCTGAGAACAAAGGCCGTTCACCTTGAACTCGCCAGTGATCTCAGCACGCAAAGTTTCATTTTAGCTCTTAAGCGGTTTATTGCCAGGAGAGGAAAGCCTTACGAGATTTTTTCTGACAATGGCCGAAACTTTCTGGGGGCTAGTAACGAAATAGGCCAAGTTATTCATAGCTCTTGTAACTCTGGTTCAGAAACGTTTGCTAATGAACACATTCAGTTCAGATTCGCGCCCGCGTATTCGCCTAACTTCTCTGGCTTAATAGAAGCCGCAGTTAAATCCGCGAAATATCACATTAAAAGAATAATTGGCAATATGCACTTCACATATGTAGAACTGGAAACGATATTTGTCCAGGTTGAGGCTATTCTCAACAGTAGACCTTTATGTCCCTTATCATCCGATCCTCACGACCTGTCCCCATTGTCCCCAGGGCACTTCTTGATCGGACGACCGTTGACTTCGTTGCCAGCGCCAAACCTCGAGGAAGCCAAACCGAATCAGTTGCACCGATACGCACAGATGGAACAAGTGCGCCAACACTTCTGGGCCAGATGGAGCCAGGAGTATGTCAGCCTACTGCAGCAGCGTACCAAATGGCGCTCGCGACAGCCTAACCTCCAGCCGGGTCAGCTCGTCCTGGTGAAGCAACCCCACGGCCCGCCGTTGACATGGCCGCTTGGGCGCATCGAAAAGCTACACAAAGGATCTGATGGACTATGCCGCGTTGTAGACGTACGGACACGCAAGGGCTTAGTTCGACGTGGTATTTCCTGCATATGCCCTTTGCTGACGGACGGAGAGGACGGAGAGGACCGACAACACTGTTGAAAGCAGGAGCTTTCAAGGCGCGGGAGCATGTTTAGACACAGTAAAGCACTGTGCACGAACAGCGGGCGGCACCGTGGGATGCGCCCCACCTCCCGACAACAGACGCAATCCGAACGCGGTCACGTTGACACACTCATTACCAATTTATTGTAAATTTTCCAAAACGTTATTAAAATTAGTTTGTATCATCAATGGTGTAAAATTATTGAAGAGCTCCTCGTAGAAGATTATACAGCCTCTCATAGCGATGTTGGTAAGCGGTAACTCGCTTACAGAGCACTGATGAAAAGGTCAACATTGATCAACTTAAATAATAAATAAATATTAGGGGACATCTTAATATCTACTACTACTATCTCCTAATACTATGGATGCTAGGCGACGATATACATACTTATACAGGGTGTGGCCTGTAATAAGAGCAAAAAATTAAAGTACACACCCTTTTACTAGTCAGGAATTAAGTCCAAATAGTTTCAATTAATTAAAATGAAAATTTTTTTTTGATTATTTTCTAACAAAATTAATCGACCCAGCAATGTACTGCAGACATTATGTGTCCAGTCGGAATACTTGACATTGACGTTTACGATCGTTTTCAATAATATTGAAAAACTTATTAAATACATCAATATTGCTTTATAAGCATATGCAACTCTAATTAAATAGTCACATCTTTCAACATTACTTAACAGTTTTCTTATCAAATGGACCTGACGGGAAAAGGGCGAAATGAGATGCTATAAAGTAACTTGAGCTGTTTATTAAGCAGTTCCAACAAAAAATGCGCACTTTTATAAAATCACTGATAATAATTATGCCAATCTTACTGGATAACTTCACGATTCACGAGATAACTTGCACTTTTAAAATTTTGTAAGAATGTTTCCTTTCAACAACAACGACTGCGAACGACGGTACAACCTGTTCTCCGTTTGACTCCGCTCCGACACGACATCGACATGTGCAATACTAGGTGTAGGGCCTTCTCAAAAGTCTCAAAACGAACGAAGAATTTCACAGCTAATTCATCTGGCTGTATGTACACGGCGTACGGTGACCGTGCACCCACATTCGTAGCTCTGAGTTGAAAATAAAGCTCGGTTAACATTTACTCTTGTTTCGTTAATATCATGTTACATATTTCACGTGCATAACTGATTAATTCATAATAAATTTTATTATTTCTATTTTGCTTTATTTTGATTTTGCAACTTGACGTACATTGTCATGTATGTAGGAATAGAGTAAACAATCCCTAAAAAATTTGCAATGCGTGGTTTATGGCTTGTGACTGTGAAGGTTTAATACAATAATTATGAACTTTTTGAAAGGCGACGCACTCCGGTAGAAAACAGTGGTAGAGTCTGTGCGTAATGAAAAGAAGAATTATGAACTTTACTTATAATAAAACGCAACGTACTTGTTGTAGCAAAGTACTAAATATGTACAGGGTGCTTAGCCAAGATGCCAATCGTTTGCGCCGTAGTGAACGACACGCTAATGTCTCTCTCTCTCTCTCTCTCTCGCTGTCGCACTAATATCGACGACTGATAGAGAGAGATAACCGTTTCGTTCGCTACAAGCGCAAACGATTGGCATCTTAGCTCGGCCCTCTGTTCTTTTCCGTGATAAAGTACCTTCGATAACACTATAGAACGGCCAACCAATTTGGTTAGTTGGTCGCTTTAGAGCCATGTACAGTACAGATGTGGAAGTTGTGGAAAGTGAAAGTTTCCAAGAAGTTTTTGAAATGGAAAGCTTTATTTCTCATACAAAGATCACTTTGACCAGGTCGTAGCTACGTCTATCTCTCTCTTCCTAGCTATTTATTCTCACATGGTGGTGGGGTCAGCTCTCCTGCTTAACCTTCTCCGCTTCGCCCTGTCCACGACATCGTGCTCGGATAACTTGCAGTCACTCATGTCCTTTAGCACTACATCTTTCCATCTTGTTCTGGGTCTGCCCTACTAGATCTTCGACCTGTAATGGAAAGTTGTAGTGCCAAATTTCCTACGTAGTCAGAAGGCCTTCTTTTTACGTGACCATACCATCGCAGCCTGGTCTCCTGCATTTTATCGGCGATGTCGCGCACGCCTACGCCTCCTTGTACGTACTCGTTATGGATTCTGTCAAGCCTGGTAACGCCGCACATCCACCTCAGCATCTTCATTTCAGCGACTTACGTGTCTTTGAGTCGTTGCCCACGTCTCGCTGCCATACATAAGAACCGGCCTTAGTATACTTTTGTATACCAGACCCTCCTTGAGTTTGACCGGCACTCTTCTGTCACACGTAACACCAGTCACTTCTCACCATTTTAGCCAAGCTGCGGCTATTCGGTGTTGAATGTTGCATCCACATTCCCAGAATGGTGCATCATACTACCCAGATACTTGTACTGATCGCACATAGTGATTAGTTGCCCATGGATGGAAATTGGGCTAAGCATATCCCTCTACATCTTTCGCTTCATGTAAATAATTACATCACCAAGAAAAAAATAATGAACAAACACGTATAGTTACTGCGTTTATTAATCTTAAACAACTACATAACACAAGTACTTACATTAACACATCTAACAAATTTATAAGAATAACACTTTTCAGTTTCCATTCATAATCTTGCCCGATAGATTGCTTTTGTGCTTTTTCTTTTTTCGATGTGATGTATCATTAAGTATCCTTATTTTATCAAATGACTTCATTATGTATGAGGTACTTTTTCTCCTCAAATCTAATAGAATACACATAATTTTGATTTATTGGTACTGGTAGTTGTCCAAAATTGCGGAGTATTCTCTGGTATACCGCCAGCAACTGACTCGAATATCACCGCCTGCACGCTGGCTGATAGGCTGCACCGCCGTCCCGGGCCCCGGGCACAGGCAGGCTCGTTGTCCCGCAAACGTGGCACTACGTTCAACGTTGACGATGTCACTGTCAGTATGCCTCCTATCGGGAAATCGTTTGCGGTGCAACAGCTTGGTTTGAACGTCTTCTGGCTCCACCGTTCAATCATTTAATTCAATCATAAATAAGATTGGATTACATAAATAATTGTTGTGCATTCGCTTGACAGTTGTCAATATTGACAAAGTTCAAAGCATTTTTCAAATAGGTAGGTAATGAAGTTAAGTGTTTTATGGAGGTTTTTATTACGAAATTAAATTATTTTATAAACTGTTTCCATTACATAGAAAAAAAAGTTTTTTTGAGTTTGTCAACAAAACATAACGTGTCATTGCACATTGAATGAGTTCCGATTTCCTAATAATAAGAGCTACTTTTCTCTGTACTCATTTTTAAAATAAATTGTACTAAAAGGCGCGTACCAAGACGTCCCGGTACCATGACATCTTACGCCAGATAAGCGAACGTAAAGCAATGTGAAAATCCATTGCTTGCTAAACTTGACTTTAAATTAAAATTTCTCCTAAATTAAGAATTTTGAACCATCGGGACCACTTGGTGGTAACTTTGGGTACTCCAAGGAATCTCCAGTTTGATTTTTTGCTCTTATTACAGGCCACACCCGTATACATAGAAAACACCCATGACTCGGGAACAAATATCTGTGCTCATCACATAAATAAATACCCTTACAGGACCATCGGCTTCACAAGCAGGGTCACTGCCCACTAGGCCAGACCGGTCATCATATAAACAAATACTTCTGTTAGTCTTCGATTCAATGTAGATATTTTCGATTCCTGCAGCGTAGAACAAAGAAAACCGCCGATCCGATGTTACGTCAGCACGCGTAAAACTACGTAGGGTTAAAAAAAAGCAAACAGTAGTGTATATTTAAATTTATTAGTTATGCACTCCCGTGTTACTCATCAGTAAAAAATATACAAAAAAGTGCATTAATATACGTATTATAATTTAGGTAGGTACTTTGTATAAGTAATTCCTTACAGCTACTGGACGGCACAAGGATATGGAATGTCAACTTAAAACTATAACATATACTTACATTGCTAAAAATACACTATATATCGGTGGTTTTCACGTAACATTGCATTGCTGTAAAATAATTAAAAGGGTTTGAAAATTCCACACAGCTATATAAGTAACTGACAATGAGGAAATTAATGAAGACAACTAACTAATTTGTTCAGATGCCTGCCGAATTACAATCTGCTGATACCTAGCAGACTGTGACGGATTTTGCCTAATGTTCTTACATATGAATTGTAATATTTGTTCAAATTTCATTACTAAGTGTTAGAAAATACAATTCGTACTTTAAGGAATAACCTCTAATTCGATGTGGACTCTTTATAGTTGACTGATGAGTTTGGCAAATCATAGTTATTTAGTCTATACTTAATACGAATAATTAATTCTTAAAGTAGTCTGGCTAATCATTCATTATAAAGATTATGTCACGGAAAAAACAATTCGTTTCTACTTTCATATCAGAACATTTCCACTCCAAATCAAAGGATAAACATGTATTCTGTTGCTCTTCTACTGAAAAAATGAATAGCCAGACTATAAACACATATATTCACTGCGCCGGGGGGCAAAGAAATTGGGTACGTAAGTTCGTCACCCTAAACAATTGACACACGATTAACTAAACACACTGTATGTAAGTGTAGCTGCCGGCAGTGAACGTCTTAAAGGGAAGCGCCCACGGGTCTGCACCATCATACGAGTGAAATAAAAAATTTCACCACACCAACGCGAGGAAAAATCAAACTGTAAATCATTAGGTACAAATTTAGATTTGAATGAACGCTATTAAATTTGACACGAGGAAACAACTCAAAATTTGCATCAAAATACTTTGGCACTCTTTTGGATAAAATGCAACTTTCTCGGTTGAAAGAATCACTTACTGAAGCATAAACTTTACGAGTGGGGCCGATTTTTTAATTTCGACCGCTCGATTTCGTGTATTTCGTTCAATAATATCTCATCTCATTTAAATTCTACTAATATACTTGGTCAAGCAGATCTTGTCAGTAGAAAAAGGCGGCAAATTTGAAAAATGTAGGCGCGAAGGGATATCGTCTCATAGAAAATTTGAATTTCGCGCCTTTTTTTACTGACTAGAATTGCTTGACCATCTATAGAATTGAAAACGAGTGGTGAATACCACTCGATTCCCAATTTCTATCGCTCGTATTTCTAAAATTAGCATTTCTCCGTTTCCCACAGATTTTCGAATGACGAAATCGAGCGATCGAAATTCAAAAATCGCCCCCTTGGTGTGGTGAATAACAAATTCCTTGCGTGATAACTACCTAATTATAGAAGTCTGTCATTATAGATATTAGATATGTGGTCATAATAGGTGACTCGACAAGTCTAATGCAAGCCCGTGGTTAATTATCTTAAGTAGATATACCTAACGGTAACTTATTATTAAATACGGACGCAAAAAAGCACAACACGACAAGTAAAGCTTATATGTTAAGTCATGAATTCAATTGAACACACTTTTTGTTTGTTTCCATACGAAATTTTCACGCACAATCTGACTAGATTGGAATACAATGTAGATCGCGCTTTTGTACAATAATGTTTGTACATAAACTACAGTAAACACTGAATGAGTTTTCAAATGTAACATTAAGTAGATTCGGGTAATTCCGATTGTCTAAAACTGTCGGATAATTCCGAAAGAGGATTCTTTATGATGGAATTAGGGTGGTTATCGCCTGATTTTCGGAAACTTACAATTACAAATATTAAATGCTTCTTTTCTCAAAGTGGTCCATTTTAAAAACATTCAGCGTTATTTATTGTGTAGGGCGAATTATATCGTATGGAATAATATTTTTTATTTATTTATTAAGTATGAACACTGTTCCGTCAGCACGTGGCGTTCGGTAACAGCCATCCACACTTTAATGTCTCCCGAGCGTTGGCGTATAGTCAACGCTGGGGAGACGCTAGTGTGGGGTGGCCCGGGTGGCCCTATGAGTCAATTGGCCCGGACCTTGACCCGGAAAACCACTGTGATACCTACACTAAATAAACCACTATGATTAGCTACTAGAAAAGTGGGTTAGGTTAGCTTAGAACTGCGACCCTTACAGAAACGAAATGCTACCAGAAAAAGGTGACGAAGTGGATTCATTATAGGTACTATATCTTGTGATCAGTTAAATACCAGCCAATGGCATTTCAAACAGCTTTAAGAAGTCGATTTTATTCTATTAAAGATTATTTGTTAAGTGATGGATATTTGAATGTAGTAGTTTTTAGGGTATTTCATTATTGTATTTTTTGGACATGTCTAAATTATGGATGTATCTATTGACGAAAGCTAATAATAATTAAAACTTTGTTCAATTAGATAAATTAAAGATTGTTTAGATGAGCCAATTTTGGTTGATGTATTCTATTTTCAAAATACTAAGTACGTACCTACACCTGTTCGACTGTGTAAACTGTGTTTTTGTAGTTGTGACAAACTTTTGTTCTGTCACTACATTTCTTTCTTGGATGAGTTACTTATTACTTCATTAAAGACAAACGAAGATAAACTGTGTCAGTTTAGCCTGTTTAAGGCAATTAACACTCGCATTCAGTTCTGAAACAGCAGTAAATACTTTTTACACGACTGCCCAAACAAAAAGAGTGTATTGTGACTGGTACAAAATGATAACTATCTGCTGGTAGGTTCTTTAACAAACTGTAAACCTTCAAACCCGAACCACACTTACCAACGGACTGTGGGTTAATCGACTTAAATACGGTAGGAGACAGACAATTTCCCCTTTATACCGTTATCGAAAATAATAAGAACAAAAAAATAATTACTGCCCGCAGCATGTGAGCACGTGACGCTCCTTATATGCCCGCATGGTCGTGAACACGACCACCGCCATCCAAAGGGCTACCGACACCCAGGAGGCTATGATGGCCAACTGCAGGAGCAAACCTGTGTTTATGTAATATTCCCCTTGAGTGACTATGCCGTTCGGGTTTTTCTGTATGTAGTCCATATAATCGTAAATAGCTTGACAGCTGAGACGGAAGTGAATGGCGGTTGTTTGGTCTCCGGCAGCACGAAGTTCCTGCAACATATTAATTGATGTTACAAAATAAAGAAAACTAAATTTATTCAGTCCAGTCGTCTGCTAAGTAAATTACAAGTATGTACATATTGTTAACGATCGTTAATAAATTATTAATAATTATGTATAATAATACTTTGTCTCGAATTGCCAAAAAATATTCTGTTTTACAACGATTGTGAAAGTAGATTTCTTATTCTATTTTTAAATACAATATATTGGTAACGTGGAACGGGTAACTGCGGTTGTCAGTTGGGTTATTCCCACTAGTTACTGGTGGAACTTTTACCACTGGTAACTGGTGGAATTTATGTAATAAGCCCTTGGTGTATGTAACTTTCTGGTACCATGGTTCCTATTCCTAACGGGAATCATCTAGTCATCTACGGGTGACCTATCAAATTGACATAACTCGTGATAAATAAGATTTGTGCGTAAAAATATCAGCATTCATGTAATATATACTTATAAGAGTAAGGTGCAGGGGGACCATTTCGACTGCGGGGGAATTTCAACTAATCGAAATATCTCGCATGTTTTACATTATTACTAGAGTCACACACAACACATCTTTTTCGCTATCTGGACATATATGACACTAGAGTTAATAATGTAAAACATGGAAGATATTTCATTTAATTGAAATTACCCCACAGTCGAAATTGACCCCTGCACCTTATCTAATTTTGTAAAATAGAATATCTACATTTAAGTGATTAAGTATTAATTAATCGGTGGTGCACTAGCTGATGCCTACACACTACATGGCAGCAACGGTGCTATGCTAAGTAGTAGGTAATTCATTAATGTTAGTTAACTTATTTATGATTTGATTCTGCGAGTTTCACTTTAATTAGTGAAATACCTAATAGATTATATTATTTATCTAATACCTTTTAAACGAGCAATTCTTGTTTATTTATATATATATTTCGGGGATCTCGGAAAGGCCTCTAACGATTGCGATGAAATTTGCTATATGGGGGTTTTCGGGGGCGATAAATCGATCTAGGTCTTATCTCTGTGAAAACGTGCATTTTTGAGTTTTTATTTGTTTTTATAAGTTCGATCCCACGGATATTATATAATGAAACACGCACGTCCTCTGGTTCTAGTAGGCGGGCCAGCCAGCCGCGTGACAGGCTGATTACGCAAAAATATTTACAGAAAATGCAAAATGTTATACGAGAATATCATAGAAGATTGAATGCAGGCAAAGGCTAAGAGGGGCAAAGTCAATGTATCTGTTGAAGAATGAAGATTCAAATCTGTTATGTAGCGTTAGTTGAACAATGAACATTTCAATGGCATGTGTCAAGTTTACGTAACTAAGCACGTTGCGACAACCGAACGGCTGGTGTTTGGCATTCGTGACAAAAATATTGTAACTTGTTGTCATAGCAAACAGCACCATTTGATTAAGCAATTAAATAGGTATACCGCGGTCAATATTGCTACTACTGTAAACCAGGCGAGAATGAGGCGAGATCTGTTTACTAGTCCAAGTCTCCTTCTTCAAGGCTCATCAGCCCATTATTGTGCTTCATGTGGGCTTAATAAACTTATAACAGAATATTTTGAATCCATTTTTTTTATCTGTTTCTAAATCTGTTCTATTACCTAATATCTAGATACAATTATTTTTGAATAAATTCTTGCAGTGGTGCAGTACTATAAAATTTGTTTTCACATCACCTAATCAGAAAATGGATTTTTCTTCCCTGATAGGAGGGATCAAAGTGGCTTTTCTGTTCAAGGACATTTCATTGCCAATATAAAATATTAATATAATTAACTATGAACATCGTATGTACAGCCTGGCAAAAAAGAATAGAAATTAAAAAGTGGCAACACTGTAGTGTCAACACTGAGATTTTTTTATTTTCCTCATAGTTGATGTGAAAAGCAGTATGTGTCACACAGTATCAAAATTATTTCGTCTTGGGCGTTAACTCTTGAATCCCTCATTACGCTCAGGGATTCTACTTAGAATCCATCGCTTCATTCAGGATTCAATGTACGCCCTTGACGGAAATATATCATTTTGATCCCTTGTAACACAAACTACTATTTCCACACTGTATCAACTACTTGTTCTGTGCTATATCCTGTTATATCCCTTTGAATGTAAAAACTGACAGCACTTAATTGCACGATGTCCATGTGGGTGTGCCCTGTACAGTGCAGCTAACTAAACAATCCTGGCCCTTATTGCAACAGTATAAGGTTCACTAAGGGTTACTTAACTGATGCTATTTGGACAAAGACAGCTAAATTAGGTCCAATTAAAACTGCTGCTATGACTAACCTGACAAAGGCAATTTTGACTACTAGACTTTTACACCTCTAATTAACTTTAGACTGTTTGTTAAACTATAGTTTATGTATTTGTTGAGATTTCCTTTTTTGGTCCCTTTTTGCATGGTGTTAAATACTTATATACTTAGATACTTACTTAGTAAAGTGAGGAAGGAGGAAGACATTATAGTTAGTTATCCATAAAATTGCCAGAATAAAGGTGTTAAAATGTATTATTTTTATGCTATTGTAGGAAAGCAAAGAATGATAAACATATATGTGCTAACTCGGAGCATGAATACTAAAGTGTACTGTAAAATAAGTAAATAAAGTGTAAAATAAGACATTTAAAAATAAATACCGTGACAAGGTAGCTTC
Source organism: Cydia splendana (assembly GCF_910591565.1). Lineage (NCBI taxonomy): Eukaryota > Metazoa > Arthropoda > Insecta > Lepidoptera > Tortricidae > Cydia > Cydia splendana. Next base: position 18,021,569 of record NC_085987.1, read on the forward strand.
GATACTGGTTACAGGTTTTAACAAATCCATCTGTTATAATAGCTGCATGAACCAAGTTGTAAATACAGAAAATTGCACCAATAGTAGCTGACGGAACCCAGCAGTAGATTACAGAATCATTGCGTTGGGCCACTCTAGCCCTTGATGTCACAACTATTGATTGCCCCTCTCTGTAACATAGTTTGAATTTTATTTTATATCAATGTTAAATTTGGCTAAAACCTTAGTTCGGGATCATCCATTAATTACGTCACACGAATTTCTAGGTTTTTTGACTCCTCCCCCCCTCCTTGTCACACTTGGTCACATTTTGCAAATCCCTCCCCACCTGGTGTGACGTCACATTTTAGGCAATTTTGTTTTCAACGAAATCAGTAATAGTAACTCGGCATTATTTTTTTTTATGAAAATATAGTTTTGGTAAAAGAAACATTAGTAATTTTATAACACAAAACCAATTAGGAACGAAAATTACTTCCAAAAACTCATTATTTAACTGTACAGTGAATAAAAAAATATATATTAATTTTCGGTTACTGATGAAGTTAAAGTGACGTCACAATGTTTGTGACTCCCCCCTCCCCCATGTCACAACATGTCACATTTCTTGACCCCTCCCTCCCCCTAAACGTGTGACGTAATTAATGGATGACCCCTTCTTAGTATTTTGTGATAACAATAATTGAATAATATTTTCACTCACATTTCCTGCATAGAGGCAGACTTTTCATCCTCATATCTGCCAACATTGTTTATACAAACTCTGTACATGTGAAACAGAGCCATGATTATAGCATATATTAATATAGGTACCGGTGCCAAAGTGGCATACATGCACCTGGAGTGGTGGCCCCCATTAAAGTTTCTATATGTAGTGACGCCATAAAATATACATCCACAATTAGTGTTCTCAAAATAGTTCCCTGGACAGACATTAAGCGTCGTGCGCCAATGGTTAAAAGGGATGGCGACGAAGACCACCGCTATCGTGAGCAGCAGCGCCAGCATCCCGTAACATATGCACAGGCGTTTCTCGATTACGTACTGATTCATTATGATTACCTGAAAACAAATGTAACTAATTGGACCATAAACACTGACATCAGTGAGTAATAGAAAAAGATAACGATTTACTATAAAAATAGGTGTGATCCTGCAAATGATTGGGCAACTTGCTAATATGCTAAAGATGAATCTACTTACCTTACAAAGCGTAACTTCCTAGTAACACGAAATTTATATTTTAGAACTAATGCGTTCTTATATGAATCTAGGACAACAAACAAAATAACTTTCTTTACAAGTTTCGCAACTTTACCTACTGACAACTTGACAAGTGTTTACGCACAGATAATAGATAAAATAGAGAGTACTATAGACAAAATACCCACACCCAAGACCCATATCTATCTTTCTTATGTTATTTCCTTCTCGCTCTCACTTATGGGTGCGACGCACCAAGGTCGCGGTGCGGTGCGATAGTGTGTTACGGCTTTTATATTGTCTTTGATATAGATTGTTTGTTAATGGTACTCAGTGTTGCCAACTTGGCATAAATGATGCCAGATCTGGCATAATTTCACTCACCCTGGCACCAAAATTTTCCATTTAGCATCTGGCATATTTTTTAGCATAATTTAGCCTAAGCCAGGTTTGCACCAACTTGGCAGCAACAATATGCGCCATCGCCTTATGTGGTTCATATTTTCATATGAATTTTGACTTTTGTGGGCGGATGGACGTCGACGGACTATATGTTTTTTTTTGAAATGGCAAATAAATTCAGTTAAATTGACCTTTGATTTTTTCGTAGATTGACATATTTGAGTTCCGTTTTGCAGATTTGATCAGAAAATTTAATCAGGTTGGGCGAAAATTGTTCCATCTGAACTGGCCTTCACTGATCTTGTAGGTATTTACCTACATACATTTACAGAGGGCCTACCACGAACGTCGATACTGAAAATTTCGAGCAACTACCTCTTTTACTCCAATTAAGGCATAATTAGATTGACAGAGATATAGTTGCTGGAAAATTTCTATTTTCGATGTTCGCGGTTATATGCCTGAAACGGAGAAGCTTTGCTCGCATTTCGAGCTCACTTGGTCAATAATAAGGCTGGCCACAGACGCACGGAATTTTCCGTACGGAATGACAGGTGCAAACCAGGGATGTTATGGAGCTCCGGTTCCGTTTCCGTTAAGGCGGAACTTCCGTTTGGTATTACACATCCGTTTCTGTTCCGGTTCCGTTATGTTTGAAACGGAAGTTATAACGGATGTCAATGCTTCGCGCGGCGGCGGCGTACATCAAAAACAAACAGGTTCATACCAGTCATTCGCTCATCGCCCCGCTTGCCACGTGCTACGCTAATTTGTTGTTAGTTTGTATACTTTGTTTTATTCGTGTTTATTAGAAATAGAAATATCGTTTATTATTTTATTAAAATTAAAATCGTATTGACTACTGACTGTGTGTAGTGTGTGTGGTGAATGATGTTAGTGTGTAAAAAAACACACAATGAAGCCGAAATCAAGTTCGATATGGAACTATTTTGATGAAGTTAGTGGGGACACGGCTAAGTGTAAACTTTGTCTAAAGGTTTATTCTAGAAAGGGGAAAACGACTACATCGTTAAAAAGTCAGGCTCCGATTCTGGTTCCGGTTCCGTTTTCGGTTCCGTTTCCGTTTTCGGTTCCGTTTCCGTTTTCGGTTCCGTTAAACTAAATTGAAAACATCTGTTTCCGTTTTCGGTTCCGATAAAACCACATCCGTTACATCCCTGGTGCAAACGAAACATGTATACCGAATGAAAATTCCGTGCTTCTATGGCCAGCCTATATTGCCAAACAACAGCAGACTCGTAACCACAAACTACTAAGAAGATACTACGTATCTCGTAACCGTCGTAACTATAGTCTGTCAAGCAATTTCCGTTAGTAAACAAAAACGACAAAAATTTTAAAAAAAGTAGGCGCGAAGGATTATCATGCGGATCATGCCATAGAAAATTTGAATTTAGGGCCTTTTTCTACTGACAAAGTACGGTGTTTTTTAGTGAATATTTTTAGACACCATATTATTTTAAGTGTCTATTTTCAAGTGACATTTTAGCATTTTTTTAGCATATTTCAAAAAACTTTGGCATAATTTTGGCATAATCTAGACATTAGTCTAGCATTTTTTCAAAATCCGAGTTGGCAACACTGATGGTACTATTGGTACTTGTGTATTCTTGTGTTGTAAATTGCTGTTTCTATTTTATTTATATTGGTTCTTGAAATTGGAAAAATGAAGTTAAACCGTAATATAAAAATACTTGGAGAACATGTCGTATTAGTGCCGTATAGGGAGCTTCATGTAGAAAAGTAAGTAGGTATTTACATATATTTAAAACTGGTTGTCATGTCATGAGCTTGGCTTTACTAAAACATTGTATTCTTATGATTTTATGCAGGCATTTTTGCTTACTATACAACCCCTAACAACTTTCAGATACCATTTATGGATGAAATCTGAAGAGCTTCAGATGCTCACGGCATCAGAACCTTTATCACTGGAGCAAGAGTACGAAATGCAAATATCCTGGAGAGAAGATGAAGATAGTATGGGCGTTACTTAATGTGCTTCACTGCATTGTGCCCAACCTCTTACAATGTGCCATTAATCTGATGATTTTACATCCGCAGAATGCACTTTCATCATCCTGGATAAGGTCAAGTTCATCAAGGATGGTGATGAAATAAGTAAGTTTCTCTATGTATAAAAAGGTTGAGAGATTGAGTAAATGTACTGTGTTACTTTTATTAGATATGGGACTAACCTTGGAACCTATGAATCCCCACTGCTACCAATACAGCCTCTTGAATTGTTACAGGTGCAATGATCGGAGACACAAATATATTTATAAAAGACTCTGACTCTTCAACAGGAGAAATAGAAATAATGATAGCTGAAAAGACGGCCAGGGGTAAAAGGCTAGGATGGGAAGCTGTCATTCTCATGTTATTGTATGGAATCAAAGATATAAACCTCAAACATTTTGAAGCCAAAATATCAATGAAGAATTTAATAAGTATTGCAATGTTTCAAAAGTTAGGGTTTGAAGAAATATCTAGAAGTGATGTATTTGAAGAAGTGACACTAGCAAAGGCTGTAAGTGAGGAGTGGACTGAATGGTTACAGAAACAATATTTGTATCAAATACAACCACATTAACATTATGTACTGTGTGTTTTCCTTGAAAGAATAGCCACTACATTCCAAAGCCAGGCCACTACAGTCTGGTTTGTATCATCACATTAACATGTTCACATTAAATATATGTTTCATCATCCTATCTTTACTTTGATAACAGCAAAATAGCATGGTTATATGGTGTGGCACGGTGTGAAGGCCGAAGATATTTTTTTTTTATACATTATCATTCATCCATGTTGCACTCACAGAGTTGCAGGTTAGGGTCATATTTGTTATTTGTAACAAATTTGTCCTATTGTGTTTTAATCTATATTCTAACAATATCAATTGTTGCAACTGCGAATTGTCTCTTAATAGCAAGTGTTATTTGTAGTTGTATTTAGAAATTATATTCGATTCAAGTGCCTTTTTAGCTATAGCAAATTTCTCTTAGCTAATGCTGGCAATAGCAACTGCGAACTTTCATTTAATTGCTACAAGTGTTTTGTATTGTTTTTGTTGTACCTATCATGCAGTCGCAATTTTAATAGAGTTTTAAATGTCCATCAGAAATTCCGTAGTAAATACCTATATGTCTTAAAAGTTAAAACGGCATAGCGAAGGTATAATATACTTTATATATTTTGCTAACTTCATGTAATAATTCAATATTTATCATAAAATATTTGAGTTAAACAAGATTTTGTTGAAACAATATGTAAAATTAAGAACGATTTACATATGTAGTAGTAGAGCCATTTATTCCAATAAATATTACATTTAGTTTACATAATATACAATTATTATTATTATTTTATATAGATAGATTTAGTATGAATAATATTTTCGATTTAGATTATTGTTCCATGCATTAATATAATAGTTTAATTTTATAAGTAATTTAATTATTCTATTCTATTTCTTAATTATTTATTGAGATGTCCATTTGTGGACATAGGCCTCCTCCATCGTGTGCCATGTATTTCTGTCCGTGGCAATTCTCGTCCAGGCTACGCCAGCCACGGCCTCGATGTCGTCCCGCCAGCGGCGCCGCGGGCGACCCCGTGATCTCTTGCCGTCGCGCGGGTACCAATGTAGCATTTTTTCGCTCCAGCGACCGTCTTTTGTTCGTGCTGTGTGCCCGGCCCATTTCCATTTCAGTCGGCAAATTAGTTCGGCGGCATCAGTAATTTTGGTCTTTTTACGGATGTCGACGCTCTTTATTTTATCTAATAATTTGATGCCAAGCATGCTGCGTTCTGCTGTTCTTTGAAATACCCGTACTTTCTTAATTAGTTCATTAGTTATGGCCCAGGTCTGACATCCGTCAGTCAAACAAGATTTTGTTGAAACAATATGTAAAATTAAGAACGATTTACATATGCTCATGCGAAAATATGGTCTTCGCCCATTATTATTATAGAAATTAGACATTAACAGTTAGCCTAGCAGTTAGCAGCCATGCAATGTTTGTAATGAATTGATAAGGAAAGTTGTGCAAATATGATGGGATTGCGTGTTAGTACATTACGATACAAGTGCGAAAAGAGGGAAATTCTCAACGAGTGGCGATAAATTGAAACACGACCGAAGGGGGCTCGGTCGACACGAGTTGCGAATTACCTTTTCGAACGTGTATTGTACAACGTTTTACAGTAGGTACATATGGCCCTTTAAATTTTTGACAGAAGCACGTATTGTCCTTAATCCCGCCCTAGGGCGGTAAAGTAGCACCATATATACCTACTGTAATAGTTATTTACGATACAAGTGCGAAAAAGAGGAAATTCGAAACGAGTGGCGATAAATTAAAACACGACCGAAGGTTTACCTATTCGCACGTGTATCGTACAACGTTTTACAGTACATATGGCCCTTTAAACTTTTGACATCGCACGAAAAGTGCTATTTTACGCCAATAGTAATTACAACGCAGTAATTACAACATTTGAATACCTTAAATAATCCACGCTCTCTTGCAAAAATTACTGCCGATAACCGGGCAATAAAATATCACTTTAAATATTGAATGCTAGTGCTGCTGAAGCGGCTATATGTACAAAATAACTGAAATAAGGAAAATATATGCATAATTCCTCCTTGCATTAAATCAGCTGGGTATAAAAACCCAAACCTAATATGTTAATAGTGTCAAATTGCTCTTGATAAATTCAAGTTTCTAACCTCGAAACGAAAGCCGGTGTGTTCCCGTTTGCCCTGCCCCACTTATATGAAAATTATATATAACTTGCCCTAGTTGCTAAGAGCAGGAAGAAATATAGCATAGATATGGGGGGTAGGCACGGTACGATCTCGTGGCTACCGGGCCAAATTAGCTTTGTTTGACCTTAGGAACAATCGTGCCAAGCGGCATCGCCTGAGACAAAAGTGCATGCTCACTGCACTCACTTAGCCTATGAATTCATTTTCAAAAAATTATAATTTTTTAAAGGCTTCATCTCGGAAACTTCTCGATCTACAGAGATAATTATAGTATGTACCGTATGTAGCAAAGACCGTAGCCGTGTTTACATGCATGGCCCTTTCACCAAATTTTTACTGTATTTTTCTTAAGAGCCCTTATGACAAGTATTATTTCCGGTAAGTTTCAGCTTCCTATCTTTGTTATTTTATGGATATATATTTTTTAAATTTTCAGAAAAATGCTTTTTTTACATTGGCTAATGGAATTTACGTAAACTTTTGGTTCAGTATTCTATATATAGAGACTTACAAGTGCAAGCATAAACAAGTCTGCAAACAATCGGAACTACCGGATTTGACGCGAATGCTAAATTTATAAAATTACTGTATTAATCGTCTTGTTCGCAAACCCTAAATTTTCTTGTAGTATTTGTCCGAAATCTTTATTGTTAGTCTGTTCGGAAAGGGTCGTGGAATGTATGGGGCTCAATACATTCCACGACTCATCTCTTTCCGAACAAGACTACTCGGGAGGATTGGGTAAAATATCAAAAAAGGGTAAGTAAAGTTGTATTACTTAAATGAAAAGCGATATAGGTATGCATATGCAGTACATCGCGCTTGCAGATAACTTGCGCAACAAACCAGACAAAAAAGATAGGAAATGAAACGATAATTTATTAGTAATTAGCACCTTTAATTAACTGAAAAAACAAATATAATTAATATTTCATGGTGTTTAAAAACTAGGGTCAGGTGGGGTAAATATAAGACACGGGTCTACAACTTATTATATTTCATTCCTATTCTATTTAAAAAGAAGTCTACACACAAGGCTCCTTTTTAAATGGAGTAGGAATGAAGTAGAATATGTTTTTGAGTGTTAAAAACTTAGTCTTATTTTCACCCCACCTGACCCTACAGGTGCCCTGTACATATAACTGTATTATAAAGAGATTTTTTTTTAAGAAACATAAATAATACCTACGTTATTAAGACTTAGGATTAAATACATCCACTCAATTGTACTCAAACAGTATTCATACAAAAATTCTACAAGAAACATACTCTATAAAATAAATTAAATAACACCTCGAAAACATCTTATCAGTCGGCTTGTACAACTCCCACTCGAGCGGCAGCGATGTACATTACTCAGGCGTTATAAGAACCTACATTTTAGTTCTCAACTTATTTATTTTTCTGTGTATATGAAACTGGGGTCCATTTCTCGAACAGTATTATATATTTGGAAGGCCGATCGCAAAGTTCCTGTGTAATGTTTTGACGATACGTGTTTGAGAAAATAAAACATCGATAAATCTGTTATCGATAAGTCATGGATTAATATTTAAAATATGTAACTTCTACTTGCTGTATGTAAGTTAACGAGATATTTCAAGAATGCAAATCAATTACAAAGCGGTAAGTACATAATTTCTTTATTACATAAATATGTACATATATTTAGTACTTAAAAATGAAAACGTAAACTGCAGTATACAGTGCCGAAAGAATAGAAAACTACCATACTAGAATTCAAAAGCAAATAAAGATCGAACGTGTTGTGTATTTTGCGGTAGCTATCTTCTTAGAAAATGTAATAAATACCTATCTATAACGTTAAGGTAACATTGATAACAGACATGTCGATATTTCACTTTGTCAATCACTTTATTTTGCCACAAAAACTTCTATGCCTAATAGTCACATTAAATCAATAGATAGGTAGGATAGGTTCGTTTAGTTACTTCAGATGCTCGAAGGGCAAATTGTCCAGAAATAGGAGCCCCGCTATCCGTCGACTCAGAGGGTCTACCGCGGACTACGTTCTACATGATGCCTCCCTGACACACTTACGTACGAATGTACAAGTGCGGCAGAGAGGCAACACGTCAAACGTGGTTCGCGGTAGGCCCTCGGGGAACGATACAATGATTTTCACTGTTCACGATATGCCTAGGAATTTCATGATTTGTCTGATTTTACGTTCGCTGCCGACATATATACTAAATATTATTAGTGTGTTAATTGTCATGGAAAAAGTGTTTGACAGTTCATGGACTAATAACATTCGTTTGATGTCAATGTCGTTCGAGATATGGGCCCCGATATGTTTATTTTTATGAACTAAGGAATTAGGGTAAACTACGCAATGATTGGCTCATTAAATTAGGTACAGTTATTGGCCCCTATTTTTGTGAAATTATTTCATTGCTGCCTTAAAATAAGGCTATAGGGACTAATCATGTATTCATACGTCAGTTAATCAGATTACCCTTTTTATTGTCTTAGCCACATGTAGGTCTACCTAATCGCGTGTGATTATGCTCCAAAAGTGCGAGTTAGACTCGCGCACGAAGGGTTCCGTACCATTATTTAAAAAAAGGCAAGAAAATCACATTTGTTGTATGGGAGCCCCACAGAAATACACCATCTGTGAAAATTTCACTGTCTAGCTATCACGATTCATGAGATATAGCCTGGTGACAGACAAATAGACAGTGGAGTCTTAGTAATAGGGTCTCGATTTTACCCTTGCGTACGGAACCCTAAAAAGCGAAGTTAGAATAGATCAGACGAGAAGCTTTATGAGTTATAAATGTTTATTTTATTTTCGTACTTGAGTATCACCGCTCAGAGATCAAGTACGACAGCGCACTCTAGTGTCAGTCACTAGAGGCACGTGGAACCTTGCTACCGGTCAAACGTGACGGCATTTTACTAGGCTAAGTAGACATTTTACTGTTTGTTACTCGAGGGGGTGCTATTTCTAACTCCGATTACCTTTAGAAACTGGCTCATCCGGTATAAGATACATAAGTGATTCCAGGAAAACATATTATCCTCTACAGATATAACGCTGTTCGTTGTTACAAAGTAGATTTGCTAGTGGGTTTGGCGACAATGGATATTGGTACAATGTACATCGGTGGCGGTGACGGTAGCGGCTGCGGCTGTGGCTGAGCCTAGAGGTAGGCGCTGGTGTCCTGGTAGTCATCGTCGCTGTCCGAGCCGTCGTCCGTCAGCTGGCGGAGTGCGGCCGCTTCCGCCCCCAGCCCTTCAGAGCTCGACGCATCTGCCACAACAAACAAACGCCATTTAACAACGCACTCGCATCGGATCTCACTCTGTATGGTTTTCATTGGGCGGTGACGACAACTTAAACTGCGGTGGCTGGTGCCCTAAATTCAAAGTTAATCCATCTGGGACTGTCAATGAATACCTATTGATGATTGAGTACAAAGACAAGGGCGAAGGGCGTAACTATTATTAGAAAGAGTGGAAAGTAATAATTAAACAAGATTATTGAAGCGATGGCGGGAGTTTATTACAGAAAAAAGGCGAGGGCAATTGACAAGGATGTGATGTTACTGCAAGACAAATCCCTATTGTGATGGCTGCCACAAACAAAAGTGGCCTTGAAATACAAGAGTAATTTTTTTTTACAGTAAGGTAAACGTACTGGTGCTCGACGCGGTCCCACCCAAGTAGCACAGATTAGCTGTATAGCAGCCGCATAATGAAGTACGAATACGCTTGAAGCTGGAATATAAAAGCTGCATAAGAGCTGTATAAGCGTCTTTTCAGCTTTTATAACTCTTAAATGGGCACAAATTTAGGCAGCCTTAAGTTCACATAGTTACTTAAGAGCATTGTAGCAGCAATTTAATGGAATTATAAGGGGTAACAGGAGTTATAAGAGATGTATATTGACTGGGTAAGAAACCACCAGTTACCCTTTATTCAGCTAATATGTCACAAGTGCGCCCTAATACCGGGAAAGATTGACGTTGGGCTGAATAAAAGATAATTAATAACATACGTTTACACCTCTGCCTTAAAAATCAGCTATTATATTTCGTATAGTGACGACGAACGCAGGGGTGAACATATTTATATTGAAGCAAAAACGTTAAGCGCAACGACACCATAAGTCATTTTGTTAAAGTGTTTAGTTAAATGTTTGTACATGATCTTTTATATATTAATGCGAATAAGATGTTTGGGAATGCAAGTTTATTGACATTATATATATACATTATCTAAGAAAATTTCAGTGCGCCACGAAAATAATCAGTATTTATTTAAATAAATGATATAAATAAGCTATGTGTAAAAACTATTTCAGTGGTTTGGACAGAATTATGAGATAAAAAGTTAATAATACGTTATAGAAAGTACTAAACTAATGATTTAGGTTAAGAACTCAGGCACAAAACCTTATTGTTACCCTTAAAAGTTGGAAAAGCAATTTTAATTTTGTAGGTTATATACAATAAAATGGCGGTCAATGTTAAAAAGCAACGTGAACCTTTAAAATTCTAATATGCAGCATAGGACTGTTATATATCTGACAAAGATACTTAAGTGAACCACTATACAGTCCAAGTCGTTATTTCGATACACGAGTGAACCTCTAAACAATTATAAGGCATCTTGTGAACGTTTAAACAGCCGCTATGCAGACAGTCCCAATGGTAGTATAATAGGCTGCTTAGCGGTAAACATGTTCAGCGCTAAGCCGTATTATGCGCCACATGTGTTCGATTATACGTCTATTGGTTTCATAATAGTTCACTCGTTCTCCCTTATAATAAGTCAGCGAAATAAAAGCTGCTTTAGCGGTAAACATGTTCAGCGATAAGCTGTATTATGCGCCCCATGTGTTCCATTATACGTCTATTATCTTCATAATAGTTCATTCGTGCTTCCTTAAAAAGTCAGAATAATAAAAGCTGCTTAGCGGTAAACATGTTCAGCTATAAGCTGTATTATGCCCATGCCCCATGTGTTCCATTTATACGTCTATTCCCAAGTAGCACAGATTAGCTGTATAGCAGCCGCATAATGAAGTACGAATACGCTTGAAGCTGGAATATAAAAGCTGCATAAGAGCTGTATAAGCGTCTTTTCAGCTTTTATAACTCTTAAATGGGCACAAATTAGGCAGCCTTAAGTTCACATAGCTACTTAAGAGCATTGTAGCAGCAATTTAACGGAATTATAAGGGGTAACAGGAGTTATAAGAGGTGTATATTGGCTGGGTAAGAGACCACCAGTTACCCTTTATTCAGCTAATATGTCACATGTGCGCCCTAATACCGGGAAAGATTGACGTTGGGCTGAATAAAAGATAATTAATAACATACGTTTACACCTCTGCCTTAAAAATCAGCTATTATATTTAGTATAGTGACGACGAACGCAGAGGTGAATATATTTATATTGAAGCAAAAACGTTAAGCGCAACGACACCATAAGTCATTTTGTTAAAGTGTTTAGTTAAATGTTTGTACATGATCTTTTATATATTAATGCGAGAAAGATGTTTGGGAATGCAAGTTTATTGACATTATATATATACATTATCTAAGAAAATTTCAGTGCGCCACGAAAATAATCAGTATTTATTTAAATTAATGATATAAGTAAGCTATGTGTATAAACTATTTCAGTGGTTTGGACAGAATTATGAGATAAAAAGTTAATAATACGTTATAGGAAGTACTAAACTAATGATTTAGGTTAAGAACTCAGGCACAAAACCATATTGTTACCCTTAAAAGTTGGAAAAGCAATTTCAATTTTGTAGGTTATATACAATAAAATGGCGGTCAATGTTAAAAAGCAACGTGAACCGTTAAAATTCTTATATGCAGCATACGACTGTTATATATCTGATAAAGATACTTAAGTGAACCACTATAAAGTCCAAGTCGTTATTTCGATACACTAGTGAACCTCTAAACAGTTATAAGGCATCTTATGAATGTTTTAACAGCCGCTATGCAGACAGTCCCAATGGTAGTATAATAGGCTGCTTAGCGGTAAACATGTTCAGCGCTAAGCCGTATTATGCGCCACATGTGTTCGATTATACGTCTATTGGTTTCATAATAGTTCACTCGTTCTCCCTTATAATAAGTCAGCGAAATAAAAGCTGCTTTAGCGGTAAACATGTTCAGCGATAAGCTGTATTATGCGTCCCATGTGTTCCATTATATGTCTATTGGCTTCATAATAGTTCATTCGTGGTTCCTCAAAAAGTCAGAATAATAAAAGCTGCTTAGCGGTAAACATGTTCAGCTATAAGCTGTATTATGCGCCCCATGTGTTCCATTTATACGTCTATTGGCTTCATATTAGTTCACTCGTGCTCCTTTAAAAGTCAGCGTAATAAAAGCTGCTTAGCGGTAAACATGTTCAGCGATAAGCTGTATTATGCGCCACGTGTGTTCCATTATACGTCTATTGGCTTCATAATAGTTCATTCGTGCTTCCTTAAAAAGTCAGCGTAATAAAAGCTGCTTAGCGGTAAACACGTTCAGCGATAAGCTGTATTATGCGCCACATGTGTTCCATTATACGTCTATTGGCTTCATATTAGTTCACTCGTGCTCCCTTAAAAGTCAGTGTAATAAAAGCTGCTTAGTGGTAAACATGTTAAGCGACAAGCTGTATTATGTGCCACATGTGTTCCATTATACGTCTATTAGCTTCATAATAGTTCACTTGTGCTCCCTTAATAAGTCAACGTAATAAAAGTCCACTATTACCTCCTTATACAGCACATGGCGTAATTTTATCCACTAAACATACCTTATAACGGTTAAAGCATTTGATAACCCTTAAAGCTGTATAGGGTCGTAGCAAATATACCTTTATATCACTCTTTGCGTGTTAATGGTAGTTTTCAGAGCCGAAATGCAGCTTTTAATCAGCCCTAAGCTATATAAATATCACTGAGATCTATTATACAGCTGTAGGACCACGAGTGTGCTCTTATAAGTGTCTTAATACGCACAGAGCGTTAGATAGAACTAAAAGTGAGTAGTTATAGAGCTATCTGTGCTACTTGGGTTAGCTTCATATTAGTTCACTCGTGCTCCCTTAAAAGTCAGCGTAATAAAAGCTGCTTAGCGGTAAACATGTTCAGCGATAAGCTGTATTATGCGCCACGTGTGTTCCATTATACGCTATTGGCTTCATAATAGTTCATTCGTGCTTCCTTAAAAAGTCAGCGCAATAAAAGCTGCTTAGCGGTAAACACGTTCAGCGATGAGCTGTATTATGCGCCACTTGTGTTCCATTATACGTCTATTGGCTTCATATTAGTTTACTCATGGTCCCTTAAAAGTCAGTGTAATAAAAGCTGCTTTAGCGGTAATCATGTTAAGCGAGAAGCTGTATTATGTGCCACATGTGTTCCATTATACGTCTATTAGCTTCATAATAGTTCACTTGTGCTCCCATAATAAGTCAACGTAATAAAAGTCCACAATTACCTCCTTATACAGCACATGGCGTAATTTTATCCACTAAACAGACCTTATAACGGTTAAAGCATTTGATAACCCTTAAAGCTGTATAGGGTCGTAGCAAATATACCTTTATATCACTCTTTGCATATTAATGGTAGTTTTCAGAGCCGTAATGCAGCTTTTAATCAGCCCTAAGCTATATAAATATCACTGAGATCTATTATACAGCTGTAGGACCACGAGTGTGCTCTTATAAGTGTCTTAATACGCACAGAGCGTTAGATAGAACTAAAAGTGAGTAGTTATAGAGCTATCTGTGCTACTTGGGCAGTACATATCATCTTGAAACTTAACTCATTGTCAATAGAGGTGACAGTAAGGTGTCATCTATTGGGTATTAGCATGTCGAGCACTAGTACGTTTACCTCACATATGGTGCTAATTTACCGTCCTAGTGCGGTAACTTAGCGTGCGTATGTCGAAAATTTAAAAGCCCATATGTATGTAGGTACTGTAAAACGTACAATCACGTGCGAAACGGTTATTCACAACTCGTGTTGAAAACACTCCCTTCGGTCGTGTTTTAATTTATCGCCACTCGTTCAGAATTTACTAGTTTTCGCACTTGACTCGCATTTGACTGAACTTTGGTTTTAACGCTTTCACCGTGATCGATGGTTTTGGTGCAACTGGCCCTATAATGAGTAGTGAGACTATAACAAGCGATGTCTCTACTATTCCTATTGAAAGTTTCACAAAATCATCACTTTCGGACTTGATATTAGTATTAATTTACCGTCTCTAAATAATTGCTTTTAGATTAATCCACGGCTAAAGCGGTAGCTAAAGGTGGCGTTATTCATAACGCCACCTTTAGCTACCGTTAATAACTCAAGCTAAAACCAAAGTGTAATTAAGCGTGCCATTGTGAGACACGTAGTGCGGTGAGCAGCGTGTTGATGTGAGTGTGTATTAGGTAGGGCTAGACTAGCTAAGCAGAGCATATTACCCAGTTACCTGCTTGCGGCTCCCACAGCGTCTCGTAACGGCGCGATTTGGGTGGCGGCGGCGAAGCTGAGCTTCTGAAAAGTAAAGAATGTTGGTTCTAGTCCAGTATAATTAGCAATTTCAGAAACGAGGGCATAAAGCATTCGTCTCTGTAAGTGCGAAGACAACTAATCGTATGTAGTGTCAGTAGTGGCACGTTACCTATGCGCGCGAGCGTGTGCAAGGGCGCGCGCGAGCGCGGGCGCGGAGGCGTGGGCGGAGGCGAGCGCGAGCGCGCGGTCCTGGGAGTCGTCGCCGTTCTCGCTGGGCGGCGGCGAGGCGCGCGGCGACGGCGGTTGGCTGAGCGCCTGCATGAGCCGCCCCTTGGACTCGTTCCAGATGCTGGACAGCCGCCCGTCCGGCCCGAACAGCAGCAGGAACGCGTCGATCAGCTCGCGCGACTTCTCCTCCCACTTCGTCAGGATGTCGACGCGCTTCTCGCCGATGTTCGTCATTACCTGAACGAGGATTACGTGAATACGGAGTGCTCTCGCAGCAGCGGAACGAACGCTCTTTACATTATCTTAAGCAATTACATGTCATCACCAGAGAAGCGGCGACTAATCATACACGCGGTACCTTCTTGCCCTTGTCCTTGAGCTCGTCCATCTTGTTCTGCAGGCGGAACTTCTTCTCGTTGAGGAAGGACACGTTGAGCTCCTTGGCGGAGTAGCCGCGCGCCAGGTTGCGCCGCACGTAGATGTCGTAGTCGCGCACGATCCGCGCCACGATGTCCGACGTCGACACGCCTGCAATAATCACGCAGCGACATGTAGTAGGTACAGCTCCCACCACGCCACCACCACTCCAACACGTGTTCACGGCAGTGGCAGACCAACGTGGGAAGTACATTCCAGACATAGATAACAGTACCAAATTTAATATTTGACAAATAAGAAAAGATGTTTATACCCAGGGCCGTCTTAAACTATGCTGAGGCCCTTGGGCACATAAGAATTTGGGGCCCTTTTGGAAAGTAAAGAAAGCGAATTAAACTATCATTTTTAATACAGTTGCTCAAAAAGTGCTACTTTATGTAGCTGTCTAGCGTTCGCAAAGTTGGTTTTTGCGAACTAGTGCTTTTTACTTTTCCAGCTTTTTAAATTTAATTCTGACCTTAATCCAAATCCGTCCAC